>NC_091080.1:87631250-87943333 GCF_032405125.1 Capricornis sumatraensis | reverse complement strand
TGACGCATGCTTTTTGTTCTTTCCTCAATGCAGCTCTCTTTCATCTTGATGGTTAAGGCATGGTTTTTGTTGTGTATCCTTTTGTGTTGGCAATTCATATAGTCTCCACAGGCTTGGATGACTTTTTTCATATCTAATAAGAGTCATAAATTGCCCATTTCTTTGCCTAATGAGATTTTTGGTCACTAAAGGGTGTGTATACAAAAAAGATTCTGTGAATTTAAAATCTATTTTGTGACAAACTAGTATTTCTAGTGTATTTTATTTGTCTAGGGGCACATATTGATATTACGGAGCAAAACATAATGATCAGATACTAATTACACTCAAATTAATGAGTTTTAAAAGGATTTACCTAAGTATACTCTGGAATATCTGGTACATATAAGCATTTTATTTAGTATATAATCTGCGTTATACAGTTTATGTATTTGTTCCACGTGCCAGAAGAAACAATAGCAACATTTAATAGATTATTCAGTTTCCTTTTATTTGCCTTTAATAACACATTTCTAGGCAAAAAATAAATATGTACTGTAAAAGTTGTTACTAGTTTCTAGCCTATGTATTGCTAATGTTATCGCTGTTGTAACTTAGGAAAATTTCTGAATGGGATGTAAGAGAAAGAATTTTTGCTGTCAGGTCTCCAATAAATTATATATGCACCAATCTCAATATGAAGTGGGCTATCAGACTGGAGAGATTTGATGAGATACCAAAGGGAAGCGACTGAGAGCAAAGGTTCAGCGATTTGTTTAAAAAGTAATTTATTATTGGCGCCATGCCATCTTTGAAAATCTTTCCCCAGGCAATAAACATTAGAAATTTTATTATCATTGCCCCAGACTTCAGCTTCTTTGGGAATCAGATAGCTTGTCTCGTTGTAGCCTAGGGCAGCCTTCCTAGTTTCCTCCAGGAAAAGTGACCCTGGTTAGAAATAAAAGTCATGAGGTTAATCTGGTGCTTGGCATTGCTTTCCCCAAGAGAGCCTAAGTCTTAAATCAAATTGTATTTTTTTTTCATTATTCATCTTCCTTATTAAAATTCTTCACATTAATACCTTTCAAATTATAGCATATTCTGATCCATGTTTTCTGAGTGAGATTCTGGGCATTTATGTTGTGACATCCTTTGTTATAGATCCTTTGGGAGTTTAATCAGAGTAAGGTACATTTTCCATCTCATTAGCACCTCTTAGTGATGAGATCCACCACAGGTTCGTCAGATAGTCAGAGATGTCTTATATGTACTTAACACTATCTTATTAATATTAATAGGGATAAGAAGGCTCCATTCTTTTAGTTGACATTTTCTTGACAAGTACTATCACTGCAGTAACATCCTTACTTTGAAAATACTCTTTTCAACAGAGCATTGAGTAGTGGCTCATATGATAAAGAAATCTGCTTGCAACACAAGAGACCCAGGTTTGATTCCTGGGTTGGGAGAATCCCCTGGAAAAAGGAATGGCAACCCACTCCAGTATTCTTGCCTGTAGAGTTTCATGGACAGAGGAGCCTGGCAGGCTACAGTCCATGGGGTCGCAAAGCGTTGGGCATGACTGAGCAACTAATTTACACACACACACAACAGAGCATCACAAGGAAAAAAACAACAAGTCTACAAATATTTCATTTATTTGAAGAAAATAATTTCTTGTCTTAGATGAAGTTTGTAATTGTAGAAGACTGATACAACTACACAATAGAAACTGTACAACCTTGTACTCAAAATTTATTTTTATGTGTTACATTATCCATTTTACTTCATTATGCTTCAGTAAGATAGTACAAAAGAAAAACGCATAGTAATTTGGATGAGAAATGAGATTTTTTCCCAGAAGAAAAGAAAGTATGAGGAGAGAAAAAGTACCTAATAGTTGTATAATGTTTGCTCTTGTCTGATAGAGCTTTCACCTGTGTTAAGTCTTTTGAGTGTGCATCAGAGTATGTGTGGCAAACCCAAAATTGCTCTGGTTGATTTTGTTAGGGATAGATTTAAGATAGGTAATCAAAAAAACTATACAACAATCAGAAGAGCTGAGGAAGTGAAGGCCAGCTCCTCCTTTCAGGAAATCAGGAATTACAGGGAGCACATCTGATGATCCCATTCTGCAGCACTCAAGTTGTGGAGAAACTGGGAAATGGGAACAAATGATCACTGAGGAACCCAGCTACCTGAGAGACCAGTTACATGAACTTCCAGGGTTAGCTAAGATGCGGCAGCATCAGTCACTCAGTTGTGCCCCACTCGTTGCGGCTGGACTGTAGCCCACCAGGCTCCTCTGTCCTTGGGATTCTCCAGGCAAGAATACTGGAGTAAGTTGTCATTTCCTCCTCCAGGGAATCTTCCCAACCTAGGGACTGAACGTGGGTCTCTTGAATTGATGGAATAAGCCCACTATACACCAAAATGTTGGGTAAATAGAAAAAGCAACTGTTCACACCAGAGCACTTTGACCAGGAAGCAAGATCAGGTTGATTGGGAAGCAAAGTCAAAATATGAAGAAGTAACCTGCATGGGGTGAGCACCTTGGAGAAGTTAAGGTTGGTTTTTCTGTTCTAATTTCTCTTCTGACATGGATCTGAAGATGAGACCCCAGCAGGGTTGTATAGGCAGCAAAGTCCTGAGCAGTCTTGTGTTTTTGGACACAGAGTCAAGAACAAGAGCCACTGTGAGCAAGAGAGTGTGGGGGATCTTTCCCATCACTCCCCGCCCCCCACCTTTTAGTTCTCCTAGTTCTGGCCCAAGGATGGTCTGAGTCACTGAGTTGAGCAAATAAAGAATTTTGTCTCTATGGCCTGATGTTCAAGATGATATTTAAACTGAGGCCTACGGGAGGAAGATGGGGAGGAAGTTGACTCATGAGGATGTGCTGTGCTCAGCCATGTCCAACTCTTTTGCAACCCCATGGACTATAGCCAGCCAGGCTCCTCTGTCCATCAAATTTTCCAGGCAAGAATATGGGAATGGGTTGCCATCTCCTACTCCAGGGCTATCTTCCTGACCCAGGGATTGAGACCATGTCTCCTGCCTTGCAGGCGAATTCTTTATCACCATGCTACCTGGGAAGACCCTCATGAGGATAACTGAAAAAATAAAGTTATAAATAAAAGCTGATATGGCCGGATCTCAGTGGAGTAGTATAAGCTGAGATTGAAAATAAAATCAGATGTCAAAGGATGTCAGGATTTGAAGGTCAAGTCAAAAACAATAGCAATCTTTTCTAGGGTACTTATTATGTTCAAGACAATATTATAATTGCTTACATGGTTAACCCTAATTTCTCAAGAACTCTATGAAAAACGTATTTTCACCATTAGCATTCTCATTTCAAAGATAAGCAAACTAAGAGCAAAGAGATTCATATAAATCTGAAATTCATATAAATTATAGCTAGCAAGAGCCAGGAATACAATCCATGCAGGATTCTGGGGAAAAAAAAATAATAATAACTCAGTTTTTGTTCTCAGTATAATAAAAGGTGATGACAGAGTTCTAGGCAGTGAAGTAATAAGTGTGCTTTAGCTTTTTAAAAGATATTTCTGGTTATTATGCAGTAAGTGCATTAAAACCAGGCAAGAATGAAATGGGAAACCTATAAACCAGATAAGAGATAGTGGTTGATCAAAATAGAGGGTCAGCATTGAAAACACTGAGAAACAGATGATTCAAGTAACATGTTTTAAGTAGAATCAATCCAACTTGCTAGTGAATCAGTTAGGTGTGCAAGCATCCAGGACAATTCCCAGGGGTCTAACTTGAGCAATTAGTTGAAAAGATATGGCTTTTACTGTCAATGGGAAACACTAGAATAAAGACCAGAGAAGGCAATGGCACCCCACTCCAGTACCCTTGCCTGGAGAATCCCAGGGACGGGGGAGCCTGGTGGGCTGCAGTCCATGGGGTCACTAAGAGTTGGACATGACTGAGCGACTTCACTTTCACTGTTCACTTTCATGCATTGGAGAAGGAAATGGCACCCCACTCCAGTGTTCTTGCCTGGAGAATCCCAGGGACGGGGGAGCCTGGTGGGCTGCAGTCCATGGGGTCGCTAAGAGTCAGACACGACTGAGCGACTTCACTTTCACTGTTCACTTTCATGCATTGGAGAAGGAAATGGCAACGCACTCCAGTGTTCTTGCCTGGAGAATCCCAGGGACAGGGGAGCCTGGTGGGCTGTCGTCTATGGGGTCGCACAGAGTCAGACACGACTGAAGCGACTTAGCAGCAGCAGCAGCAGCAGACTAAAGACAAGCTAGTTTATGATGATAAATGTAAGAGACAACTATGACATTTCCATGTAATATTCAAATAAGTCATTATATAAGTATGTATCTGAGAAAATAAAGAGCTGGAGATGTAAGTATAGGCATAAGGAAGTACTGATGACATATAAACCAACAAGAATGAATTGGGCCTGAGGAAAGAGGCAGAATGTCAATTTTTTAAAAGTCAAGCTCTACTAACTCCTACATTTAGAAGATGGTAAAGGAGGCATTCCTGGCCACAGAGTATTCTGGTTTTTCTTCTCTCTCTTAATATTTACCCCACACATTTCCTGATATTTAATCTAGTAATGCGATGCTCTCAGGCTATTCCTGTACTTATAAATCAGTCCCAGAGAACAATGGTCATGGTTGATCAATGTTCCTTAGAAGTTAAATGAAACATTTCAGCAACCAGTGAATAATATCCCCCTGGAATACCACTAGAGTCCATTGCTCCATGACCTTGGTTTTGCACTTCTTCCACCGAAGAGTCTGTTCCCATCTAAAAAGGAGTCAGAACCAAAAGACTGTTAAATCAAGGGAAGACCTCTAGCTGGCTGTTGTGTTTGTATGTACTTTGTTGTGGAAATGCTGGGCCTTTTAGTCTTTAATCTTAATCTGCCAGACTGACAGCTTTGAAATTACTGCAGAAAAGTTCACAGAAAGAGATAAATCAGGATATCATCTGCATAAAAAAAGACAATGCATCATCAAGGTAAATAAGATAACCAAATGAAGCAGGCCTGGGTAGGCCTAACAATAAGACTAGGGAATTCAGGAAAGTTAACGAAAAAAGAGCCATTATATAATAATATGCAGTTTCATGATGGAAATAAGAGGCACACACACACATGTGCTTCAGAATTCTTTAAAATTGTCAAGATGCTCCAAGTCTGAAATTACAGTTAAGTAATAAACAAAAATAAAAACAACAGACATATAGCGAAAAGGTCAGCATTATAAACATAATGAGCTGCTCTTTCATATAAGAAATCTTCTTAGGACCAAATTAAATTTGGCATTTAAATCATAATTTCATCTGTCTGATCCCAAAGTCTAAATGAATCCAATTTAAGGAATATAATATGACACATAAATTGGAACTATCATATTATAATATGTAGTAACGTCCTTGTTTAAAAATTAGGGTAGGTTTGAAAAAAGGCAGAAACATGACTAAACATGACTCCATGTCTAAAGACAAGGAGGCTCCTGCATTATTGAAAGGATAAGAAACCACTATAATCTTTCCCAACAGAAAAAGTGGATAGGCGAAGGTTCTCAAAGATTGCAGGCTCTCTTATGAGCTATGCATATTGAAAACAGGTCTTGACAGTATTAATAGTTTATTGCTTCTTCTCTTGCCAGTTCAGTTCAGTCCCTCGGTCGTGTCCGACTCTTTGCAACCCCACGAATCGCAGCACACCAGGCCTCCCTGTCCATCACCAACTTCCGGAGTTCACTCAAACTCATGTCCACAGAGTAGGTGATGCCATCCAGCCATCTCATCCTCTGTCATCCCCTTCTCCTCCTGCCCCCAATCCCTCCCAGCATCAGTCTCTTCCAATGAGTCAACTCTTCGCACGAGGTGGTCAAAATGCAGTATTCATGAGAGATAAATTAAGACTGAAAATACTGTTCTCAATGTCTTACACTTTACTTTTTCAAAGAAAAATTATACACCTGTTACAAAAACAAAATACCTGTTTGGGGAATGTCACAGAGCAGTAACAGTTGGTGAGAAGAGCTATAAAACGAGAACAAAACAAGACTGCCACTGGGCGAAAGGTGTCAGCAGGAAGTAAGATAGGCTCTAAAACCATTTTTTTCAACCATCTCTTGAACTTGAATGAATCTTAAAACTGGCAAGAAATGCTGCTGTGAGGCAATGCTAATATTCAGACAACTCATTAATACTATAGTGAAGACAAATTGAATTTGAAGAAAACAGCCAGTGTGCTTTTTGGTAAAGTGATTGAGGTAATATTTGGGCCCCAAATTTCAGAAAAACATGAAATTCTGCAAAATGTAGTCAGAAGTCTGCTAAAAATTAAGAGTTAATTCTCAGGTGGCTCAGTGGTAAAGAATCTGCCTCCCACTGCAAGAGACACAAGCTTGATCCCTGGGTCAGGAAGATCCCCTGGAGAAGGAAATGGCAACCCACACCAGTATTCTTGCCTGGGAAATACCACGGACAGAGTAGCCTGGTGGGCCACATTCCATGAGGTTGTAAAAGAGTAGGACATGACTTGGCGACTAAGCAATAACAGCGTTAATTTATTTTCTATCCTTTCCCATGCTCATGCTTATGTTCTTCCGCAGACTTGCACTATGATATAGATAATTCAAGTTTCCTGATACTCCATCATGATCCAGAGCATCCATCTTTCATTTCCTTCTGCTACTTATCTAGCTCCGTCCTCTCACCCATCTACACAAATGTTAAAGCTTTGTCCCCTTCTATCTCATCCCCTCTGAGCCTATTCTCTTTCTAGCATCAATATACAATTGAAATGCAGCCTATTGAGCACAAATTTTAGAACCCCCAAATTGAATTCAATTCTCAAATCTGTAGAAATAAACTCTCATACAAGTCCCAAAGCCTGTGATCATTTACTTCCTATTTTGTTAAGTGAAAGGAATAATAACATGAACATCAAAGAGTTACAGTAAAGATGAAATGAAAAAATGGATATCTCCAATTAAAATAAATAAATTTATATTTTTTTTAAAATGAATATAAAAATTAGTCTTTTGCATATGAATGTCATCATTGGTAAGTTGCTACCACACTCAGGCAAGGATGACCATGAGGAATGATCCTAATCCAAACATTTCAGATGTCGTTTTGTAACATGGAAGAGTCAATTTTGACTATTCCATGGTAGATTTCTTTCTTGACTGGGTTTGTTACCACCATCACACATAATGGCCTGCCTCAGAGCCTCCGCCCCTTTGTTTGTCAAGCTACAGTGCCTTTGTTCAGAACCCCGTCCACCTGTAGATGGCAGGAGGGATGAAATTAACACATACTCTGCCTGGTGCTTGCCTATCTAGGAGATACTTGCAAGATTAAATAGCCTTTTTACTTTGTTTCCTCACCTCCTCCCATTTCTGATCCATAAAAGAACCTGGCATTGAGACTCTGATGAGAAAATTACCTTGAGACACTAGTCTGCCACCTTCTCAGTCAGCAGCAGGCTTTCTGAATAAAGTCCTATTCCTTTCCTCAATACCTTATCTCTCAGATTCATTGGTCTATTGTGCGGTGAGCAGAGAGAGCTTGGACTTGGTAACAGTACCTAGTTAACAAAGGGAATTTCTTGTGAATTTCTAGAATGCACATGCAGGATTTGGGAGAAATCTTCAGTGTTAGGAGAGATCCACTAAACTTCCAGATTAATGGCTGGAGACAAGATGAGATCATGCATGTCTTTTATTTCTCATACCCAGCTTCCTTTCAATATTTGATAAATAAAACATGTGATTAGTTAAATGATAAATCAATGCAGATAAACTTACAAAAACTGGTTTTGAAAAGGTGCAAAATGAAGGAAAAACTGGCAGATACCATGTCATTTTTAGAGAAATATAATCTTAAAAATATTCCTCCAGAGAAGGTCTCAGAAACTAGGGTCAGGAGCTTTAAAGAAGCTAGAATTTCCTGTACAACAGTGGTTCTTAACCCAAGTGATTCTAACACCTCCCACATCCCTCATCCAAAAGGTCTGGCAATGTCTGGAAACATTTTTGCTTGTCACAACTGAGCAGAGACCAAGGATGCTGTTAAACATCTTAAAATGCCCAGAATAGCTCCTCAAAATCAAGAATTTTCTAACACAAAATGTCGAGAGTCCAAGATTAAGCAAGTCTGTGATGGACAATTGTAGAACTGTACATATTCATCATGTTCCCAAATCAAGAAGAAAAAAATCAAAAACAATATACCAGATTTTGAGTATGTTCAGAAAACAAATTTTAAATACAAAATAAAGATCATTTTATTCTTAGGAACATTCATATAGCATTTCATCACACTGAGCTTAGTCACTCAGTCATGTCCAACTTTTTGCAACCATGTGGATTGTAGCCTACCAGGCTCCTCAGTCGATGGAATTTTCCAGGCAAGAATACTGGAGTGGGTTGCCATTTGCTCCTCCAAGGGACCATCCTGACCCAGGGATCAAACCTGTATATCCAATGCCTTCTGCACTGCAGGAAGATTCTTTACACACTGAACCACCGGGGAAGCCCTTAAAACACCTCTAATGAGTATCAGTGCTTTGGTTTTAACTAGACCTCAGATTAAAAATTCATTTTGCTAATTATAAGCTTTCTACTTTGGACACATGCACAAAACTCTCTAACCCTACTTTTCTCATCTCTGAAAATGGATATTGCAATGCTTCCATTTCATCAATGAAACACAGAATAACTTGGATAAAATACATAGTCGATGTATTTTAAATGGATAAATTTCTGCCATGTAATGGGAGGAGTGTCCTGTCTTGCACAAACTCTAAGGGGAACTTCAACCAATCACATCTTCTATAATCATGCACCCCTGAGAGGAGGTGGAAAGCATGTTGGGTTTTTAAGCAACAGAATAGGTCTCTACCATGGTTATGTCTCATTATAAAGCACCCTCCTAGTAGCCTGGAAACAGAGATGCTCTTGCTGTCCTTGAAGAAGTTAATAGCCATGTTTAACCCACTATGGACAGGGCTACATGGTAGCATGAGGATCTCTCACCAACAACCAGTAAGAAATGAAGACCTTCAGTCATGCAGCCAAAAGGAAATACATTCTGCCAATGACCTGACTGATTCTGGAAGTGGACTCTTTCCCTGGCACACCCCTGAATGAGAACACAGCCTGATTTCCATGTAGGTAGACCCTGAATAGAGAACTGAGGTAAGCTTTGTCTGGATCCTGACCCGCAGATTGTGAAATAATAAATGCATGCCATGCAAACCCATTAAGTCTGGGGTAAATTGATATGCAACAGTAGAAATCTAATATAGAGGACTGGCCAAAAATACAAAGAGAAATCCTAAAGTGAAAGTAAAAGCTTGCATTGCTGTTCAGTCGCTAAGTTGTGTCCAACTCTTTTGCAGCTCCATGGACTGTAGCCCGGGAGGCTCCTCTGTCCATGGGATTTCTCAGACAAGAATACTGCAGTGGACTGCTGTTTCCTTCTCCAGGGCTTCTTCCCCAAATAGAGATCCAACCCGTGTCTCCTGCATTGACAGGCAGATTCTTTACCACTGCAACACCGGGGAAGCCCCAAAGCTTGGATATTTAAAGCATTATAGAAGTACAAATAAAGCTAGGACTTGAAGGGGTTCCATGGGTCATGAATCCAAGCTAGTTGGACATGATAGTTGTATCTCACATCCCTACTGTCTGATTTAACACACACACACACACACCAGCTATTGAAAATACTTGATAATTATTTTACTAAAAGATTTGCAACTACAGGTACTACATCTATGTTTTCGTAAAAGACTTCTATATCCTATGGCGATAAATGAGAGCTAATTAAGCCAATTTACTAAGCAGGAGCTATTTTAATCGGGACTACTCCTACAACATATTATCATGCCAGTAATTTGGATGCTTTATATGAATATTTCAAAGTTATTAATGTCTTAATAAACATTATAAGCACATGAACTTCACCATGAAAGATTAGGATGCATTCATTCATTGACAAAGCCTAATATTGAATTCAATGGAATTAGAAAACACCATCTTACAGTTGAATAATGTTGAAGTCAAGATCAAGTTTTATAGGAGGGCCTGTCTACATTAGACCCTACATTTTTCATTGAGAAATGGAAGGGGTATTTTAATTAACTCAAGAAATACATCATTTAAGGAACTGTATGTAAGTATAAAATGAAGTCATTTAATCTGATAATGGGAGAAAAAAATGTGAAGAAGCATTAGATTTCTGAAGATAGTAAAAATAAGCAATATGTAAAAGAAATTGGGAACAAAATGAAAAAAGAGGCTTTTTTGAGGAACAGCAGAGGACTCTTCCCTCTGAATCTACTCATATTCTCTGCTTGTTTCTTTCATCATAGGTAAGTCCAAAGAGGATTTCAAATGGTTACTGGTGACATTAGTCACCTAAGAAACACACATCTCTCAGGACTTTGCATCCTGATTGCAACTAGTGATGAAACAACTAGTGGAAACACTTATACGAAGTGGCCTGTTTTGCACAAATGCATCAGGCTGATATTTTTGATGTCATGGTGAATACTTTTTTTGATATTGCAATTAAAACACACATATAAATAAATAAAGAGAAATACCTCCCTAACAATTTTTGACCAGATCAGGTAATGACAGCCATAAGGACTGGGTCTGAAATGAACTTGGGACAATGAGTAAATCTGGATCAATGGTAGTTTCCTAGTCTATAAAAGACAATCATGTGTATAGATTTATTGTGAGAGTTAATGTAGATCATGATTACAAAAGCGTAATATCTTATAAACGGAATGTAACTTGCAGAATCATTGTTGCTGGGTATAACACATCCAGTCTCTAAAATATCAGTCATTATTTACTTCAACACAAATGGTAGCCACCAGGGCATTTTTGCCATGGACTTCATCTTGGTTGGCTCTCAACAAAATCTGGTTTTAAAGAGACTTCCCTAGTGGTCAGTGATTAAGACTCTGTGCTTCCACAGCAGGGGACACAGGTTTGATCCCTGGTGGAGGAATCAAGATGTTGCATGGCTCAACTGAAAAAAAAAATTGTTTTAAAGAAATATTTCTATTCCATTAAAGATGCCAAAATTGTGGATGAGCAGAAAAGGTTGCACGTCTTCTTCTAACTCATTGATATGACGTGAAACTTGTTCCTTCAACAAATCCTCACACACAGCATAGACTCAAAAGGAAAAAAGACCCAAGATGGTATGAATACTACTTTGAAGGTCTCCGTGGACTAGAAAATTCACAATAAAGCAAGTGATTAGAGTGAAGCCTCAGTTCAGTTCAATTCAGTCGCTCAGTCATGTCCGACGCTTTGCGACCCCATGAATCACAGCATGCCAGGCCTCTCTGTCCATCACCAACTCCTGGAGTTCACTCAGACTCACATCCATCAAGTCCGTGATGCCATCCACCCATCTTATCCTCTGTCGTCCTCTTCTCCTCCTGCCCCCAAACCCTCCCAGCATCAGAGTCTTTTCGAATGAGTCAACTCTTATCATGAGGTGGCCAAAGTATTGGAGTTTCAGCTTTAACATCCGTTCTTCCAATGAACACTCAGGACTGATCTCCTTCAGAATGGACTGGTTGGATCTCCTTGCAGTCCAAGGGATTCTCAACAGTCTTCTCCAACACCACAGTTCAAAAGCATCAATTCTTCAGTGCTCAGCTTACTTCACAGTCCAACTCTCACATCCATACATGACTACTGGAGAAACCATAGCCTTGACTGGATGGACCTTTGTTGGCAAAGTAATATCTCTGCTTTTTAATATGCTGTCTAGGTTGGTCATAACTTTGCTTCCAATGAGGAAGTGTCTTTTAATTTCATGGCTGCAATCACCATCTGCAGTGATTTTGGAGCCCAAAAAAATAAAGTCTGACACTGTTTCCACTGTTTCCCCATCTATTTCCCATGAAGTGATGGGACCAGATGCCATGATCTTCGTTTTCTGAATGTTGAGCTTTAAGCCAACTTTTCACTCTCCTCTTTCACTTTCATCAAGAGGCTCTTTAATTCTTCTTCACTTTCTGCCATAAGGGTGGTGTCACCTGCATATCTGAGGTTATTGTTATTTCTCCCGGCAATCTTGATTCCAGCTTGTGTTTCTTCCAGCCCAGCATTTCTCATGACGTCCTCTGCATATAAGTTAAATGAGCAGGGTGACAATATACAGCCTTGATATACTCCTTTTCCAATTTGGAACCAGTCTGTTGTTCCATGTCCAGTTGTTACTGTTGTTTCCTGACCTGCATACAGGTTTCTCAAGAGGCAGGTCAGGTGCTCTGGTATTCCCATCTCTTTCAGAATTTTCCACAGTTTATTGTGATCCACACAGTCAAAGGCTGTGTCATAGTCAATAATGCAGAAATAGATGTTTTTCTGGAACTCTCTTGCTTTTTTGATGATCCAGCGGATGTTGGCAATTTAATCTCTGGTTCCTCTGCCTTTTCTAAAACCAGCTTGAACATCTGGAAGTTCACGGTTTACGTACTGCTGAAGCCTACTATCAATAATAGTCACAAACCTCTGAACTGTCCCAATTACATTGACCCATCCTCCCAGGCAATTGCCGGGTTAAGAAACAGCCATTTTCTCCCTTCTTTGTAAACTTGAGGAAAGCAGAGGGTGAGATGACTCAAGACTTTCTTTTATTATTGCCACCATAATTCTAAAAATGAAAAAGTGTAACACCAACAAATTTTAGGGACAAGTGAGTTTCCTATTATGGAGGGTGTTTCAAATGGTCATAGTATTAGCGGTATTAGCCATCTACCGATACATTAACTTCCACGACTCAAGTGAGATAGATAAATTCAGATAATCCGTGCAAGGCAAAGGCCTCCTGCGGTTCTCTCTGCTTCCTGAAACTGCAGAAGTGAAATGGGCATGATTCACGGAGTCTCCAGAGTGTCATACTTTAATGGCATTTCACAGCCATGGCACATCACATTACATTATGTTCACAGTGTCACCACAAAAGCAAAGCACCATAAAGTGCTAACATTGCATAATGAGACATACAAACCCAATGCGATGTGACATACAAGAAAATCAACGCAGCGTATCGCACAAAGTACCCCAGTTCGGAAAGGGGTGCCTGTGAGCATTTCAAATGAATTTACAGATCATTCATTGCCTATATAATTCTACCGTATTTAATTTCTCTGCATCTGCAGGATTCCACAGAGAAATCCAAAGCTGAATTTGCAAGCTGTGCAGTGGCATGACCATATTTCTTTTCCAGAGGAAGCCACGGAGTAAAACGTAAATACACAAGCATAAACTATCTGCAGGAATTCAAAGAAGCACAAGAATGTTTTTAAGCGGTGGTTACTCTGTAAATACTGTGCACAAGGCTACATATTCCTTTAATGACCTGGTACAATTCTGACCTCTCAATATTAAAAAAAAAAAATCCCTTTTAAATGAAAGAAGTAGCAACTATAAAAAGATTCAAAGGTAGGATTATCAGGAAAGGCTACAAAGAACACAGAGTGTTGGGTAGAATTAGAGGCTAAAGCAATAAGAAATTCCTCAACAATAATCTTTTACTACAGGAAGAAACACCATCAGCTAACACTACCACGAAAGCCGGCAACAAGTTATCGTGGGAACCCTCAAGGGCCAAATTTCTAATAGCAAACCACCAACAACACTACTTCCGCATTTCACACAAGGATATTGTGCAGGCTGCAAAAGTTAATTTGGGTTTTCCATAACATCTTCAGGAAAAAAACAGAATAAACTTTTTAGCCAACCCAGTAAGAGCACTCCACCAGATATGCTGATGAGCACAATTCCACATCAGCTGTAGTAAGCACATGGAACATGGAGTTCATGCCAGTTAGAAAGAGTTTAGATATCTGATGGTGTAACTGGGCAGGGGTGTTTGTAAGTGACTGGAGACACAGGTTCACTCCCTGACTCAGAAATATCCCCTGGAGGAGGAAATGGCAACCAGCTCCAGTATTCTTGCCTGAAAAATCCCATGGGCAGAGGAGCATCAGTTCAGTTCAGTTCAGTCGCTCAGTCGTGTCAAACTCTTTGCAACCCCATGAATTGCAGCACGCCAGGCCTCCCTGTCCATCACCAACTCCCAGAGTTCACTCACACTTACGTCCATCAAGTCCGTGATGCCATCCAGCCATCTCATCCTCGGTCATCCCCTTCTCCTCCTGCCCCCAATCCCTCCCAGCATCAAAGTCTTCTCCAATGAGTCAACTCTTCGCATGAGGTGGCCAAAGTACTGGAATTTCAGCTTTAGCATCATTCCTTCCAAAGAAATCCCAGGGTTGATCTCCTTCAGAATGGACTGGTTGGATCTCCTTGCAGTCCAAGGGACTCAAGAGTCTTCTCCAACACCACAGTTTAAAAGCATCAATCCTTTGGTGCTCAGCCCTCTTCACAGTCCAACTCTCACATCCATACATGACTACTGGAAAAACCATAGCCTTGACTAGACGGACCTTAGTCGGCAAAGTAATGTCTCTGCTTTTGAATATGCTATCTAGGTTGGTCATAACTTTTCTTCCAAGGAGTAAGCGTCTTTTAATTTCATGGCTGCAGTCACCATCTGCATTGATTTTGGAGCCCAAAAAAATTAAGTCTGACACTGTTTCCACTGTTTCCCCATCTATGCCAAAGGCTTTGGCATAGTCAACAAAGCAGAAATAGATGTTTTTCTGGAACTCTCTTGCTTTTCCCATGATTCAGCAGATGTCGACAATTTGATCTCTGGTTCCTCTGCCTTTTCTAAAACCAGCTTAAACATCAGGAAGTTCACTGTTCACGTATTGCTGAAGCCTGGCTTAGAGAATTTTGAGTATTACTTCACTAGCGTGTGAGATGAGTGCAATTGTGCAGTAGTTGGAGCATTCTTTGGCATTGCTTTTCTTTGGGATTGGAATGAACACTGACTTTTTCCAGTCCTGTGGCCACTGCTAAGTTTTCCAAATTTGCTGGCATATTGAGTGCAGCACTTTGAGAGCATCATCTTTCAGGATTTGAAATAGCTCTACTGGAAGTCCATTACCTCCACTAGCTTTATTCGCAGAGGAGCATAGCAGGCTACAATTCAAAGGGTCACAAAGAGTCAGACATGAGTGACTAAGCGAGCACGCATCAGCAGGAGACTTTTTAGTTTGATGTAGTTCCATTTCCCTTTATTTGCTTTTGCATTTTATGCTTTTGGTGTTATATTCAAGAAGTCATTGTTAAAACCAATGTCATGAAGATCTTCCCTTTTCCTAAGAGTTTTCTTCTAGGAGTTTTACAGATTCAGCTCTAGTATAATCTCTAATCATTTAAGTCTCTAATTCCAGTTGAGATGGTATTATGTGTGGTGTAAGATAGCAGTGCAATTTCATTCTTTTGTATGATTGATATGGCACTATGCTGGTGCACTATGGCAAAAAGGTACCATGGTTTTCCTAGTGATTTTGATACAGCTGGTTTTATGGTTTACTTGAGGTCAGTCAGTCAGTTCAGTCGCTCAGTCTTGTTCAACTCTTTGCGACCCCATTGACGGCAGCACACCAGGCCTCCCAGTCCATCACCAACTCCCAGAGTTTACTCAAACTCATGTTCACTGAGCCATTACTTTGTTGGCAAAGTAATGTCTCTGCTTTTTAATATGCTGTCTAGGTTGGTCACAACTTTTCTTCCAAGGAGCATCTTTTAAATTCATGGCTGCAGTCACCATCCACAGTGATTTTGGAGCCCCCAAAAATAAAGGCTCTCACTGTTTCCACTGTTTCCCCATCTAATTCCCATGAAGTGATGAGATCAGATGCCATGATCTTAGTTTTCTGAATGTTGAGTTTTAAGCCAATTTTTTCACTCTCCTCTTTCACTTTTATCAAGAGGCTCTTTAGTCCTTCTTCATTTTCTGCCATAAGGTTGGTGTCATCTGCATACCTGAGGTTATTGATATTTCTCCTTGGCAATCTTGATTCCAGCTTGTGCTTCATCCAGCCCAGCGTTTCTCATGATGTACTCTGCATGTAAGTTAAATAAGCAGGGTGACAATATACAGCCTTGATGTACTCCTTTCCCAATTTGCAATCAGTCTGTTGTTCAATGTCCAGTTCTAACTGTTGCTTCTTGACCTGCATACAGATTTCTCAAGAGGCAGGTCAGGTGGGCTGGTATTCCCATTTCTTTCAGAATTTTCCACAGTTTCTTGTGATCCACACAGTCAAAGGCTTTGGCATAGTCAGTAAAGCAGAAATAGATGTTTTTCTGGAACTCTCTTGCTTTTTTGATGATCCAACAGTTGTTGGCAATTTGATCTCTGGTTCCTCTGCCTTTCCTAAATCCAGCTTGAACATCTGGAAGTTCACCATTCACTTACTGTTGAAGCCTGGTTTGGAGAATTTTGAGCATTATTTTACTAGCACGTGAGATGAGTGCCACTGTGCAGTAGTTTGAGCATTCTTTGGCATTGCCTTTCTTTGGTGTTGGAATTATTTGCGGTACAGAAGGCTTTAACTGATTTTCCTCATTTATCATAAAGGGAATCGGTATATGTGCTGTTACTGAATCCATGTTTCTATGGGAGGAATGAAGCCTTAGAGCTTCCTGTTCTGGCCTCTTACTGATATCACTCATTGTCACTATCTTTTATGCCTGACCTATTTTCAAGTAGGACATTTGGAGGATATGTATCACAATTTGTATATCTGTAAACATCCTTGTTTATCTGGAGTGCATCTGATCCTCAGCCTTACAGAGCATATAAACCAAACTAGATACCATATATAAGGCTAAAAAAAATGAGAGCATTTTGGATTATTCATGGCATGAATCCTCTGATAAGAAAATCTTAGATATCATTTTAAACCATTTGGTAGCAAATTCCCTGATCCACTTATCCATTATTTAAAAAAAGAGATACTGAAGATGAAAAAAAAAAGTATTATATTGAAAACTGTTTGCTCCAACTTAAATTTAGCATCCTTAACTAGTCCTTTAATCTTTCAGCTTTGCTTTACATGCACTCTATTTTCCCCTGCTGCTCAAATCCTGTGGTAATGTATGTTCAAATATATAACTTCTGTACTTAAGACATGCCCTCTATTTATGGCAAGCACCTTTAGAACGAAAGTAGCATTGGATTGCAAAATGAATTATTCAAATGTGTATACAAAGTTTAAACATGCACAAATTCACCTTTGGCAAACACAGGTTTATACATGTAAAAAACCTTCATTTAACAACACTCATTTAAAACGATAGACTCAAGGACTGTTGACCACAAGTAATGATTCATTAACAATAAATCTGTTTGGAGCTCAAGCTCTCCAAAAACAATAGCAAGAAGCTCCAATTCCTCTAAGATCTACAACACATGACAGACCCAGAGCATCTGACAAGATGCTCATATAACACATGTCAGTGTAAATAAGTAATCACTCCTCTCTGAGCAAGACATGGTCTGTTTTCTACTTTAATCAAGGTGACAGTACTATTACTGCATCTGAATTCCCTCCCTTACTTCCTTTTCCTCTGTTCTCCATGCCCAGAGAACACGACATGGCCGTGATTTATTTAGACCACCTCTTCAGTTTTTAGAGGCCTCGGGCAAGGGGACACACTTGGTAAAGAGACACAGTAACTGTGAAGTTCCTGTTCCACCCCCTTTTATTTATTTATTTTTTACTAAATTCACTCTGTAATTTGATTGGATTTTTCTTCTCCTCTGTCATGATATGGCAAACCACCCAGGACAATCAGAAACAAAGTTCTTCCCCAGGATTTCCTCTATCTCTTTATATCCCCTCTCAATCACTCCAAGAATTAGAGGAGTCTGGAAAACAATTCTGCCAATTTATCCCTCTTTCTTACAGAAGGACTGGTCAAACTGGTTTCCCCTTTAGAGAACTTATCAAGGCTTCTTCTCCTCAGGTGTTCTCCTAAAGTTTTTTTTTTTTTTTTTTCCTGGTCAAAAGAATTATGGCATTAATTCTGGGAAACTTCACTGCAGTATGAGATATAATTTTTTCACTGAAAATGTGGGAGAGTTATTTTGCTTGTGACCCGTAATGATACTAAAAGTGTTGTCGTGTTGTTTGTTTTCTTCTTGTTTTGACTTTCAGTTCAGCTCAGTTGTGTCTGACTTTGCAACCCCATGAATCGCAGCACCCCAGGCCTCCCTGTCCATCACCAACTCCCGGAGTTTACCCAATTCATGTCCATTGAGTCGGTGATGCCATCTAACCATTTCATCCTCCGTCATCCCCTTTTCCTCCTGCCTTCAATCTTTCCCAACATCAGGGTCTTTTCAAATGAGTCAGCTCTTCGCATCAGGTGGTCAAAATATTGGAGTTTCAGCTTCAACATCAGTCCTTCCAGTGAACACCCAGGACTGATCTCCTTTAGGATGGACTGGTTGGATCTCCTTGTAGTCCAAGGGACTCTCAAGAGTCTTCTCCAACACCACAGTTCAAAAGCATCAATTCTTCGGCACTCAGCTTTCTTCACAGTCCCACTCTCACATCCACACATGACTACTGGAAAAACCATAGCCTTGACTAGACGGACCTTCATTGGCAAAGTAACATCTCTGCTTTTTAATATGCTGTCTAGGTTGGTCATAACTTTCCTTCCAAGGAGTAAGCGTCTTTTAATTTCATGGCTGCAATCACCATCTTCAGTGATTTTGGAGCCCCTAAAAATAAAGGCAGCCACTGTTTCTACTGTTTTCCTATCCATTCGCCATCAAGTGATGGGACCAGATGCCATGATCTTAGTTTTCTGAATGTTGAGCCTTTAAGCCAACTTTTTCACTCTCCTCTTTCACTTTCTTCAAGAGGCTCTTTAGTTCTTCTTTGCTTTCTGCCTAGAAGAAAGGGTGGTGTCATCTGCATATCTAACGTTATTGATATTTCTCCCAGTAATCTTGATTCCAGCTTGTGCTTCATCCAGCCCAGAGTTTCTCATGATGTACTCTGCATATAAGTTAAATAAGCAGAGTGACAATATACAGCCTTGACATACTCCTTTTCCTATTTGGAACCAGTCTGTTGTTCCATGTCCAGTTCTAACTATTGCTTCCTAACCTGCAGACAGGTTTCTCAAGAGGCAGGTCAGGTAGTCTGGTATTCCCATCTCTTTAGACAAAAATACTTAATGGGGACAACACTCACTTAAAATTTTTTATGAAAAATAGATATAGAGAACAAATTTGGGGGAATCAAAAGGCATAAACTTCCAATTATAAAATCAGTCAGTTCAGTTCAGCTCAGTCGCTCAGTCGTGTCTGACTCTTTGAGACCCCATGAATTGCAGCACGCCAGGCCTCCCTGTCCATCACCAACTCCCGGAGTTCACTCAAACTCATGTCCATAGAGTCGGTGATGCCACCCAGCCATCTCATCCTCTGTCGTTCCCTTCTCCTCCTGCCCCCAATCCCTTCCGGCATCAGAGTCTTTTCCAATGAGTCAACTCTTCGCATGAGATGCCCAAAGTACTGGAGTTTCAGCTTTAGCATCATTCCTTCCAAAGAACATCCAGGACTGATGTCCTTCAGAATGGACTGGTTGGGTCTCCTTGCTGTCCAAGGGACTCTCAAGAGTCTTCTCCAACACCACAGTTCAAAAGCATCAATTCTTCGGCGCTCAGCTGTCTTCACAGTCCAACTCTCACATCCATACATGACTACTGAAAACACCATAGCCTTAAACCATGTAAATGGAATGTACAGCGTGGTGACTATAGATACTAGTTGTTTCTGTTACGTGAGCAGTTGTGTCCGACTCTTTGTAACCCAATGGTCTGCAGCACACCAGGCCTCCCTGTCTCTCACCATCTCCTGGAGTTTGCCCAACCTCATGTTCATTGCATTGGCTATATTTTATTACAAATCTGAAAGTTTCTAAGAGAGTAGATGCTAAAAATTCTTGTCAAAAGAAAAATAATTTTGAAATTATATATGGTTACAGTTGTTATCATGACTTTTGTGCAATATATATATATATAAATATCAGATCCTTAGGCTGTACTTCTAAAATTAATATAACATTACATGTCAATTATTTCCCAGTTAAAAAACAAAAAATCGCCAGACGTTGCCATATGGCCCCTAGCAGCAAAATCACTCCCACTGAGAATCACTGATCTAGGAATTAACCAGCAATGTCATTTCCAGTCTTTATTCCTGCATAAACACCAAAATACTGGGTTTTTTAATGAAAAATTTTATAAGCTTTCTGCAAGGTTCAGATTCCAAGTATCTATCATAAGAAATCTTTTCACAATATCTCTATGACTATAACCAGTCATCTTTCACTGTATGCAATTTCTTTGACTTCATTTTTCTGATTTTATTTAAATAGTTTTTTTTTCATTTTAAATTCAAAGAAATAAAATGAAAACAAAAGTTTTATAATCTGCTGACATAAAAGTGTAGATACTGGATTTACAAGGGACAAATGTACATCATATACATTTTTCAAAGAATTGCATTTTCCACTTTTATTCAGTGATGGTTCAAACAACTGAGTATAACCTTCAGATCCCCTATGGATTCTACAGCAGGACAAGGGAGAAACATTCTGTGGAAGGACTCTCTCCCGCCTGTTAGAAGCATGGAGTATCACTGTATATTTTCTATGTGCTATGAGCAATGAGAAGGACAATCAGATTGGAGGACAGAAAGATATCCTGAGCTGACATCTTTGCAGCAGATGTGGAAGACATTTTATTACTAATTTTAAAAAATTATGAACACATCGATCTCAAGAGCAAAATCAAATGCTATATTTTATACTATACTGGACTGTGCAATAAACCTTCCTCTCTTGTGCTTGAAAGTCTGTTTTTATATGATGACAGTGACATTTTATGTATTTAGCCCACAGTTTTAACAGCTCCTAAATATTCATAATGCTAATTTTAAGTCACAGCATGATTTGTTAATTCTTATAACTCTGCCAAACCTTGATAAATTGGGCTAAATTTGAACCAGATTTTCTAAGCCTTGCAGGGACATATTAATTCAATATTATTACTGTCGAGCATAAAATATGTTCAGAAGCTTCCAGCATCACATCACACCACTTCACAGCTGAACAGGCATTTCATTCCTTTAAACTGACTAACTTATCTGCCATTGAAATAACCAATAATGTTGTCTATTGTTCTTGTACTTAATGGAGTTCATTCTCTTGACCAAAACTGCAGAGTAAGAAAAGGAAAGAGGGAACGTTCTTTGGAGAAAAGTAATAGCTTAGGTAGTTAGTGAGTGTGAACTCCCATGTTTCAGAAAATTTTAAAATGTCAAGTAAGAAAAAGAAGCTGACAGTTGTTGGTCTACCAAAAGCTAAATATGGTGAATGGCTCTAAATGAGCAAAATAGAGAAAGTCTATTCTTTTCCTGGGAACGTTTCAAAGAAAGTAAACATGGTTTATTGAATTTCTGTCATTTATAGTGCATTTTAAGTCAATATCTATTTATATTGTCTAATAAAATCTTATTTCCTGGATATTAACCTGTGTTATATTGATGTTATTTCATTTTCATGGTAAATCTAAACCTGATTTAGATTTAGATTTTGGAAAAGGAGCAGCTTTCCTAGTTTATTTTATCTGACCCTGCAGGGCAAGTTAATAGCACCTGTGGTTATAAAAATATAACACCAAAATGATACAGAGTATTCATGACTTAAAGGAAATATGAGAGATAATTCTTCATAAGGCTCTCTTTTTGCATTGTTATGACTCTCCATCCAACCAACTACCTTTATCTCTTCATCTCAATTTCTTTCTCCAGTTTCAGCCTTCTCTCTTGTACATCTGGATATTATCCCCTTTCACTTCCACAAGGCTGTCTGCTTTGAAAGTTGTGCTCTTTTGTGCACTTTCCATTTGTCCTTCTCTGCTACATACTGCTTTGGTGTGCTCAGCTGTCAGTCGTATCCGACTCTTTGCAACCCCATGGACCATAGCCCACTTGGCTTCTCTGTCCATGGGATTTCTCAGGCAAGAATACTGGAGTGGGTGGCCATTCCCTTCTCCGGGGGATGTTCCTGACCCAGGGATCGAACGCAGATCTCCTGAGTCTCCTGCATGGGTAGAAGGATTCTTTACCACTAGCGGCCCCTGGGAAGCCCCATATACCCTGCTTTCATAGATGCCATCTTAAAAGTAAAAACTTTCTTTGACCCCACTTCTTCCTCAGGCTACCATTCATTTTCTGCTCATGTTCAGAGCAAAACTCCTTGAAAAATATCCATTGGTCTCTTTCAAATTCCTCAACAACATACATATTTTCTTAAAATGCTATATTGTTTTGCTTCTTTTTTAAAAAATTAAACTATTTTAAGAGCAGTTTTAAATTCACAGAAAAGTTGAACAGAAAGTATAGAGATTTCCCTCAAGACCCCTCTCCCCCACAATCAGCACCCAGCATCACGGTGGTACATTTGTTACAACTGATGAACCTACATTGACGCGTTACTATCCAAAGTCTACAGTTTACATTAGAATTCACTCTTCGCATTGTTGTGTCCACTACATGTTTTGACAAATGTATGATGACACATATCCACCATTACAGTACTGTGCAGCATAGCTTTCCAGTCTTTAAATCTCTGTATGCCTGTACTATTCATCCCTCTCCCGACTTGTCCTTGGAAACACGGAGCTTTTTAGTGTCTCCATAGTGTTGCCTTCAATATATTCATTTTGAATCAATTTAAGTAATTCTATCAACTACTCTACAACTATTCCTGCTGTGATCACTAGTCAAGATGGAGAAGGAAAAGAAAAGCAAGCCTTCTGAGAACCTAGAGACTAAATGAATGAGTCTCTGGTTTATGTTTTGCGTCATCTATTTCAAAGTGGGTGCTGAAGAAGACATCAACCTAGAAGCATCCACTAAGGATAGACCAAAAAAGCCAAGGGAAGCTGCTATCTCTAAGCAAAGAGCTAGGGAAGTAGAGTCATGCCAACACAGAAAATAAACACCTTGAATGAAACCATAGTCCCAGTATCACCACTGTCAGCAAAGGCACAAGTGGAAGCGTGGATTCCCAACTTTGCCTGCCTACAATGATGCTCACTCATCCCTCACCACAGTGGTTTCAAAGAAGGCCACTTGGCGATCTGGGATTTCATCCTCACCTAGAACTAAGTGGTCTTCTCCCTCACATACAACCAAAGTGAAGAAACTATAATGAGGTACCCCTCCAGTCCCAGCTGAGACCTGCTAAGGGGCCTGTATCATCATCCCACTCAACAAATCATGTTAGTTTCCTCCTTGCTAGGGTGTCAGAGAAGGGCCACTAAAATAGAAGGTTAAATAAGACCCAGATTTTTGTGATATAATATCTAAAATGTCCAAGATACGTCAAAAATCACTGAGGCCAAAACCAAACAAACAAAAAAAGAAAATCTCAAATTAAACTAGAAGAAAATCAACAGACATCAACACTGTGATGACAAGATGTTGGAATCATTTCATAAAGATTTTAAAGCACCTGTAAGCACCTGTCATAAACATACTTTAATGATCAATCACTAAGATGCTTGACGGAATACTTTAATGAGCAATCACTACTACTTTTATAAGGAAGTCTTATCGAAGGAATAAAAAAGATCACCCCCAAAATGGAAACTTTAGGAATTAAAAATGCAAAAACTGAAGTTAAAAAATTGCTATGAGAAGCTCCCTTGGTGGCTCAGTGGTAAAGAATCCACTTGACAACGCAGGAGACACCGGTTTGATCCCTGATCTGGGAAAATCCCACATGCCTTAAAATAACTCAGCAGGTACAACCCAACTACTGAGGCTGTGCTCCAAAACCCGGAGTGGCAACTGCTGAAGCCAGTGCACCCCGAATCTCATGCTCTGCAGCATGAGAGGCCCCTCAAAGGAGGAGCCCATGCTCCACAGCCAGAGGGCAGCCCCCACTCACCACAACCAGAGCAACAAAGACCCAGCACAGCCAAATAGGCAAATAAATAAAACAAATTAAGAATTCTATGAATGGGTGCAACAGGAGAAAGGAGCTGACACAGAAAAGAACCAGTTAACTTGAAGACAGCAGAGAAAAATTACCCGATCTGAACAACAGAGAGAAAACGGACAGAAGAAAAATGGACGGAGCCTCAGGAACCTGTAAGACTTTTCCAAAGGATCTACATTTTCTGTCATCAGAGTCACCGGAGAAATGAAGAAAGAGATGAGTGCTGAAATGTATTGTGAGAGCTAATGACTAAATACTTCCTAACCCTGGAGAAAGACAGAAACAGATGTATTTAAGAAGTGAGCAAACACTCAATAGGATAAATATAAACACATCCATGAAAGATCCAATATAATCAAAGTTCTAAAAAAAAATCAAAGGCAAAGAAAAGCAGAGAGCAGAGAGAAAGAAATGTTGTCTTACATATAAGGGTTAAATGATTCAAAAGATAATGGATGCAAGTCTTTTTCAATTTTGGTTTCCTCAGGGTATATGTCTAGGAGCGGGATTGTTGGGTCATATAGTGGTTTTATTCCTTGGTTTTTAAGGAATCTCCATACTGTCTTTCACAGTGGCTGTATCAATTTACATTCCCACCAACAGTGCAAGAGGGTTCCCTTTTCTCCACACCCTCTCCAGCATTTACTGTTTGTAGACTTTTTGATGATGGTCATTCTGGCAGTGTGAGGTAATATCTCACTGTAGTTTTGATTTGCATTTCTCTAATAAGGAACGATGTTGAACATCTTTTCATGATTTTGTTAGCCATCTGTATATTTTCTTTTGGAAAATGCCTGCTTAGGTCTTTTTCCCACTTTTTGATTGGCTGTTTGTTTTTCTGGTATTGACTTGCATGAGCTCCTTGTATATTTTGGAAATTGTAGCACTATTCACAATAGGGCATGGAAGCAACTTAGCTGCCTATCAACAGATGAATGGATAAAGAAGCTATGGTACATGTGTACAATGGAATCTTACTCAACCATAAAAAGGAATGCATTTGAGTCAGTTCTAACAAGGTGGATGAACCTACAGGTTATACAGAGTGAAGCAAGTCAGAAAGAGAAGATAAATACTGTATCAGTTTAGTTCAGTTCAGGCCTTCAGTCGTGTCCGACTCTTTGCGACCCCATGAACCACAGCACGTCAGGCCTCCCTGTCCATCACCAACTCCCAGAGTTCAGTCAAACTCACGTCCATCGAGTCAGTGATGCCATCCACCCATCTCGTCCTCTGTCATCCCCTTCTCCTCTTGCCCCCAATCCCTCCCAGCATCAGAGTCTTTTCCAATGAGTCAACTCTTCTCATGAGGTGGCCAAAGTACTGGAGTTTCAGCTTTAGCATCATTCCTTCCCAAGAAATCTCAGGGTTGATCTCCTTCAGAATGGACTGGTTGGATCTCCTTGCAGTCCAGGGGACTCTCAAGAGTCTTCTCCAACACCACAGTTCAAAAGCATCAATTCTTCGGCGTTCAGCTTTCTTCACAGTCCAACTCCCCCTTCCACACATGATCACAGGAAAAACCATAGCCTTGACTAGATGGACCTTTGTTGCCAAAGTAATGTCTCTGCTTTTCAAATATTGTATACTAACACATACTTAAGGGAATATACAAAGATGGTACCGACAAATTTATTTGCAAGGCAGCAGTGGAGAAACAGACATAGAGAACAGACAGATGCACACAGGGCAGAGGGGAGGCGAGGGTGTGCTGCATGGAGCGAGTAACGTGCAGCTTACATTACCATATGTAAAATGCATAGCCAATGGGAATTTGCTGTATGACTCAGGGAACTCAAACAGGGGCTGTGAATCAACCTAGAGGGGTGGGACAGGGTGGGAGATGGGAGGGAGGTTCAAGAGGGAGCGGACCTATGCATGCCTATGGCTGGTTCATGTTGATGTTTGACAGAAAACAACAAAATTCTGTAAAGCAATTATGTTTCAGTTAAAAAATAAACAAACGAAACAAAGACAATTGATTTCTCATCAGGAACTTTGGAAGCCAGAAGGAAGTAGCGCAACATTCTCAAGTACTAAAGGAGAAGAACTATCTCCCTAAACAAATAATAAGTGAAAAAATAACCTCTGAGGTTATAATTTTTTTTTAAAATCAGTGGCCTCGATTGTATAACATTGTGATTGTGGACCCAAGAGCACAGCTACTCTCTTCCAATCTTGCGTGCTCAGTAGCTCAGCCATTCCTGGCTCTTTGCAACCCCATGGACTGTACCCCTTACCCCTCAAGGCTCCTCGGTCCATGCGATTCTCCAGGCAAGAATACTGGAGTGAGCTGTCGTTTCCTTCACTTCCAACCTTAAACGTTGCTAA
Organism: Capricornis sumatraensis; assembly: GCF_032405125.1. Classification (NCBI taxonomy): domain Eukaryota; kingdom Metazoa; phylum Chordata; class Mammalia; order Artiodactyla; family Bovidae; genus Capricornis; species Capricornis sumatraensis. Next base: position 87,917,025 of record NC_091080.1, on the reverse strand, counting down.
ATATCAGGAGAGATGAAATTTTTATTCTGATTGTTTCAAATGTGTATAACCTTGATATTTTAATTAAAGAAATTGCAGGGTTAATCATGGAGCATCATATTTAGGAAACACAATATCTGTCTTCAAATACTTGCTCATGGCCTTAGTAACTATCAGTGAATATCTCTGATAAGAACCTTGTATCTTCAAACCTTGATTTCTTCATCTATTAAATGGGATAACATCTGTTGTGTATCTTACAACGAGAATCAAAGAGGGTAATATATAAATTTGTAGCTTTTTCAGATCTCATATATTTTTTAAATTATAGGACTATATGGAGAATTTATTTAAAATATATTGAGCACAATTTTTCTAGGTGTGGAGCAACAAAGAGTTCAGTTTCTAGCTTGAAGGTAATAATTAATTGGAGAGACAGATTCAAACACATTCTACAAAGGGCAAGGTGATGAGGCAAAATACGTTTGTGGATACAAAAATAAATATCTGTAGGAGCCATAAGGACCTTCTTACTGTAAACATCTAGATTCAAGTCCAGGTACTGAAACTTACATCGTTGCATAGATTATTACTCTCTCCAAAGGTCAGTTTCGTCTTCAACAACATGGGGAAAATATATCCTCTCAGAAAAAAATATATCTTCTCAGAAGGGGTGTGAAGCTCAAATAAAGGTAATTAGTATGACTCATTCAGTCAAGAGTGTGATACATTGCATTCTACAAAATGAGAGATGATCATTATAGTTATTAATCATAAGATCATACCTCGGGGGTGGCATTCACATGACATAAGTTCTGGGGAGGGCAGTTTCTCTAGAGGCAAGTACATCATGAATTACAAGTGGATTCTTACCTGATAAAGCAGAACACTGAAAGCCAAAGAGAAAGCTTCAGAATGAGCTCAGTATTCTTATAGGATTGGGATGCAATATACAGGGCAAAAGGAATCCATTGCATTTTAACTTGAGATCGTTATTGACAATAAGGAGCTATTAAGGTGCTGGAGTATAGACGGGGCAGGATAACCACTGCATTTCTCAAAGGCCATTCTGATGGCTGAGAGAATGTCAGATATAAGAGCTCAGAGGCTGGAATCAGGAACATCAATTACAGTGTTGTGCCAATAATCCAGGTAGCAGATGATAAAGGCCTGAACTAAAGAGAGAAATGAGTATAAGTGATGATCTCAGATCATCAAGTGAACTGATTCACTGGGAAGAGTCACACACAACAGTGACGGGAAGCACAACAGGAGAAGTTTCTCTGAACTTGACAATTTTACCACCGCGAAACCTTTACCTGAAAGAGCCCGAGAATGGTGCTAGAGACCCGGATCCTCTCTCAGATACTCTTTAACGTCACTTTTGTGCCAAACAACTTTCTCTCTCTCTCGAGGGCAATCATGATGCCTTATTGCCACTGTCTGGGAATGGAAATATCCTGAATGCCTAGTTCTTGCCACTCAAGAGTTTTGTCTTTTCTGATGACTCAGTGGGTTTGAGGTTTGATAATGGGAGTTCTTGGTGTGTGATTTTGATACAGCATGAACTTTCTCGCAGATGAATTTTGTCCGCTGATGTCATTGCCTGCAGAGACCCATCCACGTACGCTGCGTGCAGTTTCCTGTTCCGCACTCTCCGTAATTGAATGATGCCCTCGCCACTAGCCTCCAATAAACATCACTCAGAATGACCTTGAGAATACCCCTTCTCCTCCAGATATTCCTCTTCCAGCTCTGATCATTAATCAAATGAACTAACATAAAAATATTTATGCTAATCTGAAAAATTGCCAAAACCATGTAAATAAGATTTTCAAGTAGAATTGTTTCCTATGGCTCTGCTAAATATATTAAGTAGTAGTTTATTAGCATAAATAAAAAGTAACATGTGCATATCTACATGAATAAACATGTTTATCCACAATTCTGTTATCTAATATTTAAGGACTGTTGCAATGGGCACTGCAACAGTTTTAAGGGCTCTATATGTATTATATAGTTTTAAATCATAAAAAGTGGGTAGTATTACTAGCCCCATTTGACAGAAGAGTAAAGTGAAGCTAAGGAAATTTAATGGCAAGGCTAAATATCAGGGGACTTCCCTGGTGGCTCAGATGGTAAAGAATCTACCTGCCATGTGGGAGATCTGAGTTTGATCCCTGGGTTGGGAAGACACCCTGGGGGAGGGTATGGCAACCCACTCCAGTTTTCTTGCCTGGAGAATCTTCATGGACAGAGGAGCCTGGCGGGCTACAGTCTATAGGGCCGCAAAGAGCCAGACACAACTGAGTGACTAAGCACGTAAATATCAGAACTGGAGAGGTCATGAATTTAATGACTCTGACTCAGAGTCTTTATTCCTGGTCATTATAGCAGTGTGTATTCTATCACATGTATATATATCACCTGTATATATATATATATACATGTGTACACACATATGTATGCTTGATTGCATAAATGCTGTTGGCAATGTACCAAAGCCCTGTTATGAAGCTTTGAGATGAAGTAAAACATCCAGCTATAAGCTGACTTTATTTCTTTTCCTCTTGACCCATCTATTCATAAATCTGAATTCAACTGCATAACAAATTCTTCCATTCTACTTTCATCAACAGTTATTAACAATACCAATCACATTAAATTTCTACAAATCTCTTCATAATTTCTAAAAATAGCAAGATTTCAAATTTCAGTTTTCTACAGCAGCAACTTTACAAAATACCTGTAACTAGGACATTTTAAATTAACTTAGGGGAGTATAAAGTGTAATTTTCAGGTCGTTCAGTTCGTTTGAAAAAAAGTCTGAGTTACTCTGAACACCAGCCCAAGGTATGACTACACATTAATGAGTTATTTAATAAGCAATTTTAAAAAATCAATCTTATTATTGTAAAGCAGAGGTCGAAACCTGGCATGCCACAGGCCAGATTTTGCCCTCAGATGTGTTTTGTTTGGCCCGTATAACTTTGGCCTGTCCACAGTTATAAATCTTTTAAAACAGTTGCCAACATTTGGAAATTGGGAGCTATATAAAAACCCTGAGTTTCTGGCTTCTTTTAAAAAGTCTGAAGATCTGGCAAACTGGGCATTTTTTTCTCTCATAGCAACTCTAATTTGTAGGAGGGCTATCTCCTAGAACTGATTGGCTGAGATTTTGTCCTTTATTGCTAGAATTTTGTTTTATTTTTCTAACACTCCATCACCTTTATTCATCTACATTACCTGTACAGTCTGTAGTAACCATCTGAGTCTTGGTATCCTATTTGAAGATTCTAACTACTATTTGAGTATGACTGTTCACCTCTTTGAATTTCATATTTCCTTAATGGGAGAGTAATAGGCAAAATTCTGAGATGCTGTCTACCCTCAAATTCAAGATTCTCAGCCCCTGGTGTACACACAACTTCTCCTACTTGTTCAGATAAACCAAACAGTCTATTCACTACTCTAGATGCTTCTGGGGAGGGATTTTGCAGAAGTAATTAAAGTCTCAAATCTGTTGACTTTAAAATAGGAACATTATTGAGGTGGGTCTGATCTAATCTTGGGGACCTCGTTCAAAGCAGATAATTTTCTCTGGCAGGCCGCAAAAGAGGATGTCGGGGATTACTGCACCCAAGTAAGGCTAAGCCAGGATCCTTGCAGTGAATGGCCTTCAGGACCCATTGCAAGAAAACTACAGGAGCTCAGAGTGGCCCCAGGACAACAGCTAGAAGAAAACGAGGGGCCTTACGCCTGCAGCCATCAGGAATTGAGCCAAGATGAGGACCAGAGTTGCAACTGATACCTGGATTTCGGCCCAGGGAGACCCTAAACAGAAGACTCAGCAGTGCCCTTTCCAGACTTCTCACCCACGGAATCAGTGAGATAATACATTGTTATTGCTTTAGGTCTCTAGGTTTATGGTAATTTTTAAAGCAGCAATAGAGAACCAATACAGTATTCACTCTCCCAGTAATCCCATCGCAAAATCTTAATATTGACATTAACCTCTATTTCCAAGCTGTCGCCTATGTGTGTTGATTCTGTGTACCTCACTACATCACTGACCTAGTATGAGCACTTTATCCCCACCCCTCACACCTGGAATTCAGTTTTGCTTTGTTTGAATTCAGTTTTGTTTGCTTGGTCTCCATACCTCCGGTTTTTCCCCCCACACAAATACACGATGTGAAGTTTTTCTATTTCAAACTTTCAGAAGCACTTTTCAAAATCTGTAGTGAATTCTCAGTGCACATCTATAAATCATCACGGTAAGTTCTAGAACAATATTTCCACATTGGAAGGTGTGGCCATTCATTTCTGGAGTTCAGATTTCTCCATAAACCTTAAAATTGAATGCTTTCACACTTTTAGTAACTATGTTAAAAAAACAACAGAAGTATGTGACCATTTCAAAGACAGATTTATGACCTAGTACAGCCACCCAGCCACCCAATCTTTGGTGGCTCAGATGGGAAAGAATCAGCCTGCTATGCAGGAGACTCAGGTTCAGTCCCTGAGTCCAGAAGATCACCTGGAGAAGGACATGGCAACCCACTCCGGTATTCTTCCCTGGAGAATCCCACAGGACAGAGGATCCTGGTGGGCTACAGTCCATGGGGTCGCAAAGAGTCCAACACAACTGAGCGACTAAGCACGCAGCATGTGCAACCACACAATATGGGTCTCACTCTGTATACTTCTTTGTATTGAGGGTCACATCAGTATGAGTTATATTACATTGATTTTCTTAAAAGCAAGTTTAGGAATAAAGGAAAACTTGGTATGGAAGTGATGCTTGACACAAAAGTGAAGATTGAATAATGTCATAGAAAAATATGAGTGAAAAATTCATTGTACTTTAAATGGAAAACAAAGTAGTTATTTTTAAAAAAGAAGAAAGGACAGTGAGTGACCTATCATAGTATAAATTCACTCTGTATTTGGTGATTGACAATTTAGTTTAAGCCAAAGAATTTAAAACAATACACAATAACCTTAATCTTTTTGATTGAATTTTAGTAGTTTTGTCCTTTTGTCATTTGTATCTAATTCACAAATTAATTTTGGATTTATAGTAATTTTTACCTGGAAGTTTTTATCTAATTTTATTTTTATATTGTATTTTAGTAATAAAGTACAAACAAAACACGTAGCGAACCCAATAAAACCAACATCTCAATTTTTCAGACTTTCCTTGTTGCAATGTTCTTGGCAGTCTTAAAGAAGACTGGTCAGAGATTTCACAGAAAGTGTCTCAATCGGGATTTTGCTAAAAGGTTTTTTCATGATTAGACTGTGGTTATGTTGTTTTAGGAGGAAGATCACAGAAGTGAAGTGTCATTCTTATCACCTCTTATTAAGGGTATAAATAATCAATATGACATCACCATCAATGGTTAACTTAGGTCATTTGACTAAAATTGTGAATTAATTATGTAGCTCACCTCCTTGATAGTAAAATACTTATATAAATTCTTTGGATTTCTCTGCATAATTTTTTAATAAAAATTATGTTAATATAAAGAATCCCGTATTTCAGAACAACTGAAATTGACTACCTAAGGCTTGATCTTCTCAGGAATTCATTTTTCATTTATATCTCTTTTGTGATTCAATTAAACTACCAGGTTTGATAACTTAGCATCCAACACAGTATCTTAGTATCTTATAAAAGGTAGATGTTCAATGAAATTCTATTAAAATTAATACTGTATGACCACCTCAAATTTATTTATATAATGTATGTATGTGTTATAAATAAACTTCAATCATTTTCCTAATGAAAAGGAGTTGGATAAAAAATAGCATACACAGTGTGACTCCATTAGTATAGCGTGATAGAAAGTAGAGCAGGGGTCAGCTAAACTGGGGCTAACTGGAGAACTTTGGGGTGATGGAAATGTTTTATAATTTGATTGTGGCCAGAATAGCATGGATATTTCCATTCATCCAAGCTCATCAATGTGTGTTTTAAAATGCAATCACTTAATAAGTTAAATTATACTTCAATAAAGTTGACTTTTAGAAAGTAAAATATAGACCTATTTTCTAAGTCAGATGACAGAGAAATATTTGAAACTGTGAAAAGAAATAAGATTAGGAAATGTTAAAGATGAGTCTGAATTTAATCAATAAAGAAGAGTATATCAGTGACTGGTAACTGGCCAGCAAAATTCATCTTCTCATTTGCCATAATAATGGCGTTTAAAGAAGAAATATGGCTTTCTATCCAGAGTATACATTTTCAGTCCTCCTCTGTGAGTCATTTTAGAGTCATGTAATTAAGTCTTCACCAAATGGATCTGAAAAGAACGGACATGTATAGCGTTTGCCTTGCTTAATAGAAAATTGGTTGGATGGCCTTCACTAATTTCCTCTTCACAATCACTACAACACAGATGTGTCTGTATCTAGCTTTAATAACAGAGGTGAAGATATGAATCTAGATAATGGTGAAGACAGACCATTAAAGAAATCAGAGTCACTGAATGCTCGTGTGGAACAGTCTACTGGCACCTGATCCAGGAGAGGTACAACCCAGTGAATTGACATTTTTCCTTTTTTTTTTAAACAAAGATAAATATTTTGAATTTTATTTCATTGTTCTGCATATACATAGTTACATTAAAATGTTCTAAAAATCTTTGACAGGGGTATAGTTGATTTACAATCTATTAGTATCAGGTGTACAGCAAAGTGAAATATATATATATATATATATATATATATATATATATATATATATATATACACACACACATATATTTCAAGTTTCAATTTTTTTAGATTCTTTTCCCATAAAGCCATTGCACAGTATTTAGTAGACTTTCTTGTACTATACAGTAAGTCCTTAATTAGTTGTGTATATGTATAGGTCAATTATAATCTACCAAGAATCAAGATTGCCAAGAGAACTATCAAGAACCTCAGATATGAAGATGATGCCAACATTAGGCAGAAAGGAAAGAAGATCTAAAGAGCTTCTTGATGAAATTGAAAGAGAAGAGTGAAAAGTTGGCTTAAAACTCAGCATTCAGGAACCTAAGATCATGGCATCTGGTCCCAGCACTTCATGGCAAATAGATGGGGAAACAATGGAAACAGTGACCGGCTTTATTTTGGGGGGCTCCAAAATCACTGCAGATGGTGACTGCAGCCATGAAATTAAAAGACACTTGCTCCTTGCAAGAACAACTATGACCAGCCTAGACAGCATACATTACTTTGAGACAGCAGAGACATTACTTTGCTGACAAAAGTTCATCTAGTCAAAGCTATGGTTTTTCCAGTAGTCATGTATGGATGTGAGAGTTGGACTATAAAAAGAGCTGAGCACAGAAGAATTGCTTTTGAACTGTGGTGTTGAAGACTCTTGAGAGTCCCTTAGACTGCAAGGAGATCCAACCAGACCATCCTAAAGGAAATCAGTCCTGAATATTCATTGGAAGGATTGATGCTGAAGCTGAAACTCCAATACTTTCGCCACCTGATGCAAAGAACTGACTTGCATGCTGATGCTGGGAAAGATTGAAGGCGGGAGGAGAAAGGGACAATAGAGGATGCGATAGTTGGATGGTGTCACAGATTCGAAGGACATGAGTTTGAGCAAGCTTTGGGAGTTGGTGATGGACAGGGAAGCCTGGCATGCTGTAGTTCACAGGGTCGCAAATGTTAGACACAACTGAACAACTGAACTGAACTGAATTTACCCCTCAGCCCCTTTAATGCCTGCTAGCCATAATTTGCTTTCTACAGCTGTGACTCTACTTCTATTATGTAGGTAAGTTCACTGATACCACTTTTTAGATTCCACATATAAGCAATATCATCTGATATTTGTCTTTCTCTGTCTGACTTCACTTCATTCAGTATGATAATCTCAACATACATCCATGTAACTGCAAATGGCACAAGAAAAGATGTTCCACATAACTAATTATTAGAGAAATGCAAAATAAAATGAGGTATCACCTCAGTTCAGTTCAGTTCAGTCCCTCAGTCGTGTCTGACTCTTTGTGACCCCATGGACTGCAGCATGCCAGGCCTCCCTGTCCTTCACCAACTCCTGGAGTTTACTCAAACCCATGTCCATTGAGTCGGTGATGCCATCCAACTATCTCATCCTCTGTCACCCCCTTTTCCTTCTCAATCTTTTCCAGAATCAGGGTATTTTCCAATGAGTCAGCTCTTCGCATCAGGTATTGGAGTTTCAGCTTCAGCATCAGTCCTTCCAATGAATATTCAGAACTGACTTCCTTTAGGATGGACTGGTTGGATCGCCTTGCAGTCCAAGGGACTCTCAAGAGTCTTCTCCAACACCACAGTTCAAAATCATTGATTCTTTATCGCTCAGCTTTCTTTATAGTCCAACTCTCACATCCATACATGACCACTGGAAAAACTGTAGTTTGACTAGATGGACCTATGTTGGCAAAGTAATGTCTCTGCTTTTTAATATGCTGTCTTGGTTGGTCATAGTTGTTCTTGAAAGGAGCAAGTGTCTTTTAATTTCATGGCTGCAGTCACCATCTGCAGTGATTTTGGAACCCAAGAAAATAAAGCCGGTCACTGTTGCCATTGTTTCCCCACCTATTTGCCATGAAGTGATGGGGCCAGACGCCATGACCTTCGTTTTCTGAATGTTGAGTTTTAAGCCAACTTTTTACTCTTCTCTTTCACTTTCATCATGAGGCTCTTCAGTTCTTCTTCACTTTCTGCCATAAGAGAGGCATCACCTGCATATCTGAGGTTATTGATATTTGCCCAGCCATCTTGATTCCAGCCTGTGTGTCATCCTCCCAGCGATTCTCATGATGTACCCTGCACATACGTTAAATAAGCAGGGTGACAATATACAGCCTTGACCTACTCCTTTCCCAATATGGAACCAGTCTGTTGTTCCATGTCCAGTTCTAACTGTTGCTTCCTGACCTGCATACAGATTTCTCAAGAGGCAGGTCAGGTGGTCTGATATTCCCATCTCTCTCAGAATTTTCCATAGTTTGTTTGTGAGATATCACCTCACATCAGCCAAAATGGCCATCATCAAAAAGTTAGAAACAATAAATGCTGGAGAGGCTGCGGAGGAAAGGGAACCCTCCTACAATGCTGAGTTACCAAATAGAGCTGCCATATGACCTAGCAATCCCACTTCTGGGCATTTATCCAGAGAAAACCATAATCTGAAAAGACAAATGCATCCCAATGTTCACAGAAGCATTATTCATAATAGCCAGGACTTGGAAGCAACCTAAACATTATTAGCATTCTTCTGTAAACCACCATGGCTCTGTGTCATACAAGAGTTTAGACTTTGCTCTAAATTCAACCAGTACACCCAAAGCACTCCCTGTGTGGGTGCAAAGTATGACTAAAGAAGAGAGGGGTATAGGGACGAGGTAGGCAGACAGGGCTCACCTCATTAGGAAAAGGGCTTGGGACAAAGGAAAGAAATAGTAGGTTAATGGGATGACCAGATTGTTGACAAACTTAAAAATTATATAGCTCCTTTGGGGCCCCACTTCAGTACTCTTGCCTGGAAAATCCCATGAACAGAGGAGCCTAGTGGGCTGCAGTCCATGGGGTGGAGAAGAGTCAGACACGACTGAGCGACTTCACTTTCACTTTTCACTTTCATGCATTGGAGAAGGAAATGGCAACCCACTCCAGTGTTCTTGCCTGGAGAATCCCAGGGACGGGGGTGGGGGGGGGGGCCTGGTGGGCTGCCGTCTATGGGGTCGCACAGAGTCGGACACGACTGAAGCAACTTAGCAGCAGCAGCAGCAGCATTGGGATTTAGAAATATTACAGAAGAAATGAATGATCTTGAACATTGTAGGAATATGTTGAAAGCATTTCTTAAGGAAGATCACTGTGATGTATACAACTAGTTGGAGAAAGAAAAAGATTCTAAAAAATGAAACTGTAGAAATCTTTAGAAATTAAGTGATAGGTACCAGGGCCAAGGAAGAGGCCAAAAGAAAAGAAGAAATGAAAAAGCCCAGTTTCCTTATAAAAGAAAGTTTCCATGTTAAGGAATGAGATGATAGATTCTATAAAGGCATAAGGTGGTGCCTCTATCCATGGAATTCTCCAAGCAAGAATACTGGAGTGGGTTGCCATTCCCTTCTTTAGGGGATCTTCCTGACTCAGGGTTCGAACTCAAGTTCCCTGTATTGAAGGCGGATTCTTTACCATTTTAGCTACCAGGAAAGCCCCCAAAAATAACTAAGGTACAAAAACTCATACAATGTTGGTAATTGTTTGGAGAAATAAACACAATGCCTTTGTATAATGAATATTTCAATGCTGTTTTCACAGGAGCTAAATTCCGCTTAACTTTCTAATTAATTTTAGTAACCTAATCTTTCTAAATGGTTTGCCTGCATGAATTACAGTGCGATTCTGTGTCTGAATTGTATTTGTTTTCTTTGGAGTTTAAATTAAATTATATTTGTTTGCTCATTGCTCTCCTTTTCAAGGAAGCATAGAAGTGTACCATGCAGTGTACGGTGGGGAGATGACTTCAAGGGAGACATCTGTGCTGAGTCAAATAATAAACATATGGCCCCCATGTATATGGAAGCAAAGGGCTTTCCTGTTGCTCTGAAGAGCTTGTAAAGAAGTGAGACTTTACAAAAAAAAAAAAAAAAAGACATTAGAAAAAAAGTTAAGGGATTGCAAATATCCCAAATGGTCCATACATGAATTGAGTATCTTAGGGAAATGAAACTGGAAAATATTCCTTCTCTTCCAATCTTAGTTCTAACACTCTATGTCAAGTTCATATTGAACACCAGTTTGATAGGAGTCTTCTCTATTCTCTTTCTCCAATCCACCCCCCACATTTTGCAGTCCTGTGATGTTCTACAGTGTATGTTGGAATGAGGCCTCCAGTGCTCTGAGAGACCCCTACTGCCTGAAGAATATAGTTCAACCTCCTCGTAAGACTGGCAGGCTTCTAAGATCTGACTCGAAGTTGTCTCTCATCACCTGCTGACTCACACCGAAGTTACACTCTCTTTCTAGAATAGACTGCTGTTCCCTTTCTTTGTTCTGTCTTAGGCTGCTCATCCTTTATCCTCACCTCTCGAACAATCTTTCCATCTCTAAAGGTTCAGGTAAAATAACATTTCTTTCTAGATCTTCTTATGCTATATTTAATTTTGTTATGTGATACCTTTTCAATTGTTATATTTAGTTGTCCATGGCATTTTTCTGTGAAAAACTAAGTTATAGTACTCAAATCTGAAACTGCAGAATTTTTATTTTTGTTTATCCATATGCTCCTTCCAAACCTCTTAAATGAAGCACAAGAAAATCTTAGCACTAAGAGAATAAAACACATGCACTTATACAAATAAGTTGACATGTGTTTCACTTTCCTAACCATTTGACCAGAAATTTAAAAGGAAAAACATATATGTATTTTTTCAACTGACATTTCTTTTTAATTTACTCAGTAGGAGCTTCCCAGGTGACTCAGTGGTAAAGAATCCACTTGTAATGCAGGAGACTCGGGAGAAGCAGTTTTGATCCCTGGGTTGGGAAGATCCCCTGGAGGAGGGCATGGGAACGCACCCCAGTAATCTTGCCTGGAGAACCTGAGGGACAGAGGAGCCTGGTGGGCTATAGTCCATAGGGTCACAAAGAGTCAGACACGACTGAAGCAACTGAATACGCATACACGCACTCAGTAGACACAGAAATTTTCTGACCATTCCAAATATCAACTTGTAGGTGATGATGATTTTAAACAGATGAAAGTGAAATGAAAGTCACTCAGTCATGTCTGCCTCTTTGTGACCCCATGGACTACACAATCCATGGAATTCTCCAAGCCAGGGTACTGGAGTGGATAGCCTATCCCTTCTCCAGCAGATCTTCCCAACCCAGTAGTTGAACTGGGGTCTCCTGTCTTGTTGCCGGCAGATTCTTCACCAGCTGAGCTAACAGGGAGCCCTTAAATAAATGATCCTCCTGATATTGTCTTGCCTGGCATACTCATGGGCTTCCCAGGTGGCGCTAGTGTTAAAGAACCCATCTGCCAATGCAGGAGACAGAAGAGAAGCGGCATATTCATAATTTAGAGAACGCTGGTTGTCGTTCTAAGGACAGAATAAAATCTGAAAGTACTATTGACTGCAATAACAATGAAATTTTTTGTTTAGAATTTATCTGAGAAGTGACAGAAAACCCAAACTAATTTCATTTAAGCAAAACAAACAAAAAAATTTAAAAAGCATTTATGTGGTGGATACATGTTGATGTATGGCAAAACCAATACAATATTGTAATTAACCTCCAATTAAAATAAATAAATATATTTAAAATATATTTATTGTGGGACTTTCCTGGTGGTTCAGTGGTTGAGAATTTGCCTTGCAATGCATGGGACTCAGGTTCATGCATTGTCCCTGGTTGGACAACTAAGATCCCACATGTTACAGACGATATAAGCCTCAACTACTGAGCCTGCACGATGAAGGCAACAGGGAGTCCCTCTACCACATTTGAAGATCCTCTGTGCTCCAACTAAGACCTGATGCAGCCAAATAAATGCATAAATATCTTTTTTTTAAGGCAACAAAAATTAAATAAGCAAACTACACATTAATATAAAATAAATTATATCCATAATACAAAAGAAATCTTACAACTTAAGAAAAAGGCATACAACACATTAAAAAAGGAACAAAGTATTTCAATGGATATTTAACAAAAGAAGATGTGAATAAACACACTGAAAATGCTAAACATTATTAGTCATAGGAAAATGCTAATTAAGACTCTTCACCTGTATTAAAATGTCCAACATTAAAAACAAAGATAATTTAAAGCATTGGTCAGGATCTGGAACACTGGGAATGTGCATACATTGCTGATAAGGTATAAAATGGTATTACTGATTTAGAAAAGATTTTGAAAGTTCCCTCTACAGCTAAACATGCAATAACCCTATTACCCAACAATTAAACTTCAGGCACTTATCCAAGGGACAGGAAAACATATATGCACAAAAACTCAAAACCATTTTGTTATTGTTCAGTCCTTCAGTCATGTCCAACTCTTTGTGACCCCATGGACTGCAGCACCCAAGGCTTTCCTGTCCTTCACCATTTCCTGGAGGTTTCGGAAACTCATGTCGATCAACTTGGTGATACCATACAACTATCTCATCCTCTGTCATCCCCTTCTCCTCCTGCCTTCAATCTTTCCCAGCATCAGGGTCTTTTCTAATGAGTCAGTTCTTCTCATCAGGTGGACAAAGTATTAGAGCTTCAGCTTCAGCATCAGTTCTTCCAATGAGTATTGATTCCCTTTAGAATTGACTGGTTTGATCTCCATGCAGCCCAAGGGACTCTCAAGAGTCTTCTCCAACACTACAGTTCAAAAACAGCAGTTCCTCAGCACTCAGCTTTCTCTATGATCCAACTCTCACATCCATACATGGCTGTTGAGGTCCTTTAATGGACCGGAACCTGGTGGTCCGGAGTCAACGATAAGAAAGTAAAAGAGAGAGAGAGAAAGAGGCTGATATTCCTTGGTTTATGCAGAAAACCAATAAAGCCTTTGACACAAGGCTTGCACTGCTACACGTAGGCACCAGGTGCCCTCTCAAGGGGTACACTGTGCCTTCACGAGAGGGTCTTAGAAGCCTGGGCAAGAAAGTGAGCTCAGTGAGCTTCTGCACTCCAAAGAATTAGCTGGAGAGAGAGAGAGAGAAAGAAAGAAAGACACAGGGACCCAAGCTCTGATGGAGCAAAGGTGTTTATTACAACATAGTATGGGTATTTATACTGTCTTACAAGGTAACTATTTTCAGCAAAGATAAAAATCAAAAGTCCAGACTTATAAATTATCATAAGGCAATCCATATCAAAGAGAGAGGGTTGTAAATAATCACTTTTACCATATGGTTCATAAAAAGGAAGAGGGTTGTAAATAGTTCCATATGGGAAAAACTAAGGAAGGAAATGCATGCATTCTTTAGCCCTGGGAGTAGTTTGCTACTCCACTTAATTTCTGAATATTCAGGAATTAATAAGGGACAGAGGATTCATGACAGATCCAAAACAGCACACAGAAAGCCTCCTGTTAAATGCTTCCTGACACATGACTACTGGAAAAACCATAGCCTTGATTAGATGGACCTTTGTTGGCAAAGTAATGTCTCTGCTTTTGAATATGCTGTCTAGGTTGGTCATAGCTTTTCTTCCAAGAAGCAAGCATATTTTAATCTCATGGCTCCAGTCACCATCTGCAATGATTTTGGAGCTGGAGAAGATAAAGTCTCTCACTGTTTCCATTGTTTCCCCATCTATTTGCAATGAAGTGATGTGATGCTGGGAGGGATTGGGGGCAGGAGGAAAAAGGGATGATAGAGGATGAGATGGCTGGATGGCATCACCAACTCGATGGACGTGGGTTTGAGTGAACTCCAGGAGTTGATGATGGACAGGGAGGCCTGGCGTGCTGCAGTTCATGGGGTCACAAAGAGTCAGACACGACTGAGCGACTGAACTGACTGACTGACTGACTGAACTGATGGGACCAGATGCCGTGATCTTAGTGTTTTGAATGTTTGAGTTTTAAGCCAGCTTTTTGACTCTCCACTTTCACTTTCATCAAGAGGCTTTTAGTTCTTCTTCACTTTCTGCCATAAGCGTGGTGTCATCTGCATATCTGAGGTTATTGATATTTCTCCCTGCAATCTAGATTCCAGCTTGTGCTTCATCCAGCCCAGCGTTTCTCATGATGTACTCTGCATATAAGTTAAATAAGCAAAGTGACAATATACTGCCTTGCCGTACTCCTTTCCTGGTTTGGAGCCAGTCCATTGTTCCATGTCCAGTTCTAACTGTTGCTTCTTGACCTGCATACAGGTTTCTCAGGAGGCAGGTCAGGTGGTTTGGTATGCCCATCACTTTAAGAATTTTCCACAGTTTGTTGTGATCCACACAAAGGTTTTAGCATGGTCAGTGGAGCAGAGTAGGTGTCCTGCAATTCTCTTGCTTCTTCTATGATCCAACAGGTATTGGCAATTTGATCTCTGGTCCTTTTGCCTTTTCTAAATCCAGCTGAAACATCTGAAAGTTCTTGGTTCATGTACTGTTGAAGCCTAGCTTAGAGAATTTTGAGCATTACTTTACTAGTGAGTAAAATAAGTGCAATTGTGTGATAGTTTGAGAATTCTTTGGCATTACCTTTCTTTGGGATTGAAATGAAAACTGACCTTTTCCAGTCCTGTGGCCACTGCTGAGTTTTCCAAATTTGCTGGCATATTGAGTGCAGCACTTTAACAGGAACATCTTTTAGGATTTGAAATAGTTCAGCTGAAATTCCATCACCTCCACTAGCTTTGCTCGTAGTGATGCTTCCTAAGGCCCACTTGACTTCACACTCCAAGATGTCTGGCTCTAGGTGAGTGATCACAATGTTTATCTGGGTCATTATGATCTCTTTCGTATGGTTCTGTATATTCTTGCCACCTCTTCTTAATATCTTCTCCCTCTGTTAGATCCATACCATTTCTGTCCTCTATTGTGCCCATCTTTGTATGAAATTTTCACTTGGTGTGTCTAATTTTCTTGGAGAGATCTCTAGTCTTTCCCATTCTATTGTTTTGTTTTGTTTTGTTTCTTTCTTTCTATTGATCACTGAGGAAGGCTTTTTTATCTCTCCTTGCTATTCTTTGGAACTCTGTATTCAAATGGGTATATCTTTCCTTTTCAGTTTTGCCTTTTGCTTCTCTTCTTTTCTCAGCTATTTGTAGGTCTTCCTCAGGCAACCATATTACCCTTCTGCATTTATTTTTCTTGGGGATGGTTTTGACCACCGCCTCCCTAACTATGTCATGAACCTCCATCTACAGTTCTTCAGGCACTCTTGTCTATCAGATGTAACCGCTTGAATCTATTTGTCACTCCCACTGTGTAATTGTAATGGATTAGATTTAGGTCATGCCTGAATGGCATAGCTGTTTTTCCTACTTTCTTCAATTTAATTCTGAATTTGGCAATACGGAGTTCATGATCTGAGCCACAGTCAGCCCAAGGTCTTGTTTTTGCCAACTATATAGAACTTCTCCATCTTTGGCTGCATATAATCAGTCTGATTTCAGTATTGACCATCTGGTAATGTCCATGTGTAGAGGCTTCTCTTGTGTTGTTGGAAGAGCATGTTTGCTATGACAGTGCATTCTCTTGGCAAACCTCTGTTAGCCTTTGCCTATTTCATTTTTTTAAAATTAACTAATTTATGTTAATTGGGGGATAATTACTTTACAATATTGTGATGGTTCTGCCATACATTTACATGAATCAGTCAAGGGGGAACATGTGTCCCCCATTCTGAAATCCCCTGATACTTCCTTCCCAACCCTGCTTCATTCTGTACACCAAGGCCAAACTTGCCCGTTACTCCAGGTATCTCTTGACTTCCTACTTTTGCATTCCAGTCCCCTATGATGAAAAGGACATATTTTTTTGGTGTTACTTCTAGAAGGTCTTGTAGGTCTTCATAGAACCATCCAACTTCAGCTTCCTCGGCATTAGTGGTTGGGGCCTAGACTTGGATTACTGTGATATTGAATGGTTTGCCTTGGAGACAACCAAAGATCATTCTGTCATTTTTGTGATTGCCCCCAAGTACTGCACTTCAGACTCTTTTGTTGACTATGAGAGCTACTGCATTTCTTCCAGGGGTAGAAGATATAATGGTCACCTGAATTTAAATCCACCCATTAAGGTCCATTTTAGTTCACTGATTCCTAAAATGTCAGCGTTCACTCTTGCCATCTCCTGTGTGACCACTTCCAATTTACCTTGATTCATGAACCTAACATTCCAGGTACCCATGCAATATAGTTCTTTACAGCATCAGACTTTATTTCACCACCAGACACACTCACAACTCGGCATCGTTTCCACTATGGCTCTGCCTCTTCATTCCTTCTGAAGCTATTTCTGTGCTTTTCTCCAATAGTATATTGGGCACCTACCAACCTGGGAGTTCATCTTTCAGTGTCGTCTCTTTTTGCCTTTTCATACTGTTCAATATTACTGTTTCAAAACTACCCTCAATAGCAGTAATACTAAAAAAAACTGGCATCAACACGTGTTGACTAACAGGAAAGTAGATCAATAAATGCTGGTGTATTCTTTCAAAGCATTTATACTTGGTAAGAAAAGTGGAATAAATGTTATGAATAAATCTCAAAAATGTAATTCTGTACAAAAGAAGCCAAACTAAAGAGTACATACTTTATAATTTTACTTATGTGAAGTACATAGTTTATGATTTCATTTACATGACAGAAAAGGCAAAATCAGATGTTACAACAGTAGTTACCTATGAGATATGGAAATTGAATGAAAGAGATATAAGGAAACACTGGAAAGATCATACATCTTTATCAGGATGATTCTTAAATGGTTGTTTGAACGTGACGTGAAAGTTGCTAAGTCATGTCCAACTCTTTGTGACCCCCTGGACTATAGCCCACCAGGCTCCTCTGTCCATGGAATTCTCCAGGCCAGAATCTTGGAGTGGGTAGCCATTCCCTTCTCCAGGGGATCTTCCCAACCTAGGAATTGAACCCAGGTTTCCAGCATTGCAGGAGGATTCTTTACCTTCTGAGCCACCAGGGAAGACCAAATGGTGTTTATATTTGTCCAAATTCTCAAGACTTAAATTTTTATCTTTATAAAAAAAATGCCATCATCCTTTTTTCCCAATTCACCATTGATGAGTGCAGAAAGATGTCATTATGTTTGAAAGAGGTAAGGAGCTGTTAAGCTAGAGTGTTAGATTGTTTATCCAGATGACTATTGCAGTCACTTATGGGAAAGATAGAATATAGGATGGAGAGGAAAAATAGACTAGTTATGTGAAAAGAATTAACTCATCTCTGTTTAGATTCTGAGCGTGATGAGGTCTGGGGACTCCACCACCCTCCATATCTGACATAAGTAATAACATCAGCCAAACTCATAACAGCGAACACTTACATGATATTACTATGGGCCAGATGTGCCTCTCAGAACTTTAAATATATTAACTCATTTATAGGAAGTAGTCAGCTATGTCTGGCAAAATAAAAATCCACCCTATTTAAAAGTATCCAAATGCATCATAGAAGCTAGTTGTGCAATTTACAACAGATGTTGATCTCATTGTGAGATATGCATACCTAATGCTTTGCGGTACTAATAAATCATAATGGGTGAGGCAATATATTGTTTGTTTATATTCAAAATTGAGAATACAACTGTATTAAAAGAATGACTGAAAACACTAAGTGGCAACTGACCGTCATTTCTTTAGTCATTAATCTATAGAAAGCTATTTGTTCATCACTGATGTTCCTACTGTGCCTGTCATTTTACGAAGACTTTAATCCACTACTAGGGCTTGGCCTTTCCTTTCAAGGATTCTTAGTTATGTCACAGACTCCTGGAAATGCATCCACGCACATTCTCTTATGAATGTGATTTCAATAGAGAGTGTGACATAAATGTTGCTATGGTAAATTTCAAAAGTTAGCCTTGCCATCAAGGCCTTTTTCTTAAGAGGCTTTCATCCAAGAAATAACCTGGGCACACCTAGGATCTGGCTTGATGCAGATGTGCCTCTTAGTACATTGTGAAAGAACTTCTAAACATAACTGCCTTGCTCAAGTTTGAATTTTTAGAATGCCATATGTGTGTATGTCTGTGCTCAGTCATGTCTGACTCTTTCCTCTGTCCATGGAATTTTCCAGACAAGAATACTGGAATGGATTGTCATTTCCTCTGCCAAGGGATCTTCCCAACCCATAAGTAAACTAAATGTCAAAAGTTTTATTTCTCATAAATTATCAAGTACATAGTTTATTATTTCATTTAATACCCAGTAATAATACCCATTTCATATGATATCCATCCCTGACTAATTCTGGAAAAACTGATCAATTAAAATATATATATGTGTATATATACACATTGTTTTGACTGAGCCAGTATAGGATTCTGTACACTTATCAAAGGGATGATTAAAATATTTGACAAATTGCTCCAGTGTATCTCAAAGACATCTAGCCATGGTTCTGAAATTTGGCTATGGCTTTCACTTCTGTATGGACTGTTCTCAGCATTCTCAGTGTTTAAAAGACCATAGCTCTATGTGTTGATGTCCCTTTATTAGTCTCATATTATACTTTTTCTCATGAGCATGTGCTGAAAATCTTGTATAGAGGTGAAGTATAAATTCCAATATCCCTTGGTTTACTTCCAATATTTAGGTAATATCAAGATGACCTTCATAAACTGTAGGAACTTTAAGCAATATGAAGGATGGTAGTTTTAAAACATGTAACTCATCTTTGGGTTCCTGTCAAACCAAAAAAAAAAAAAAAAAAAAAACCAAATAAGCAAAACATCAAACACTTGTCTATTAGAGAAGGAAAATCAAATGTCTGAAAGTAGCCTGAAGAGATCATAATGAAGAATTCAGAAAGAGGAATGGCTTTGGGTAGTTTTTACAAAAGATCTGTGAGCAAACAGAGTCGAAAAGTCAAGCACTCCAGTGAACAGTTCAACAGAGGATTCCTTACCGGCTGCTCTCCGAGGCTGTGGTCAGACACCTCTGCCACAGAGCCAGCTGGGCGAGAGAATGACTTAGCACTGCATACAAATTGATGGCACTGCCAGTGCGCGTGCCCAGTGGGCGGCTGGCAGCCAGGGACAGAATGCCAGTCACCAATGCCACTTCTTCATTTACATCGCACTGGGATGCAGATGGTGGCTGAAGACCTGCAAAGTGAATTTATCGTTGCAAGAAAGTCAATATTTCACAATAACTCTAGGCAGGGATTTAAAAGGCTATTTTGCGCACCCCATTTACTTCTTCACACACGTGTATATTGCTATTCATCCCGGCCAATACCTAGGAGCAGAGTGGTTCCAGGAGGCTACCTCATTTGAAACTGAGTCTTTACAAAGTAACAGTCTATGTTTCATCAGAAAAAACTAAGTGATTAGAAGAAAGTTCTCTGAATTTCAAGACAGCCTATTTATTTCTCTTGCCCCCTCCTCCCCGCAGCCATTTTGCTCTTTTTCTGAAAGGATGTTTCATTTTTAATAAAATCTGTCACCTAGTCAAAAGTGTCACATTTATCCTTCCTACGGATGACTTGCCAACACGATGCTGTGAGAACAGATACAGATAACAGAATGTAAACTTGACTTTTTTTAAATGATATGTTTTGATGGAAGGAAAAATATATTTATAAATCTCAAATAAAGCTAGGGTCCTTTTCTGAACTAACGTCTTCTTGCTTGTTTATAAATAGAAGTATAACTTTATTTATGGCTTTTGAAACTTTATGCCTTTTAGATGAATTTACCTTAAATAGAGAGACTAAGATTTATCCCAGGTGGTGCAGTGGTAAAGAATCTGCCTGCCAGTGCAGGAGACCCAGGTTTGATCCCTCGGTCAGGAAGATCTTCTGGAGAAAGAAATGTCAACCCATTCCAGTATTCTTGCCTGGAAAGTTCCATGGACAGAGGAGCCTGGCAGGCTACAGTCCATAGGGGTTGCAAAGAGTCATACATGATGGAGTACACACACATGCTGAAGATGTTTTATATAAATTTGTCCTTTATGGCACACACACCAAATTAATTTTAAAATAGCTATTGAATTACTAGGACAGATAAAGAAATGAATCCATCCAGCTGATGGTCTTGTAAACTCCTTCGTCCCTTTTCCCCCATTTTCCTTTGCAGAGTATAAAAAGGATCAGAATATACCTGTTTGTTAACTTAAGTTTCACACATATGCTGGTGTCAAAAAGTAGCTTCTCTCTCCGTTTATTTTTCATTATTAAAAAAGCCAACTTTGTGGAAATATACTGTCAGCTCTGAGGTTAAAACTCTAAAGAAGATGTTATCAGAGAGAAAAAACACTGGGTCCTTCTTGACCATTTTCTAGCCTCTTCAGTCAGGAAAAGCACATGACCAGGCACCCCGCCTGCCCACATGTGTGTGGCACTTCACGTTGACCTGAATGGTGAAGTTTGCAAATGGGAAAAGTGAAGTTACAGCCTGCGAGCCGCGACTACAGAGGGTGCGTGCTGCAACCCCTGAAGCCTCCACGCCTAGAGCCTGTGCTCGGCAACCGAGAAGCGACCCACTGCAATCAGAAGACTGTGCATCACAAATAACCATAGCTCCTGCTCACCGCAACTAAAGAAATCCCTCGTACAGCAGTGCAGACCCAGTACCACCAAAAATAAACAAATAAGAGCTGCTACTGATCTGACAGGGCCAAAGAGAAAGTCCCACAATTATACTTAACTATTGAAGGGAATGCCAGTCTATTTACGTCTAACTAGGTCGCACAGAGTCGGACACGACCGAAGCGACTTAGCAGCTGCAGCAGCAGCAGCAGCATGCTTATTTAACTTATATGCAGAGTATATCATGAGAAACGCTGGGCTGGAAGAAGCACAAGCTGGAATCAAGATGGCCGGGAGAAATATCAGTAACTTCAGATATGCAGATGACACCACCCTTATGGCAGAAAGTGAAGAGGAACTAAAAAGCCTCTTGATGAAAGTGAAAGAGGAGAGCGAAAAAGTTGGCCTAAAGCTCAACATTCAAAACACTAAGATTATGGCATCTGGTCCCATCACTTCATGGGAAATAGATGGGGAAACAGTGGAAACCGTGTCAGACTTTATTTTTGGGGGCTCTAAAATCACTGCAGATGGTGACTGCAGCCATGAAATTAAAAGACGCTTACTCCTTGGAAGGAAAGTTATGACCAACCTAGATAGCATATTAAAAAGCAGAGACATTACTTTGCCAACAAAGAAGCATCTAGTCAAGGCTATGGTTTTTCTAGTGGTCATGTATGGATGTGAGAGTTGGACTGTGAAGAAAGCTGAGTGCTGAAGAATTGATGCTTTTGAACTGTGGTGTTGGAGAAGACTCTTGAGAGTCCCTTGGACTGCAAGGAGATCCAACCAGTCCATCCTAAAGGAGATCAGTCCTGGGTGTTCACTGGAAGGACTGATGTTGAAGCTGAAACTCCAATACTTTGGGCACCTGATGCGAAGAATTGACTCATTGGAAAAGCCCCTGATGCTGGGAGGGATTAGGGGCAGGAGGAGAAGGGGACGAATGAGGATGAGATGGCTGGATGGCATTACTGACTCGATGGATGTGAGTCTGAGTGAACTCCGGGAGATGGTGATGGACAGGGAGGCCTGGCGTGCTGCGATTCATGGGGTCGCAAAGAGTCGGACATGACTGAGCGACTGTACTGAACTGAACTGAGCATGCTTATTTGAATCATTGCCTTTGCTACTCATGACTTGGTGTTCTAATTACAAATAAGATCTGTTTGAGTGGATTCAATGTGAAAAAGGGTTTCTTTGAAGGTAGAGAAGGAACGGTCTATGAAATTTGCTCTCTTGCCACTATCGAATAATCTGGTCGCATTTGGAAGCTCTTTCCCTATTGTCTGTTCCATTGGTATCTGGCTGCAATTAAGTGGACCAGAGGTGAGGCCATCACTGAGGTCATCATTGAGTGCAGCTTTTGGATACAAATCAGGTCAGCCTAAAATCGCTTAAGCACAAATGGCAAAAGTTACATGGAAAATTAATTTTAAGCATCACTTTAAATCTTGTTACTGAAACTATATGGGCTCCTTTAGGATAAAATTGCCAGAGCTTCAGGAAATATTGAGTGTCAGTCGTGATATTTGTTGAACAAAATGAAGAATAGCAGGAGCCTTAGAAAGGGAGGACGTGGAAGAGAAGATGCTCCGAGAGCAAATCGCACCAGGAGCTTTTAAGACAATCAAAGGCTATAAAATACTGGGGCATATTAGATAAATCCAAATGCATTTTCATCCATCATCCCTCCGAGAAGTGGAGCACGTATAAACAAGAGGACAAATTGGCACTTGTAGAAGCGAACTTTCCAGTCTCTCTGCGGCACTCATCTCAAATAGTGTTTGGATGCCTCTCAATCAGTGTGGTGCTTGTACCAAAAATGCTAAATGGCAAACATCTACAGGCCCAGGAGTAGAAAGATAAATGCATCCTTTTGAAACATCTAAAAGAGAGAATTCTAATTTACAAGCTACCATTTGTACGACAGAATGAAAATAAGATAAGTACAGATTTCACCAAGAACAAACTATTAACACACTCCCCAACACTATTAAGACCCAAAGGCATTAGACTGAATGAAAGGAAATGAAAAAGTACTTACTGTATGGTTTTACTGTGTGATGATATTAAGTTCTAGAATATGATAAGCTAATTAACAGTACTAGAAATCAAATCAATATTTTTACTGCTTTATAAGTTGGGAGAGTGATGGGTTACACGGAATTTGTCAAAACTCCTTGGGACATTTAATTAGATCTGTGCATTTCACAATATATAAAGTATGCCTTCATTAAATTATGCATAGAGAAAAGTTACAACACAGTTGAAAAAAAATATTAGGCCCCAGGGACAAAATCACTTTCAGAAAATATAAGAAATGACAGTTTATTCAATAAATATTTACTGGATGCTTTTTAAGTGATAGAAATTATTTGGGGCACTTATGATACATCAGTAAACCAATTAGAAAATGATTGATGCCTACATTTCAGCAATCAAGAGAAAAATAACAAAAAGAGAGAAAAATAATAGAAGTAACTTTATAGCATAGTAGTAGTGGTTGTTCTTTAGTCATTAAGTCTTGTCTACCTCTTTTGCGACCCCATGGACTGTAGTCTGCTAGGCTCCTCTGCCCATGGGGTTTCCCAGGCAAGAGTACTGGAGTGGGTTGCCGTTCTCTTCTCCAGTGGATCTCCCTGACCCAAGGGTTGAACCTGCGTCTCCTGCACTGGCAGGCAGATTCTCCTACCACTGAGCCGCGAGGGAAGCCTGTATCGTACGGTACAAAAGATAAATGCCATGGTAAAGTAAGAAGGTACAGGAAGGTGAAAAGGATCAGGAGTGCTGGGAAGGGAAGCAGAGACTGGGTTGAAATTCTAAATAAAAGGCCGGGACAGGTATCACTGAGAAGACGACTGCTCATGAACTAAGACTTGCAGCGGGGGAGGGGGCTTCCCGTGTGGATGCTACAGGGAGCAAGTACGGCCAGCATAAAGGCGCAAGGTGGGCATGTGCACCAGCTGTCTGAGGAACGCCTGGGAGACGAGGCTAAGCGGTGGGGACCAATTCAGGTGGAGACAACCAGGAGGAGAAGTCAGAGAGGCCACGCAGGGTCAAGCGTCCAGGTGCCTTGGAGGCTCAACGTAAGAACTTTGGCTGGAAGGAGATGGGGAAACAGTGAAGTTAAAATATATATATAATGCACTGGCAATCTGGCGGTGAATCTTGATTAACGGGACATAGAAGGAAAAGAAACCTGTTGTTAGCAGGAGATGGTGACAAGTGTATGTATTGGCTGATCAGAAGAATATAAAAATTACAACTTAGGAACAAATTTTAAATTAAGAATAAAATTGAATCAAATTACACAAAGTATTATTCCTTACTATGAGTTCATGATGTATCAAAACATTGCTTGTTCTCAACCAACACTTCATATTTTGTTAACTGAATAACTTTCTAGTAGGTGGCATTACTAAATATACAGTTAATAGTGTTATATATATTTATATATGGTTATATATATGTAAATATACAGTTAATAGATAACTTTAATAAATATCATTTCTTAAGTAAAGAGTTCAAGAAAGTAAAAAAGTGATGCACATTATGAATTTTTGCCATGCTTTATCACTGGATAAAACTAACTTTTTTTTGTTCTTAAGTTGTGATAGCTAACATCAATTTTATTTTTGATTTACTGTGACTTGCTAATGTTCCTAATCTATCTTATAAATACTTATTATATTTTTGTATATTTATTTACACTCTGAGGCTATGTAGAGAAGAATCTGTGGATTTATTTATTAAACAAGAAACATTCTTGTTTAATAAACATTGTTTTAAGACAAAAGTCTAGTTAGTGGATGATTTTTTTCTAACAACATTAAGAAAAAGGAATACTGATCTGAAAAAGCTGAAATTTCTACATTATATAGAGGACAAGAACTGTACAATGAAAAATAGCATACTTCTTGCTTTGGCAGATTAAAATCAAATAAAACTTTAATGCGTCCATGTGTGTGTGCATGCTAAGTCTCTTCAGTCGTGTCCAACTCTTTGTGACCCTATGGACTATAACCCACCAGGCTCCTCTCTCCATGGGATTCTCCAGGCAGGAATATTGGAATGGGTTGCCAAACGCTTCTCCAGGGGATCTTCCTGACTCACAGATTGAACCTGTGTCTCTTATGTCTCCTGCATTGGCAGACGGGTTCTTGACCACTAGTGCCATGTGGGAAGCCCTAATATACGTATAAACCATCTCAAAGCAGGAAAACAAACTTGTTTAGTGCTTCTTAGCACAGACATCTGTACTGCTCCTGGCAAAGCACTCTATCTCTGCTATTAGACTCATAGGAGACCATTACAATCACAGGATACTATTAAAATGTATCATATTTTAGGAATAAAACATAAAGTATGAATAAGTTCATTTGAATGCAAGTGATGATCTAGGAGACAAGAAATGTAATGAAAGTGCATCCAACACCCCAGCCTGATAAAAGGAAATAAATATTTACTTTAGTGATAATGCTCAGGCTAAAGTACCTTTTATTCCTAGTTTGACTGTATAAAATGGTACTGTTCAAATAAAATTTTAACTTGTCAAGTACTCTTATCTAGCATAGCTAATGGTCTACTGAGAGTTTCAAACAGGTTCACTTGCCTTGTGACCCATGATACTTATGGGGGCAAGAATCTTTTACTCCTTTGCCTTCATGGTTAAATTTCCATTAGGTCAACATGAATAATAATGTAAACATGCTAGGTTCTTTTCTGACTTTTGACTGGAGAATCTTTTAATAACCTTCATAACTGAAAGATCCAGCATTTCTGGAATGTCCATCATTTACTAGAAAATTTGTTCTGTGTAAACTAATTTTTGGGTGAAAATATGTTCATTACTCCCAAATAAAGCCAACAGTGTACAGGAAATGTACACAGTCAATGGAAGCATCTGTAACTAAAATTATATTTTTTATATATTTCTAGCGAAAAAAATAAAAATTACAAGGTTTCATCAATTGCATTAAAGAGATAATCTTACCTGTCAGAAGGTAGCTCTGAGGTAACCAACCTAGACAGCATATTAAAAAGCAGAGACATTAGTTTGCCAACAAAGGTCCGTCTAGTCAAGGCTATGGTTTTTCCAGTGGTCATGTACGGATGTGAGAGTTGGACTATAAAGAAAGCTTAGTGCAGAAGAATTGATGCTTTTGAACTGTGGTGTTGGAGAACTCTTGAGAGTCCCTTGACTGCAAGGAGATCCAACCCCAGTCCATCCTAAAGGAGATCAGTCCTGGGTGTTCATTGGAAGGACTGATGTTGAATCTGAAACTCCAGTACTTTGGCCACCTGATGCGAAGAGCTGACTCATTTGAAAAGACCCTGATGCTGGGAAAGATTGAGGGCAGGAGGAGAAGGGGATGACAGAGGATGAGATAGTTGGATGGCATCACCAACTCAATGGACATGGGTTTCGGTAAACTCCGGGAGTTGGTGATGGACAGGGAGGCCTGGTGTGCTGCAGTTTATGGGTCGCAAAGAGCTGGACACGACTGAGCAACTGCACTGAACTGAACCCCTGTTGGAACCACTACTGTTCTTTCATCCTTTCTGTATCAGTACACACCAAACTATGTCTCATTATTTGCTCACTTAACTACTAACAAGTCCTCAAAAGCCACCTCTAGCCAATACTCTCTTTCATTGTTCTCAGGGAGTTATAGGGAGGCAGAATTGAGCGTCGGAAGCTTTATAGGATATTCTAAGTAGAAGGAAGAGTTTTCCTTCTCCATCGGCAAGTGAAGAAAAGCATGAAGTGAGCTTTCCTAGGAGCTGGGGTGAGCTAACCATTCACAAACACTGGGCTAAAGGTTCTATGCTTTGGGTCAAGGTACCCCAAGGCACGTGCCTGGTGTTGATATACAAGAGGGTCCAAGACATGGGCCCCCCAAGTTATTCTGCATTAACATTTGCTTTCTGAAGTTAGAATTTAGCATCTTGAAGACTCCCAAAGTCAGAACCTAAGGAACAGTTTGCCTCAGGGACACCTTTGTCCATGGGAACCATGGGAACCCTTGTTGGGCCGTGAACGAGAGAGTAAGTATGAAATCCCAACAATGAATACGAACTTTCACCCTGGGCTTGTGTGTACAGAGGAAGCTTTTCCTGGGTCCACTTTCTGTCTGGATTCTAAGTGTTATCTTACTAATCAGAATGTGCTGATTGGGTGGGGGATGTAGGAAAATAAAACATGACTCATTAACCACACTCTTCAAACAAGAAACCCATTAGATGGTCTGTGATACGTCATGCAGTAAATTACAGAACGTAGTGGAAACAGCACGTCTGGTTTTATGGCCCATCCTGTCACAAGCCATGATTAAATCAATGAACCCCATTTAGAATCAAAGGGTAGGGAGGGACGGGGAGCAACCGTCGAGTAAAATGGCAAGGCGTCACCACGGTGGCACTGTCCTCTGTGTAAAATAGAGACAAGCACCAATCTGGGAGAGAAGGCAACCCCAGCAGGACAGATGGCTTGTGGATGCCAGACATTCTCATTCGTTAGGTGCTGGGCAGAACACTGACTCTGAAACCTTAGTTAAGTGCACAGGTTACTTAACTAAAGCTTCCCTGTTAACTGCGATGGTAAAGAATCTGCCTGCAATGTGGGGGACCCAAGTTTGATCCCTGGGTCAGGAAAATCTCCTGGAGGAGGGCATGGCAGGCAACCCATTCCAGTATTCATGTCCGGAGATTCCCCATGGACAGATAAGCTTGGTGGGCTACAGTCCATGGCGTCATAAAGAGGCAGACATGACTGAGCGACTTTCCCTCACTCACTCACACAGGTTCTTCTAAGAAAAAGATTTAATAATCCATCAACTCGCTTCTAACATTCATGGTTCTATTAAAAGACCACAGATAATGAGAAAAAGTAGATGGCAGGGAAAGAAATATAAACATAACGTTTGAAGGTCAAGGAACAAAAAAAGGTTGCATATGATTGTTGAGACTGGAAAGGGCATGGAAGCATGGCAAGCATGGGGTGGGGGGCGAACTGCTTTCCCCGAGAAGCAAGGACACGTGGGGAAGGGCAGAGGTAGAGACACGGGAGCAGGGACTCAAAGTGTAAACACTGCAGTCTTATTAAAGGGATGCCTATCAGATAATGCAGGAGACCAGAGGGAGATGAGTCTAGGTCACAGGGGACATTTCATTTCAGACTAAGCTATTGGTTTATTCTTTATTCCACTGACGACAGGGGATTTTTAGAAGTTTTAAGGAAAGAAGTGACACAAAGATAATTGTGTCTTAAATGATGCATCTTGGGTCAGGAGAGGAGATAACCTAAGACTATTTTGCAATCCTCCAGGGGGGAATGTATTGAAGATCAAGCCTGGAGGGGTAGCAGGAGGAAGTGAGGGCAGGTGTCAAGTGCAGGACCTTGTGAATGATGAAATGCAGGGCGTGGAGGACAAGAAGGACTCAGAGATGACGGAGAAGCCAGCTTACAGGATAAGTATCATTATGTTATTATCTAGTAATGGAAAGAGGGAAATGGGGATTAGGAAAGCTTTGAGAAACGATGGGACTGATTTTATGGTTACTCTCCGTGATAGTCTAAAGAATGGAAAAGGATTTTTCTAAGTAGCTTAGAGGTTAAGAGTACAGGCTCTGGAGGCTGCCTGCCTGCATTCAAACCTGGGTTCCATGACACACCGTCAGTATAACCCTGGGCAGACAATTTACCCTGTGTGTGCCTCCCCTCAACCCTGAGATTGGAGAAAATGCTAGCAACTGCTTCATGTTTATTTTGCTGTGCTTTGTGAGTCTCAAGTAAACGAATACTGCTTTAAATAATACCTAAGTCATAGTGAGCTTTCAATAAATGCTGGCCATTATTATTTCTATTATTTATGAGTTGGTCTTTAACCATCTTTTCCTTTAACATGGAGCTTCCCTGGTGGCTCAGACTGTAAAGAATCTCCCTACAATGCAAGAGACCCAGGTTCAATCCCTGGGTGGGGAAAATAGATCCCTTGGGGAAGAAGATGGCATCCCACTCCAGTATTCTTGCCTAGGAAATCCCATCGATAGAGGTGCTTGTGAGCTACAGTCCATGGGGTTGCAACTATCTTAGATCTAACTTACTCCTCTTTTACCAAACACCGCAATATATCCTCTGTAAATGTGGAATATGGTTGCTCACATTGCTTTCTGATACAGCCCCCAAAGTAAATTCATTTACTTTTTTCCATGCCTATTTAAACTTTTTAACAAACTCTGTGACTTTCTTCCTCTTAGACAAAACTAATCTAACAGAATGCTTTTCCCCAAAAGTATCCATATAGCTACTAATGTTTACTACTCAACAATATTGTCTCAAGGCTTTGTAATATACCATATTATTCTACCTGAATAAATAATGCCTTTGCCTCAAAAGCCAAGTCCTGTAGAAATCATGTTTAGTATAAAATCTATTAAAATAGACAAATTTTTCTAGAAAATGAGAAAAGTGGAGTATATCACGTATATACACACCCTGATTGCATTAGAGAGCAGGAGAAATTACGCATGTTCCATAGCCCTATAAAACGGCGTGTTTGTCTCACATGTCATTTGTGCTTGACCACACTGGTTTCCACGTGCACACAGATCCCTTCCACAATGAGACAGCACATCTCCAAATCACAAAGCCGATCCGGCGCTTCCCTTGCATTCTTTCAGTAAAGTCTGGGCCCTTCATCACTCTCAGTCCCTACACAGAATTTCTATTGATGCTGCTCAGAGATGTGCATATGAATCAAGCCACCTAAATGACACGTTATAACAAGGAGACTGAATTGCTCCAAGGATTAGTAATGGACTCCTGACCTACAGGTCAACCATTTGAATCCAGACTCAGTTAACAGTAGCCAAAAAATCCTACAATCTGGTTTCCAATTGACAGTTAGTGAAAGGAGATCTACAGCCTCTGTGGAATTCCAAGATAACAGGTGCCCCAGCACAGAAGCCCCAAAAGAATGGCGTTCGGAGGTCAAAGATTAAACCCGCGTGGAAGCCTGGTGGCTCTGAGCAGCAGAGAACGTCCCCGGCATCCTTCCCTGTGTACCGATGGCGAACCACGTCCTTCCTCTGCACACAAATGGGACCCTTTATCCTTCCCTGACGGTGTTGGCAGAACAGCACCACAGAGCACCTGGGAAAATTAAACTGTGCACGTGCTCGGCAGGTATGTCTGCCTCTGGGTTTCCATAAATTTCACTTTAAATGCAATTGCTGCAATGGAAGGAATACAGTGTTTTCACAGAACTGACATCATAAGCAAAAATAAAAGCCTTTTCTTTACATGCACACACACACACAACACTGAAACAATGAAAAAAAAGATCCTTCACAGGTGAAAATTAAATAAATGTAAGCTCTGTTCTTTAATTAAAGTACCTTCACTGTTACTATATTTTCCTATTGATGTTATCATAAAGATTTACTTCACAGGTGATTTGTCTCCTAAGAAACATTTCAGGAGTGCTATATTTACAGTGGCGTACTCCTAAGTAAGAACAATTATTGAACATTTATTATATAGATTGTTATACATAACATTTGCTGATAGAATGACTACTTTAAGCATTCATTGAAAGCCCTGCATATCCATGTGCTGACTGGATATCACCAGATCAAATTTCTGATAATAACCAAGAAAGATAAGTCTGCATCATTGCTCTTTAAAAGTAAAGACATTTATAGGTGTTTGTAAATTTCTAATATAAACTTAACCTTGAATAAATATGGATATATTCACAGTAAGAAGAAGACTGGAAAATGCATTCTTATTCTTCAATATAACATGATTTTGAAGAAATTTAGGCCAAGATTTATACATATATATATGTGGGGGGGGTAAATATGTATATGTATATACGTATATAAATATGTATATGTATGTATTGGAGAAGGAAATGGCTTCCCACTCCAGTATTCTTGCCTGAAAAATTTCATGACAGAGGAGCCTGGAAGGTTACACTCCACGAGGTCACAAAGAGCTGGCCATGACTGAGTGAATTAACACGTATGCATGTATATATGTATACGTACATATACTTAACTACATCTGGAGAGTATTTTCAAATTGTTAAAATATAAATGACAGAACACTATATATAAGAAATATAGAACCATTTACCTTTTAATTTTTTGTCCTGTGCATACCTAAAATTATTTCATAGTACAGATTTTTTTAACAACTCTACACCACTTTCTAATCATACTTGGGACCCGAAAGTTATAAGCAAGCTATTTTTACATGGACTCTAGCTTTTCTCATAACATCCAGGGTTTTTTTTTTTTAAATATAAAAGAATCCAAATTATAAGCAGTCTCATTTTAAAAATCATCCATATTTATATCTACCATGAAAATAAAAATACATATTTATCTAAAATTATTCAAGC
Source organism: Capricornis sumatraensis (assembly GCF_032405125.1). Classification (NCBI taxonomy): domain Eukaryota; kingdom Metazoa; phylum Chordata; class Mammalia; order Artiodactyla; family Bovidae; genus Capricornis; species Capricornis sumatraensis. The sequence goes on along the minus strand of NC_091080.1, from coordinate 87,885,405 downwards.
AATCTGAAAAGACCCCAAATATTCTGAGTATGATGACTTGATGAAACGTTTTCTGTATCATAGTGGTGAAAGAAATGAAAAAAAAAATCAAATATGATATATTTGAAAATTTAAGTTCAGTAATATTTCTGTTTCTACTACATTTGGATTACTTCTCAACTCACATTAGAAATGACCCACTTTACTTTTTTATAAGTGTTCTAAATCATTTTTGCTTTGCTGACTCAAAAACACGGCTTTCTGTGCCTGCTAATAAGATGATTTATTTATAGAAAGACCAGGAAGATAAGCCCACAGATGCTATGCCCCCATGCCTTACATGTGGTTTGCAAAAGGTCAGATATCATTGACCTTTCAGATGACTGGAGCAGTTGATCTCATAAAGAGACCACTTTTCTACCCCTGATTGAATCTGAGATTGCCTTTCTCAACCAAACCATTATGAATGGATGCCTGCTAATATGTTCAGTAGCCTTGCTATTTTTAACATTTAGAAATTTTAAAAATCTCCAACCCTAATATTAACATTTCTGCTTCTGATAATAGGTACTATTTTCCACTGGAGATGAGTCGGTTTGCAAATGCAAATCAATTCTTTATTTTATAAGCACACAAATTGAATAGAAGCATCTGATGCTCATGTACTTTCAGACTTATTAATTCTCTTTTTATCTACTTGTTCTTTTAACCTCTACTATACCTCATTTCAAAAAGACTTTAAGGTGAATCAGAAATATATGCAATATAGGAAGACAGTGGCACAAATCCAAAAATGACAAATAGTGAAATTAAGCAGCAGAAGTTGCAAACTTACATGCACATCAGTTATAAAAGGCTCAGTGCACATATAATGATACATATGCACCTGCGTTTGCACACACGCACATGCATGAATACAACTGACTCAGGGGAACTGAGCCTTCCCAGCTCTCAGCTCTGGGATACACTAATCTTCTGGTCCTTTCATTGAAACATTAGTGAATTTAGTGACAACATCAACCCTCTCCCAGTGGTGAAGCCAATGACACTATCAAAAAGTGACTCTTTTGTTGAAAGCCAGGTAAAGGAGACATACTCAGCTCTGCAGGGAACAGAAAGAATTAAGTCCCAGATACTATTCACTGATGATCAGTTGGATGACAGTATAAAATTCAGACTGGTGATTCTTATACTTCCCTGTGCAAATGCCCTGAGTGGTTGTTAAAATACACATTTAGGGGCACTGCTAGCAGAAATTTTAAACTGAAGGGAGAAAGGGGTTGGCCCCTCCTGTTTTACAAGCACCATCCAGATACTGTGCCAGTACCACTGAAGGAACAACTGAGCAGAAATGGATATGATGCTTGCAAACCTGCCCATCCAGTCTCCCAGAATACTGTTTGCAACAACTCACATTAAAAAAAAAAAAAAGGGATAGTCAAGTTTTTAATCTGTAGTCTGGGAAACAGGGAGTTAAAATTAATGAAGGGCAGATAGTGCATTAAAATATCCCTTAGGTCTCTTTAATAGGAGAATAGCAATCCCAATCAGAGAAGGTGATGGTCCCTCTTTATTTATTCCTCTCAGCTGTATCTGCAATGCTAGGTTCACATTTTTGTTGACACGTGTATGAAGGAGACTGATAATTTATTCAACAGAGTCTACAAATTGTTTTTGTCCAACACAGCTTGATTATGGCCTGATGGTGCTTATTTCTGGAATTGAGAGCACGCCCACAGTGGCAAACAAAAGAGAGACAGCGTGGACTGTGCCACTTGAGGCCATGCAAAGGGGACCAGCTTTCTCATCAGAACTGTGAGCCTGCAGCCAGACTCACTGAATTTCAATCACGGTTCTGTCACTTACAAATTATAGAGCCATGTGTGTAACCTCCTTGCACCCTATTTTCCCCATTGCTAAAATGGACATAATATCAGTACTGACCTTATGATCAATAAGTTTCTTATAGGAAAAAAGTGTTTCATATAAGTATAATGCTTAGAACATTTGCTTGTCATATAGTAAACACTTAATTAAATGTATCTATTATAACAAACTTCGTTCATCCCTTCGTTCTTTCTGTAGTTATTTCTCCTCTGATCTCCAGTAGCATATTGGGCACCTAATGACCTGGGGAGTTCCTCTTTTGGTGTCCTATCATATTGCCGTTTCATACTGTTCATGGGGTTCTCAAGGCAAGAATACTGAAGTGGCTTGCCATTCCCTTCTCCAGTGGACCACATTCTGTCGGCTTCCACTATGACCCACCTGTCTTGGGTTGCCCCGCAGGCATGGCTTGGTTTCATTGAGTTAGACAAGGCTGTGGTCCTGGTGTGATTAGATTGACTAGTTTTCTGTGAGTATGGTTTCAGTGTGTCTGCCCTCTGATGCCCTCTTGCAACACCTACCATCTTACTTGGTTTTCTCTTACCTTGGACGTGGGGGTATCTCTTCACGGCTGCTCCGGGAAAGCACAGCCGCTGCTCCTTACCTTGGATGAGGGGTATCTCCTTACCACCACAGTTCCTGACCTTCAACGTGGGATAGCTCCTCTAGGCCCTCCTGTGCCTGCGCAGCCACCGCTCCTCGGGTTGCTCCTCCCAGCTGCGGGCCCTGGCCTCGGGCTCGGGGTGGCTCCTCAGGGTCACCGCCCCTGGCCTCAGGCGCGAGGTGGCTTACCCAGCCACCCCTGACCTCAGACGTGGGGTGTCTCCTCCCGGCCACCCCTGACCTTGGATGCGGGGTGTCTCCTCCCTGCTGCCTGGACCTCGGACGCAGGGTAGCTCCTCTCAGCCACGCTTAGTGAGCCAGCTCTTGCAGCCGCCCGGGCTTAAGAGTTCAAAAGAAGAGCAAGAAGAGATAAGAAAGGCTTCTTCAGTGATCAATGCAAAGAAATAGAGGAAAACAACAGATTGGGAAAGACTAGAGATCTCTTCAAAAAAATTAGAGATACCAAGGGAACATTTCATGCAAAGATGGGCTCACTAAAGGACAGAAATGGTATGGACCTAACAGAAGGAGAAGATATTAAGAAGAGGTGGCAAGAATACACACAAGAACTGTACAAAAATGATCTTCACGACCCAGATAGTCATGATGATGTGATCACTAATCTAGAACCAGACATCTTGGAATGTGAAGACAAGTGGGCCTTAGAAAGCATCACTACAAACACAGCTAGTGGAGGTGATGGAATTCCAGTTGAGCTGTTTCAAATCCTGAAAGATAATGCTGTGAAAGGGCTGCACTCAATATGCCAGCAAATTTGGAAAACTCAGCAGTGGCCACAGGACTTGAAAAGGTCAGTATTCATTCCAATTCCAAAGAAAGGCAATGCCAAAGAATGCTCAAACTACCTCACAATTGCACTCATCTCACATGCTAGTAAAATAATGCTCAAAATTCTCCAAGCCAGGCTTTAGCAATACATGAACCGTGAACTTCCTGATGTTCAAGCTGGTTTTAGAAAAGGCAGAGGAACCAGAGATCAAATTGCCAACATCCGCTGGATCATGGAAAAAGCAAGAGAGTTCCAGAAAAACATCTATTTCTGCTTTATTGACTATGCCAAAGCCTTGGACTGTGTGGATCACAAGAAACTGTGGAAAATTCTGAAAGAGATGGGAATACCAGACCACCTAACCTGCCTCTTGAGAAATCTGTATGCAGGTCAGGAAGCAACAGTTAGAACTGGACATGGAACAACAGACTGGTTCCAAATAGGAAAAGGTGTACATCAAGTCTGTATATTGTCACCCTGCTTATTTAACTTCTATGCAGAGTACATCATGAGAAACGCTGGACTGGAAGAAACACAAGCTGGAATCAAGATTGCCAGGAGAAATATCAATAACCTCAGATATGCAGATGACACCACCCTTATGGCAGAAAGTGAAGAGAAACTAAAAAGCCTCTTAATGAAAGTGAAAGAGGAGAGCGAAAAAGTTAGCCTAAAGCTCAACATTCAGAAAATGAAAATCATGGCATTTGGTCCCATCACTTCATGGGAAATAGATGGGGAAACAGTGGAAACAGTGAGAGCCTTTATTTTGGGGGGCTCCAGAATCACTGCAGATGGTGACTGCAGCCATGAAATTAAAAGACACTTGCTCCTTGGAAGAAAAGTTATGACCAATCTAGACAGTATATTCAAAAGCAGGGACATTACTTTGTCGACTAAGGTCCGTCTAGTCAAGGCTATGGTTTTTCCTGTGGTCATGTATGGATGTGAGAGTTGGACTGTGAAGAAGGCTGAGCGCTGAAGAATTGATGTGTTTGAACTGTGGTGTTGGAGAAGACTCTTGAGAGTCCCTTGGACTGCAAGGAGATCCAACCAGTCCACTCTGAAGGAGATCAGCCCTGGGATTTCTTTGGAAGGAATGATGCTAAAGCTGAAACTCTAGTACGTTGGCCACCTCATGAGAAGAGTTGACTCATTGGAAAAAACTCTGATGCTGGGAGGGATTGGGGGCAGGAGGAGAAGGGGACGAATGAGGATGAGATGGCTGGATGGCATCACAGACTCGATGGACGTGAGTCTGAGTAAACTCTGGGAGATGGTGATGAACAGGGAGGCCTGGCGTGCTGCGATTCCTGGGGTCACAAAGAGTTGGACACGACTGAGTGACTGAACTGAATTGAACTGAACTGATTATAACACCAAGAGATAGTAGAAGACAGAGAAGCCTCGCTCGTGTGCTATAGTCCATGAGGTTGCAAAGAGTCAGACATGACTTAGTGACTGAACAACAGCAATCATCTGTTAAAAGCTTGATAAAAAGCATCATTAGCCCATCATCTTAGTATGTCTGATAAGGTATGATTTTCGGAGTTCACTTAAGGATCTCTCCTGAAATGTTTAGTATATATTTGACTTCTCATTTTAAAATAAGATTTAAAGAATATTATTGACCAAATATATACAACCTGGCTGCTTTTCAGCTTGATATGCTTGAATAGGTGTCCATTCATTCTCACTTTGCTACTTATCTGACACTCTGTACTATTCTGGAAAAAAAAAAAAAGTGTAGTTGTTCAGTCATGTCTGACTCTTCACAACTCCATGGACTGTAACTCACCAGGCTCCTCTGTCCATGGAATTCTCTAGGCAAGAATACTGGATTGGATTGCCATTCCCTTCTCCAGGGGATCATTTCAAACCAGGGATTGAACCTGGGTCTCCCACACTGCAGGCAGATTCTTTACCATCTGAGCCACAGGAGAAGCCCCTGGTACCTGTCAAGTGTTCCTGCCATTAATATTAGCTGCAGCCTACAGTTCAGAAGATTAAATTCACAAGCAAATGTAAAGCTACTTAGCAATGTGATTTTCACTACAATAGTTGTAAGCATGGGGGATTAAAGGAACATATGAAGATAAGGTATAGAGGCTGGACTAATGAACTTCAGAAGAAGCTCACATTATCCTCACATGAGAACTGGGAGGTGCTCAGAAGTGAGCCTGTTGTCTTGTGGGACAAGCATCCTAAACCATGTCACAGAGTGAGGAAGAGACCAATACTTTGGACTGTGACTAGAGCAGGGTATGGACGACACGGCTAATAGAAAATGGTGATGAAGTTCAAGTCATGAAAAATCTTCGAAAGTTCTTCAGTTAAGCATACAGTCTAAAAAATTAAGTCATGGAATTTCAGCCTGGAGATGTTCCATAATCTGAAAAATCCACAGTATATCTGAAATTAGTATTGCTATAAAGACACTACTAATTTCTTACTCTGACTGTATTTGGGGCAAGGTAGACAGCCGTCAGTCTAAATGGTTACTTGTCACCATCTAATATGATATAGAAAGCTTAACTAGTGTAATGATAAAATACCCAACATATTTTTTGTGGGTTGAATCATGTGCTCCAAAAAGATGATGTCCTAAGCCTCAGTACCTGTAACTGTGACTTCAAATGGAAATAGTTCTTTTTCCTTATGCAATGATCAACAGACATGAGTTTGAGCCAACTCCAGGAGATAGTGAAGGACAGGGAAGCCTGGTGTGTGGCAGTCCAGGGGGTCGCGAAGAGTCAGCCACGACTAAGCAACTGAACAACAGCAACAAAGATAAAGTCAGACTGGGTTAGAGGGGACCCCTGAATTCTATGACTGTGGTCTTTCTGAAACAGCATGGAGAAATACAGAGACATAGACACACAGAGAGAGAACCATGTGATGAAGGAGGCAGAGACATGGTGCGTCTCCAAGTCAAGAGAAGCCAGGGACTCCCGAGGCAGCCAGCAGAAGCTACGAAAAGGCAAGAAGGGCACCTCCTCCAGAGCCTTCAGGGAATGCTGGCCCTGCAGACAACTGGATTCAGATTTCCAGCGCCCGGAACTGGGAGAGAACAAACTTCAACCCTTTTAAGCCATCATGTTTGCAGCGATTTGTTATCTAGGAAATACATATACTTGCAATGCGATCTCTTTTCCTTCTACTCCAGTTTTAAATGGCACTACTAGAAAATCCCGTGGACAGAGGTGCCTGGTAGGCTGCAGTCCATGGGGTCTCGAAGAGTCGGACATGACTGAGCGGCTTCACTTTCACTTTCCAGTGTTCTTACTTGGAGAATCCCAGGGATGGGGGAGCCTGGTGGGCTGCCGTCTCTGGGATCACACAGAGTCGGACACGACTGAAGCAACTTAGCAGCAGCGGCAGCAGTGGTAAGGAGCCCGCCTGCCAATGCAGGAGATGTAAGAGAGGCAGGTTCGACCCCTGGGTCGGGAAGATCCCCTGGGGGAGGGCATGGCAACCCATTCCAGTATTCTTGCCTGAAGAATCCCATGGACAGAGGAGCCTGGCGGGCTACAGTCCGTAGGGTCGAAAAGTCAGACTGAATCGACTGAAATGACTGAATTGACTTAGCACACATGCATATTGATGATATGAATCAACACATATGCACGTAAATTTGTGTAACTGATGTCTGTCTTCATTTGAGTTTTCCCCGAAGATGATACTGGAAAAAAAAAAAAAAAAGTTTTTTGGTGCTGCTACTGCTGCTGCTAAGTCACATCAGTTGTGTCCAACTCTGTGCGACCCCACAGACAGCAGCCCACCAGGCTCCTCCGTCCCTGGGATTCTCCAGGCAAGAACACTGGAGTGGGTTGCCATTTCCTTCTTCAGTGCATGGTGAAAAGTGAAAGTGAAGTCGCTTAGTCATGTCCAACTCTTAGCGATCCCATGGACTGCAGCCTACCAGGCTCCTCTGTCCATGGGAGTTTCCAGGCAAGAGTACTGGAGTGGGTTGCCAGTGCCTTCTCCGAACTAAACTGAACTGGAGGCATTGGTACTTCAGCTCTAGACTGATGCCCTTAGGGGAGAGGCAACCTGCTTGAGGAAGGAAACCAGGGCATTTAAGGAAACTGCATAACAAAGCTGCAAGTTGCCTCCAGATGGGAGCTGAGAGGACATGGCCGGGCATTAAAAATAACTACACTGTGCATTAAAAAAAAACATTAATTAATATTACTTACAGTCTGGCAAGGGCTTCCCTTGTGGCTTAACTGGTAAAGAATCCCTCTGCAATGCAGGAGACCTGGGTTCGATCCCTGGGTTGGGAAGATCCCCTGGAAAAGGGAAAGGCTATCCACTCCAGTATTCTGGCCTGGAGAATTCCATGAACTGTATAGTCCATGGGGTTGCAAAGAGTTGGACACAACTGAGAGACTTTCACTTTCACAGCCTGGCAAAGGCCTCTCTAAAGTTAACCTTGCCCATTGTTGGTAAGAATAAATTATACTGATAAATGAACTTATCTACAAAAGAGAAATAGAATCCCAGATCTAGAAAACAAACTAATGGTTACCAGGGGGGGTTGGTTGTTGCTGTTTAGGTGCTAAGTCGTGTCCATCTCTTTTGTGAACCCATGGACTGTAGTATGCCAGGCTCTTCTGTCCATGGGATGTCCCACTCAAGAATATTGGAGTGGGTTGCCATTTCCTCCTCCAGGAGAGCTTCTGACATGGGGGGAAAGTGGAGAGGGATAAATTGAGAGATTGAGTTTGACATATGTACACGATTATGTATAACATATATAACTAATAAGACCTACTGAGTAGTAGAGGGACCCCTGCTCAGTACTTTATGATGGCCTACTTGGGAAAAGAATCTGAAACAGAGAGGATGTAACATATCACTGAGTCTTGGTGCTGTGCATCTGAAACTAACCCAACACGTAGATCAACTGTACTCTAGTAAAATTTTTTTAATTAAGATTATACAATGATAAAAACAATAAAGGAAGGTGAAAATTAACCAGCCACACACAAAGAATGTACCAAAACTTGCCAATATAGTGACAAATTTTCAAATATTTGATGAAACTATTACCATCAAGATCTATCACCATTACTCAAAACCAAGATCATGTCATATTGGAGAATGTTTATAGGTCTTTGTAATTAAAACTATTTAGAAGAAACATGTTATTAAATAATCATGTGAACACTCTAAGTGTTGTTATGTTATGGTTTATCGTTTCTAAGTTGAAGTACAGAGGACAAAATCAAGTTCATTTTTGGTGATTCATAAGGAAATGTCACCCTTCTTAGTACTTAAATGATAACCATATATGCATGGAAACGGCATCCCTTTCCTTCTGAGAGAACTTCTAGTGTAGGGAGTTGTGTTAATCCTGTTAGGAGCTTAGTTGTGTTTGTGATTTATTGTTGCTATGGTTACTAACAGTGCAGCAAAGGCTTCAAATTCCAGGACATTCCAGGAGAATGGTTTGACAGAACCACCTCTGTTTGATTCTGAGCTTTAAGGCCTCTTCTTTGTGTTGGACCATGAGTGGGTCTCATTTCAAGCACCTGTTCCTCTACCGGCCTCCTCTCAGCGGTGTTCTACTGTTACTTGCTATTTGAAACTTCTCAGCTTATGAAGGGTTGTAGAAGGTCCCAGGCTCTGCTCTGATCAAGGCTCTGCTAAAGGTGTGCATGGTGCCCTGACCACGGGGCGGTGACTTCCTCCACTCTCCTCCTCCTCCCCAGGCTGTCTGTGGGCTTGGGACTCACTGCTGCTGCGCTTCCAGGAGCAGAGTGCCTTCTTTCTCGTCCCCATCTGCAGTGATTATTTACTGCAGCCCAAGGGTTAGCCTTTTTGCCCTTTCGCCCTACTCTCCACAAATGAAGGCTTTTGTCCAGTATGGACATACAAAAAGAGGAGACAGGAAGGTCCTGGAGATGGAGTTTCCCATTTCTCACGCATGGGTGTACTTTCCCTGCCCAGAACTACAGCATCAGTGCTCTTTGATCTCATCTGGGATCGCCTGGTGAGAAAGAGTGTGTGCGGGCTCCTCAAATGTCTCTTACCCTGGGGGATTTTGTGGTGTTCCTCCAGCCACACTCAGCCTTGCCCAGTGTGTCAACTCTTGCAGCTGAGCTCCCTGGTCACTGGCACCCTCTTGCACTGATAATCGGTAAACAGCTGTTCAAGTCTCCCTGCTCCCTACAAGCACCATGACTCTCAGATTTTCTTCCTGTTTTTTCCTTTGCAATTTCAGCTATCATATAGGTTTGAAAAAGTCATCAACTCAATGTTAGTCTGGGTCTTTTTTACTGTAAGGATTGTCCCCACTTAAAAAAAAAATGCATTTGAGAGTTGTGAATCAAGTTTTATTTGGATCAAAATAAGGACTACAGACAGAGAGACAACATTTCAGATAGCTCTGGGAAACCGCTCTGAAAGGTCAGTATATGTGTGATTTTGGTGAAGGGGGAATATATGCATTCAAGCATGTATTTTGTTTTTTTTCTTTGCAGAAGGTTTCTGCTAGTCACCGAGAATGATATTAGTGCTTTTCTAGATATGAGAAGATACAAGAATTATAAAACTGGTTCCAGAAGACATCTAACTATGTGAAGACCTGTCTGCCTGTTTTTCTCAGAGCACAGAGTGCTTCATTCCTGATCTCGACTCTGAACTCCTTTCAGAGGGTATTGAACATCAGCAGCTGCAGCAGCACATGACTTAATCTTTGTAGACAGATGAAAAGTGCCAATTTATAGTTGACAGGATGGAACTCAGCTGTTTTCAGCTTTCTACATCCCAGGAAGCCAGAAATCCTAAACTCAACTTTAAAATAGTCTACAATTGCCCTTTAATTTCTATTGCCTTGTCAGTTACAACATATCCCCAGTTCCACTCCCCCATCACAAACATACATTTTGAAAGTTAGTTAATGTGAAACAAACATGGAATATATGGATTGCATTTATGGATAACAATTGCTTTGTACTGACTAATGTTTTGCAAATTAATCTTGCAAATCTTATTTCAAAGCTATTTGGCCATATAATGTCTTCAAGATTATAAAATTTCCATAGTTATTTTATAACCCATGATTAATGACTTCTAGTTAAATCCATCACATCCCTCTATCCTTTGTCTAAAAGTTAAGTAGAAAATAGTCATCCATCTACAGACACTGAGATGCCAATCTTTCCTACAAATAGATTCTTCCCAATCTAGAAATAGAAAGACAAAATAAAATATGTAACTTCACATTCACATGAGTCTTTCAAGAGCAAATTAATTGTACATTAATACTGACATGAAATTTATTTTTAATTTTTCCACTAACACATTTTACTAGCAGGCCCTGAGCCTGGGACACAACAGTGCCACCACTATTCATATTATAAATGCATGAATTAATTAATGCACCACCTTCTGAAGGTCATGGCATCCAGTCCCATCACTTCATGGGAAATAGATGGGGAAACAGTGGAAACAGTGTCAGACTTTATTTTTGGAGGCTCCAAAATCACTGAGATGGTGACTGCAGCCATGAAATTAAAAGACGCTTACTCCTTGGAAGAAAAGTTATGACCAGCCTAGATAGCATATTCAAAAGCAGAGACATTACTTTGCCGACTAAGGTCTGTCTAGTCAAGGCTATGGTTTTTCCTGTGGTCATGTATGGATGTGAGAGTTGGACTGTGAAGAAAGCTGAGCACCAAAGAATTGATGCTTTTGAACTGTGATGTTGGAGAAGACTCTTGAGAGTCCCTTGGACTGCAAGGAGATCCAACCAGTCCATTCTGAAGGAGATCAGCCCTGGGATTTCTTTGGAAGGAATGATGCTGAAGCTGAAACTGCAGTACTTTGGCCACCTCATGCGGAGAGTTGACTCATTGGAAAAGACTCTGATGCTGGGAGGGATTGGGGGCAGGAGGAGAAGGGGACAACGGAGGTTGAGATGGCTGGATGGCATCACTGACTCGATGGATGTGAACCTGAGTGAACTCCGGGAGTTGGTGATGGACAGGGAGGCCTGGCGTGCTGTGATTCATGGGGTCACAAAGAGTCAGACACGACTGAGCGACTGAACTGAACTGAACTGAACAGAACTGATCTTCATTACCTCCACCATAGTTTGATTTCAGGTCAAACAACAGGGAGGGAACACACCTCCATTAAGAGAAAATTGGATTAAAGATTTACTGAGCATGTTCCCACTCATCAGAACAAGACCCAGTTTACCCCTCCATCAGTCTTTCCCATCAGGAAGCTTCCATAAGCTTTTTATCCTTATCCTTCAGAGGCTCTAAGCCATGCCCTGAGGGGCCACCCAGGACAGGTGGGTCATGGTGGAGAGGTCTGACAGAATGTGGTCCACTGGAGAAGGGAATGGCAAGCCACTTCAGTATTCTTGCCTTGAGAACCCATGAACAGTATGAAAAGGCAAAATGATAGGACACCAAAAGAGGAACTCCCCAGTTCAGTAGGTGCCCAATATGCTACTGGAGATCAGTGGAGAAATAACTCCAGAAAGAATGAAGGGATGGAGCAAAAGTAAAAACAATATCCAGTTGTGGATGTGACTGGTGATAGAGCCAAGGTCCGATGCTGTAAAGAGCAATATTGCATAGGAACCTGGAATGTCAGGTCCATGAATCAAGGCAAATTGGAAGTGGTCAAACAGGAGATAGCAAGAGTGAACGTCGACATTCTAGGAATCAGCAAACTAAAGTGGACTGGAATAGGTGAATTTAACTCAGATGACCATTATATCTACTACTGCGGGCAGGAATCCCTCAGAAGAAATGGAGTAGCCATCATGGTCAACAAAAGAGTCCAAAATGCAGTACTTGGATGCAGTCTCAAAAATGACAGAATGATCTCTCTGCGTTTCCAAGGCAAACAATTCAATATCACAGTTATCCAAGTCTATGCCCCAACCAGTAACACTGAAGAAGTTGAAGTTGAATGACTCTATGAAGACCTACAAGACCTTTTAGAACCAACACCCAAAAAAGATGTCCTTTTCATTATAGGGGACTGGGATGCAAAAGTAGGAAGTCAAGAAACACCTGGAGTAACAGGCAAATTTGGCCTTGGAATATGGAATGAAGCAGGGCAAAGGCTGATAGAGTTTTGCCAAGAGAAAGCACTGGTCATAGTAAACACCCTCTTCCAACAACATAGGAGAAGACTCTACACATGGACATCACCAGATGGTCAACATCGAAATCAGATTGATTATATTCTTTGCACCAAAGATGGAGAAGCTCTATACAGTCAGCAAAAACAAGACTAGGAGCTGACTGTGGCTCAGATCATGAACTCCTTATTGCCAAATTGAGACTTAAACTGAAGAAAGTAGGGAAAACCACTAGACCATTCAGGTATGACCTAAATCAAATCCCTTATGATTTTACAGTGGAAGTGAGAAATAGACTTAAGGGATTGGATCTGATAGAGTACCTGATAAACTATGGAATGAGGTTCGTGACATTGTACAGGACACAGGGATCAAGACCATCCCCATGGAAAAGCAATGCAAAAAAGCAAAATGGCTGTCTGAGGAGGCCTTACAAATAGCTGAGAAAAAAAGAGAAGCTAATGGCAAAGGAGAAAAGGAAAGATATACCCATTTGAATGCAGAGTTCCAAAGAACAGAAAGGAGAGAAAAGAAAGCCTTCCTCAGTGATCAATGCAAAGAAATAGAAAAAAAAAATGATAAAATGGGAAAGACTAGAGATCTCTTCAAGAAAATGAGATACCAAGGGAACATTTCATGCAAAGATAGGCACAATAAAGGACAGAAATAGTATGGACCTAACAGAAGCAGAAGATATTAAGAAAAGGTGGCAAGAACACACAGAAGAACTATACAAAAAAGATCTTCACGACCCAGATAATCATGATGGTGCCATCACTCACCTAGAGCAAGACATCCTGGAGTATGAAGTCAAGTGGGCCTTAGGCAGCATCACTATGAACAAAGCTAGCGGAGGTGAAAGAATTCCAGTTGAGCTCTTTCAAATCCTAAAAAATGATGTTGTTAAAGTGCTGCATCAAATATGCCAGCAAATTTGGAAAACGCAGCAGTGGCCACAGGACTGGAAAAGTTCAGTTTTCATTCCAATTCCAAAGAAGTGCAATGCCAAAGAATGTTCAAACTACTGCACAATTGCACTCATCTCACACGCTAGCATAGCAACGCTCAGAATTCTCCAAGCCAGGCTTCGCCAATACAGGAGCCATGATGTTCAAGCTGTTCAATCTGGATTTAGAAAAGGCAGAGGAACCAAACATTAAATTATCAATTGATGGATCATTTGCCATCAGTGATCCATTGGATCATTGGAAAAGCAAAAGAATTCCAGAAAAACATCTACTCCTGCTTTACTGATTATGCCAAAGCCTTTGACTGTGTAGATCACAACAGACTGTGGAAAATTCTTCAAGAGATGGGAATACCAGACCACCTTGCTTCCTGAGAAATTTCTATGCAAGTCTAGAAGCAACAGTTAGAACTGGACATGGAACAACAGACTGGTTCCAAATCGGGAAAGGAGTATGTCAAGGCTGTATATTGTCACCCTGCTCATTTAACTTATATGCAGAGGACATCATGAGAAATGCTGGACTGGAGGAAGCACAAGGTGGAATCAAGATTGCTGGGAGAAATATCAATAACCCCAGACATGCAGATGACATCACCCTTATGATAGAAAGCAAAAAGGAACTAAAGAGCCTCTCGATGAAAGTGAAAGAGAGTGAAAAAGTAGGCTTAAAACTCAACATTCAGAAAACTAAGATCATGGCATCTGGTCCCATCGCTTCATGGATCCCAAATAACTAGTAACAACAGTAACAATTTATTAAAAATAAAATAACCAACAGTTATTACTCTTTGCTCTTCAAATCAAGGTTATACATTGTCCTTGCTTAGAATTGAAAATCTCTGTATAATCGGCTCCAGTTTCATCCACCTCACTAGAACTGACTCAAATGTATTCGTTTTAATGGATGAGCCAGAGGGATGGTATGGGGAGGGAGGTGGGAGGGGGGTTCATGATTGGGAACATGTGTACACCCATGGCGGATTCATGTTGATGTATGGCAAAACCAATACAATATTGTAAAGTAAAAAAATAAATAAAAAACAAAGTAAAAGAAAAAGAAAAAGAATTGAAAAGCTCACAGGAAGAGCTCGATTTTAAAATTCAACAACACATTACTAAATAGATGGTCATGGTCACAGTGACCGACTTTGCTTTCCTGGGCTCCCAAATCACTGCAGATGGTGACTGCAGCCATCAAATTTAGAGACACTTGCTCCTTGGAAGGAAAGCTGTGACCAACCTAGACAGCATGTTTAAAAGCTGAGACATTACTTTGCCAACAAAGGTCCATCTACTCAGAGCTATGGTTTTATTCAGCCCACCACAATAATTTTCTGCTTTATGCAGTGTTCTGGTTTCTTTATACGTAGTGGGTTTCACTGGCTTCCCTGGGCTTCCCAGGTTGCGCTAGTGGTAAAGAATCCACCTACCAATGCAGGAGATGCAAGAGATGTGGGTTGGGATCCCTGGGTTAGAAAGATCCCGTGGAGGAGGAAATGGCTACCCACTCTAGTATTCTTGCCTGGGGAATCTGATGGACAGAGGAGTCTGGCAGGCTACAGCCTATGGGGTCGCAAAGAGTTGGACATAACTGGTTAAGCAACTGAGAATTCACACACACAATGGCTTTCTTAAGCCAGTTAAAGGACTTCTCAAATTCATGGAAGACTTAAATATTTCTCTATTCTAATGTATACATGTGGTTTACAAAATAGTAATGTGGCTATTCACTATTATATTCCTGGGAATATAATGCATGTCCCACATGCATTTTCTTATTTAGCTATCAGAATACCCCAGTCAGGTAAGTGCTATATCCTCATTTTATTTTTATATGGCTATTCACCATCAGCTGACTACAACTACTATATCTGTTTGAATAGCAGTCCTCCTGATACTTTTTTGAAAGTACTGTCTTCTTCTGAAATAATCCCAGCTGAAAAAGGTGTTTGAAAAATCAGTGAAGAATGAATTTCATTGTTTCTTCCCAAATCAAGTGCAGGAAATCAATCATATGAAAATCATATTCCTCTCTCATCTTCTGAATGTAGATTAAGAAATGTTTATAGAAATAATTATGTAGAGAATGAACAAAGTTTTAAATTAATTAAATATAATCAGGTAAGCTCTCAGCTACTGTAGGTAGACAGGAAGGAAATAATTTGAGTAGATTAATGCATGATATTTGGAAAACTCTAAAGAGATTTTTCTTTCATGATTGATTAGCACTTACCTTTAAAATAGAGAAGTATATTCAAATTTGCATTGTAAATTCCACCCATGTTTTATACTGCTGCATAGGAAAAGTATTTATTCTATGGATAAGAACCATGAGGCTTTCATTAAAACAGGAATTCTAGAACTATGGACTTTAAAAAGTTAGTGTATTGCACAGTTGAGATGATTTCATATGCATGAAATCTAGACTGAACCAAACAGTCACCTTTGAGTGACAAACTATTTAATAAATCCTGTATTATGTAAAAAAAAAAAAAAAACGGAGTTTTTCAAAAATATGGAAATAAAAGACTGTGGCTTAAAATATAATCAGTGGCTTGGTGCAGAAGCAGGTGATCATTTGAACAACTCTCATCAGCACTTCATTAATTTTCAGATGAATTGTTTAATTTAGTAAATCTGTCTTATTTTTTGCATATCAAACTGGTATATGTGAAAATTTTGACAGAAACGTGTTTTCATTCCAGACAGAAGAAATATTTGGAGCACTTGGTTCTTAAAAGAGAATAAGTCATTTCTCAAAGCGTTAGGAATGTCATCTTATTATTCAAAGAAACCCGGGTCAGATTTTCCTTCTGTTCACTTTGTTACCTAATAAAGTGGAAACGAGGGAGTTTTTGAGCACAGTCGCCAATGGAGGAGAAGGAGTGGTTATGTAGTGTTCTGAAGTGTAAAACAGAACTGTGAAAAGTACACCAGCCTTCAGGAAAACCACACCATGAAACTTCTGAGAATGAATTGTGTAAAGCGTGATATATTATACAAGTAAATGAGAGTGACATTTAACATCCATGATCCAAACGGGGAAATGTCTGAGAGATTAGAATGGCCAAAGTTCTCAAAAGGCTTCATTTGAAACATACATTAAGGAAGGAAAATTACAAATATTCTAAGTAAACTTGACATTGATAATTCAAGTGCATGTGAAAAACTTATGTACAAGAAAATGTTTAGATAATTGCTAAAATACATAAAGTGACTATTGATAGAAAAAATACATTAAGGCACTAAAAAGAAAAGGATAAATTGACTATAAAGTATTCATAACATGTCTCTCAGTTAATGGCCTCAAGGGAAAATGTAATCTATATTGCAAATATCATAGCAAATTATTCAATGAAACTAGGAAAAACGTTCATACATATTACAGGAAAAGAGGAAAGAAAGCATACATTTTCAAGCACCGGTTTTTATTCCAAAATGCATCTATACCTTAAGTGTCCTGTTGGGTTTTTTTAATTATTATTGGAGGATAATTGCCTAACAGTGTGGCGGTGGTCTCTGCCACACGCACCTGAACCCTAACCTGTGTGAGTTAGTTTGCCATTTATTCTAGTGTCCCCAAATGACACGGACTGAATGCATGTCAGGAGCTGGACACTGGCCCCAGTGGTTTCACACGCATTGTCTCATTTTGCTCTAAGAAGAATTGCAAGAGAGCAATATCATGGTGGTCATTAAATAGACAACCAAACTGAGTCCTAAAGATATCTGCTGCTTTGTTTAAAATCACATATTTGGTAAACATGGAATCTAGGATGCAACCTGTAATTATCTCATTCTAAACACCAGGCTTTTTCGGATACTCAGGCCTGTCCAGTAATGACAGAGGCAGCAAATCAAGTGCCCTCTCATACGTTAGTGTAGAGTTTGGCGTGAAGCTGAAGACAGGCACTCACTCAGAACACTGAATACTCTTTGACCTAAGAGTTGCTAGCAAGCGTATTCCCCGCAGTTGTGTGTTTGCTTATGTGGCCACATATCTCAGTGAAATTATGTTCATGTAAAATGTTTTATTCTTACATCAGTGTGAGTGCCACCGGGATTTATTCTTCCTTCTGCTACAACCAAAATAAAATTTAGAGTATTCTTCAGTAGAATTTATTTTATTAAGTACCCCACCTGTACGTAATGGGCATAGAATAAGGCATCGGTCAGCTTAAAAGAAGAAATATTTACTTAGGATCTACTATATGTAAGGTGACTGAGGGCTTCGCAGGTGGCTCAGCGGTAAATAATCTGCTGACCAAGCAGGAAACGTGGACTCGACCCCTGCGTCAGGAAGATCCCTAGAGGAGGAAACGGCAACCCACTCCAGTATTTTTGCCTGGGAAATCTCATGGACAGACGAGCCTGGCTGGCTACAGTTCATGGGGCCATGAAAGAGTCAGACAGGACCTAACGATTAAACAACTTATGTAAGATTCTGTACTAAGTGTTACTAAAACAAAATATAAATAAGACTCATCCTTAATCCTTCAGATCTTAATAGTAACAAGGAAGAAACAGGCATACAAATAAATTACATATATGCTAGAAGTTTCATCTCCACACTGAAACTTGAATCAACATAATTTCCATCCAGTGGTTCTGAATCCCACCTTTGGAACTACAGAGAAGAGACCTAACTAAGCGTATGTGTTGTCAATTCAAAATCTAAAGGTAGAAAGTCATTATTTCCACACATTTTCTCTTTTCTGTACTCCTAGTATCCCCAAGAGAAGGGACTGGCAACCCACTCCAGTATTCTTGCCTGGCGAATCCCATGGACAAAGGAGACAGGCAGACTACTGTCCATGGGGTCACAAAGAGTCTGACACTCTTTGTGGCAAACAACACTTTCACTTTTTACCCCGAAAGTCACAAGACATACTGTCATCCAGCAATCCTCTCATTTTTTTTTCCAGTTAAATTTCCATTTATCTTCAGTGACTAGGTCTATTTTGATGATGGCTCTTATCTATAGGGAGCACCTATTAAAGCACAGGCATGAACTGTTTCCACTTCCCACTTCCACCCATCAGAAACCAGCAACCCCCCTGTTTCTTCATTTCCAGTTGATGAAGCGGCTCTCTTTCCAGTCAATATCAGCGCCCCCAGGTGGGCATTTCTTTCTCTTCTGTGGCGTTTGTTTCCTATTGTCTTAAATGACTTTTCTTAATGATTATTTCATTAGAAATAATCTCATTTGAAAAGACCCTGATGCTGGGAAAGATTGAAGGCAGGAGGAGAAGGGGACGACAGAGGATGAGATGGTTGGATGGCATCACTGACTCAATGGACATGAGATTGAGCAAGCTCCGAGAGACGGCGAAGGACAGGGAGGCCTGGCATGCCGCAGTCCATGGAGTCACAAAGAGTTGGACGCGACTGAGTGACTGAACTGAATGATTATTTCACATTACTCTATTTAAGTCTGCCCCATGCCAGAATTCCCTCGTGGCTCAGAAAGTAGAGTCTGCCTGCAATGCAGGAGAACCAGGCTCGATCCCTGGGTTGGTAAGATCCTCTGGAGAAGGAAATGGCAACCCACTCCAGGATTCTTGCCTGGGAAATCCTTCATGGACAGAGAAGCCTGGCGGGCTACAGTCCATGGGGTAGCAAACAGCTGGACACGACTGAAGCAACTTCACTTCTTCACTTCATGATAGAAGAAATATGGGGAGAAAAAATCCTTTAGCGTTGACATGTATACACTCCCATGTGTGTAACAGACAGCTAGTGTGAAACTGCTGTATAGCACAGGGACCTCAGCTAGTAGCTCTGTGATGACTGATGGGTGGGGTGATGGTGGGGAGGTCCAACAGGAAAGAGATATATGTGTATACAGCTGACTCACACTGTTGTATAGAAGATGCTAACATAACATCATAAAGCAATTATACTCTGATTAAAAAAAAAAAAATTCTTGGCCATGCTTCTCACCATCAATCCCACTGCATTTCTTTCTTTCCTTTCTTAGCCATGATTTTTGACAGGATTGATGACCCTCACTGTAAGAATGCCGTCAATTCTGAACCACTGTCCAGACCTTTGCCTCATGTCTTCTACTTACACCAAACCATTTGAAAAAAACAAACATCAGAAGTGAAACTGTCCGTGTCCTTGGCTTCTATAAAGTTTTTATCTAACTGAAAATATTTGATGCTTTTGACTACTCTTCGCATAATGAAAGTTCCAAAACCTTTGATTTTCATTATAGGTCTCTTTCCAGAAATTTTCTACCTCACTGGTTTCCTTTATTTTCTTCACAATGAGTTTTAGAATTCTTTGGCTGCATTTCACTTTCCCCCTGCTCTCCTTATGTAAACATATTTGGATCTAGGCAGTTTTATCCACTCTCTTATCTTTATTACATCAAAATCTCCAGCCATGATCTCTGGGCTATGACCTCAAAGATTCAGGTGCATGTATAAATCTTCTCACCAAGCATCTCCACTTGGATTATCCAGTGGACATCTAAAACGCATTATGTCAAAACCTGAATTCATCATATTTCGCTCAGAATATAAATTCATCATATTATTCCTCTTCTAGGTTGTTCCCAAATTCATTTACGGCCTGTTCACCAGTTACCAAAGCCAGAAAACTGAGAATTTTCCTATCATATTATTCGTTCATCCACATCCAGTTAATCACGGGTTTCCATGCTTTCATGCAATTAGTCTCAAAGCTGTCCCTTTCTCTTGTTATCACTGCCACTCCTTGCAGGTAGAGCTTCAGCGTTCCCGACCTGCATGTTCTAAACTTCAAATTGGCTTCCTCAACTCCAAGCATTCTCTACTTTGAGGATCCTGTCCTTAATGTATAAGCCAGGCTTTTGATCCTTGTCTCTTAAAAAAGCCTTGGGTCACTTCTACACCCGTAACATTGAACTTGGGCAACATGCAAGTGCCTCTGTCATCTTCCTCAATGTCATTTCTGGCCACTACTCACAAAGTAATTTATACTAAAGAGTGACAGACTACTCATTCTCCTTAGAAACTCAGAGATGCTTCTCGTCTTGGTACCCTTTTCCACACTATTCCCTCAGCCTGAAAAAACATCCCCATTATATTGTTACTTATGTATTTTCCACAACCTAGTATCTCTTACAAAGCTGATCACTTCCTAGGTCAAATATGGAAGTCTATAATTTAGCTAAAATGTTTTCAGTATTGTAAATGTGTGTGTGTGTGTTAAGGTGCTCAGTCGTGTCTCACTCCCCATGACCCCATGCACTGAAGCTCACCTGGAATCCCCTGTGCATGGGATTCTCCAGACAAGAATACTGGAGTGGGTTGTCATTTCCTTTTCCAAAGTATTGTAAATGTATTACATTATCCTTTGCATGATCCAAATTAAGAAGCACCAGTAACAAAATAAATGTATATGTATGCATTATTTGCACATATATGAAAATATATTTAATATGTAAGTTAATCAGAAACAAACTAGGTTATAAATATATATAATATAGTTACAAATATTACATAAAATATCATAGGCTTACATATGATATAGCATATCAAGCATCTACAAATGTCAATAGTGTTGGACATTTGTGTATATTTGGTACTACTCTACTGAATCTATAAAAGATTAAATTTTCCTTTAAATATTTTTAAGGAGAATTTCATCACAAGATCATTAAAACTGGAGTCTTTGATATCATGTCAATATAAGGGAATATGCATATTCTAATGGCTTTGTGAACTGTTTTTAAAATAATATTTAAATGTGCAGAATAAATCTACTCTAACTTTGGGATTATGTGTAGCCTTCAGTTTTATTTATAAATTATATCCCAGATTTCTCCATAGAGATGATATAAACTGTTTTTACCCTACATATAAAGAATGATTATTTTAGAATTCCATTTAGTGAAATAACATATTAGCCAACTTATATTTCCAAAAATATATGATCTTTACTGTAAAAATATTTGGGTTTTCTCTCTCCTTTCTGAGGGCTGGTGTCAGTGCTATGCGGGAGAGTTGTGCTACGCAGGTCTCGGTGCTAATGAAGTGTAAGTGATGCCACCGAAGCAGCTGTGAAACACGCTCTGTGGGTCCTGAACACTGAACACTAGCCCCAGCACAAGGAAGGCTTTGAGGTCATCTTGACAACGTTCTTTTCTTTCCATTTTCAAGGCTAAACGTAATGAAACGGAAGTTTGGGATTCCAAACAGGTTTTCTCAGGGCTTTTGAAACAACTTCAAGTCATGTTTAGTGGATATATATTCTAATCTTCTCATAAGCCTCTCTCAAGATGGTGTATGACAACGATTAGTGTGAAATTCAATGTAGAATCTCCTCTAGAGGAAGTTTAAAGCAAAACATATTCACAAAAGAACATCACTGGCAATTCCTGATGCCTGCTGCTCTGTACCTGCAGGTGATATGAAATTCTTCTTTATGTTGCAGGACTTAAAAAGTTCTTACATCCATTGCCAAAATATATTGTCATCAGTTAACTGAGCTCATGAACAGGATGTGGAGAACTGACTCATTGGAAAAGACCCTGATGCTGGGAAAGATTGAGGGCAGGAGGAGAAGGGGACGACAGAGGATGAGACGGCTGGATGGCGTCACCGACTCGATGGACACGGGTTTGGGTGGACTCCAGGATTTGGTAATGGACAGGGAGGCCTGGCGTGCTGCAGTCCATGGGGTCACAGAGATTTGGACATGACTGAGCGACTGAACTGAACTGAGCTGAAGGAAATATTGCTTATAATTGCACAAAACAGAAAGCGTAAGTAGAAACAAACATGTTCTTGGTTGCACTTTTTAAAAAAATGTGGGTATTTACTGTGGCATGTATTGAAGATTACTTAATACGATTACTAATATTGTATAAGGAAACAGAGTGACCTCTTAGACATTGTGTATAAGGCCTTAAAGGTCACATGAAAATGTCCTGAATTATATAATATTTCCTGTAATAACAGCTGTTAATCTCTTCAAAAAACTGGTCCTTAGGGTAAAGTGTTGAAAGCTGTCAACAGAGAGTAAGACTCCACCACCTGCTTCAGTTTATTTTCTGTATGTGTTCAACTAAGCTTTTCTCTTAAAAATATGCTTTAATGTGACTGCAAGTGGTTGCCTCAGAACTCATCAAATTATAAGTAGGTGATATGGATTTGTTAAATCATTCTCATTTCTAAATATATATATATTTATAAGGCAATACTTAATCACAGAAGTAAAATGATAGGAATGAAATAAGATGGCATAAACCACTTGATTAAAACCATACACAATTGTAAATGTGTATGTATGTCGAGGGTTGAGTTTAGTGGAAATAACTTTGGTTGTTTTATCATAAATTCTCATTAATAAATGTGCTAAAATGGCCAATTCATTCTTAAATACAATTTAATAGCATTTAATTTGCACCTTAGTAAAACTGAGATGCAAATTCTGGCCTAATTCGTTGATTAACTGAAACTAATAATCCTTGCCAACGTCATACTGATATTGCAAGAGTAATTCATTTTAGGGTTATGAAGATGATGCTAGTATTATTTAAGTTTGCCTGTGTGACCACTACAGACTCCCTTTAAACAGAAATCTTGG
This sequence comes from Capricornis sumatraensis, assembly GCF_032405125.1. Lineage (NCBI taxonomy): Eukaryota > Metazoa > Chordata > Mammalia > Artiodactyla > Bovidae > Capricornis > Capricornis sumatraensis. The sequence goes on along the minus strand of NC_091080.1, from coordinate 87,862,485 downwards.
TTATCTTCAATGACTGATTTCAACAAGCAAATCAATCAAATATAATCAAAAGCTTGTTAAATCTGAAACTCAACATGAAGTATTTTGAGCAATATTAAGATGAATAGTGGGTATTACTAGTATTTAAGGGGTGTTTAATTTAGTTGAATCACTTTGGCTGCAATGAGCAATTCACAAGTCACTTACTTCTCAAGATTTCATTCCAAAATAATCAGGATTCTTTATTGAGAGAAACAGCAACCAAGATTTATTCACCTGGAATGAAGCTACTTGAGCCATGAACTGTTAGGAACACTTTATTATAATTTTTACAAATTGCTGGAGTCTGAGTGTGGACTACAGCAGAACAGAGAGAAATACAGGGCTGCAGTCTCTGGGGGACTTTGGACTGTCTACCTAAAGAGTTCCACCAGCTTCTCCTAATAAATATCCAAGGAAAGTCCCCTCCTGACTCTGCCCAGGGAAGGGAAGAGTCAACACAGCAAATCCAGAGACTTCACATCACAGAGGCCTTCCGAGCACAATACTGAAGCACTATCTCAGCTCTAGCAAGGGAATTCTCCCCACCCTGACCCCCTCTAGTCACCCTCGATTATGCAAGAGGGAAAATGTAAAGAAATAAAAACATACTCAAATGGCAATAAGACATCACAGAAATAAATTGTGACTGCTACAGCCAGGAAAGCGTTTCTCAGGTGGCTCAGTGGTAAAGAACCCACCTGCAATGCAGGAGATGCAGGTTTGATCCCCGGGTTGGGGAGATCCCCTGGAGAAGGAAATGGCAACCCACTCCAGTGTTCTTGCCTGGGAAATGCCATGGACAGAGGAGCCTGGTGGGCCATAGTCCATGGGGTGATAAGAGAGTGGAACACGACTTAATGACTAAACAACAACCATGTACCAAATACACACATTGGTTTTGCCTATTAGTGCCAACTTCTGTATTTCTGTATAGCCAAGGGTAATATAACTGATAAAATCTGCACTAAGTATTGTGTAAAGGTTTTTCATTTCAAATGTTGTATCTTGTTAGCCCATACTCTTTCAAACTTGAGTCTTAAATATTTTTTAAAAATCCCTGTGTGCAAAAGAAGTGTGATTTTCTGTCCATCACCAATATCATTCTATGCTTTCACTTACTAAGAAAATTTAAACAACAAATAAACAATTGTAGACTGAAGAGGATTAAACTGACTTTCAAACTGTATTTTGTGTATTTTTCTTTCTCATGCTGAATGCTGGGCTGGATTAAGCACAAACTGGAACCAAGATTGCTGGGAGAAATATCAATAAACTCAGATAAGCAGATAACACCACCCTTATGCCAGAAAGCCCCATGATGAAAGTGAAAAAGGAGATTGAAAAAGTTGGCTTAGAGCTCAACATTCAGAAAACTAAGATCATGGCCTCTGGTCCCATCACTTCATGGAAAATAGATGGGGAAACAACGGAAACAGTGAGAGACTTTATTTTCTTGGGCTTCAAAATCACTGCAGATGGTGACTGCAGCCATGAAATTGAAAGATGCTTGCTCCTGAAAGAAAAGCTATGACCAATCTAGAAAGCATATTAAAAAGCATAGACATTACTTTGCCAACATAGGTCCGTCTAGTCAAAGCTTTTGTTTTTTCAGTAGTCATGTATGGATGTGAGAGTTGGACTATAAAGAAAGCTGAGAGCAGAAGAATCAATGCTTTTGAACTGTGGTGTTCAAGAAGACTCTTGGATCCAAGCAGTCCATTCTAAAGGAAATCCATCCTGAATATTCATTGGAAGCACTGATTCTGAAGCTGAAACTCCAATCCTTTGGCCACCTGATGTGAAGAATTGACTCATTTGAAAAGATCCTGATGCTGGGAAAGATTGAAGGTAGGAGGAGAAGGGGATGACAGAGGATGAGATGGTTGGATGGCATCACCGACTGGGTGGGCATGAGTATAAGCAAGCTCCAGGAGTTGGTGATGGGCAGGGAAGCCTGGAATGCTGCAGTCCGTGGGGTCACAAAGAGTCGGACATGACTGAGACTGAACTGAACTGATGCAATACTAGGTATAAACCATGCAATGAAATTCAGTTTTGTGGGTTTTTTTCCCTTTTTTTGCAATTTCATGTATAGATCTGCCTTTCTTATCATACAATATTTCCTTGCATATGTATATTCAGTGCCGGTTTTGCATTAGGTTTGGCAACATGAAAACTATCGAGAAGGAAACGGCAACCCACTCCAGTATTCTTGCCTGGAAAATCCCATGGACGTGGGAGCCTGGCGGGCTATAGTTCATGGGGTCTCAGAGAATTGGACACAACTGAGCACACAGTAAAATTTGAAGTGAGGGGAAATATAAAAATTTCTCTGTTACTGGAATTTCACTGAGTACAAATTCCACGGCCTTTTGTTGTAAAAGTGGATTTGTGCAGAATAATTCTAGCTCTCTTTCTGATGTTTAGGGGTACCTCCAACTATTGGATAGTATGAATGAATAAAGCAAAGAAAATGGATTATTTATAAGTAACTTACGAACACATTCCTCTGTTTAACTATTATACTAGATAGCCTAACAATGAATTATGCTGTGATTTAGCCTGTATTTAGAAATCTCAAAATCTAAAATATTTCTTCCAAATACACATGTTCTTGGTTTTAAAATCCATGCATCTCCTGAATCTGGGATATTAATGCCCTACACCTTTAATCTTTGTTTAAATTTAATGTATAATTAATAAGTTCCCACATGTATACTGTCATTCTAAACTATTTTACTTTATAAGCACTCCTTGTTCAAAGTGATTCCAAAACCCACAATCATTTCTTATTCTGCCCACCACTCTATTACTATATTGAATCCTCTAAGAATTGTTGATAGGAATAAATATGATTTTGTATACAAATTGCCTGAAAAGCTTTTAAATGTCACAACATTTTGTATGTTTCCCCTTAAATGATATCTTAGTTATGTGAGTGCTCCCTGACAGGCACAGAAATATACCAACCTGCAATAGCCAGGGGTAAACTGGCAGACAGATACACCTATGTCCAAGAAAAGGTTTGACGTCAAATTTACAATTTGGTTTTTATTTAATAAACATAAAATAAACATTGTGTGTGTGATAGGCAGCATCCTTAACAAAAAGTCATCATCCATTTGCCCATGTCTTACATGTAATAAAGTTAACCCCAAAGCGTTCCTGTACTGAATTGACTTCCAGAACCTAAAGTGACTTTCATTGGTTTAAGAGCTCTTAATGTTATTTGCTTTTATTTCAATGTATTAAGTTGTATCATTGATACCTGTTTCCGGTTACCTTCCAAGGACTTTTGAACCGAGCCTGGGTCATTCCTCTCCATTACCAACTCGTGTAATCTGTTTAGGTTAAAATCTTGCTATAGTCACACGGGGCTTTTTTGTAGTTGGTCAGTCGCTAGGTTGTGTCTGACTCTTTGCAACCCCATGGACTGCAACACCCCAGAGTTTGCTCAAACTCTAGTCCATTGAGTTGGTGATGCCATCCAACCATCTCATCCTCTGTTGCCCCCTCATTGCCCTCAATATTTCCCCCATGAACAGGGCTCTTTAGTATTTCCTAGATAGATCGCTTTAAAAAAATTTTTTTTTTACTTTATTTTACTTTACAGTACTGTATTGGTTTTGCCATACATCAACATGAATCCGCCACGGGTGTACACATGTTCCCCATCCTGAACCTCCCTCCCACCTCCCTCCCCATACCATCCCTCTGGGTCCTCCCAGTGCACCAGCCCCAAGCATCCTGTATCCTGCATCGAACCTAGACTGGCGATTTGTTTCTTACATGATATTATACATGTTTCAATGCCATTCTCCCAAATCATCCCACCCTCCCCCTCTCCCACAGAGTCCAAAAGACTGTTCGATACATCTGTGTCTCTTTTGCTATCTCGCATACAAGGTTATCGTTACCTTCTTTCTAAATTCCATATATATGTGTTAGTATACTGTATTGGTGTTTTTCTTTCTGGCTTACTTCACTCTGTATAATTGGCTCCAGTTTCATCCACCTCATTAGAACTGATTCAAACATATTATTTTTAATGGCTGAGTAATACTCCATTTGTATACGCACCACACCTTTCTTTTTTTTTTTTAATTTTTATTTTTACTTTATTTTACTTTACAATACTGTATTGGTTTTGCCATACATTGACATGAATCCACCACGGGTGTACATGCGTTCCCAAACATGAACCCCCCTCCCACCTCCCTTCCCATAACATCTCTCTGGGTCATCACCGTGCACCAGCCCCAAGCATGCTGTATCCTGCATCGGACATAGACTGGCGATTCGATTCTTACATGATAGTATACCTGTTACAATGCCATTCTACCAAATCATCCCACCCTCTCCCCTTCCCTCTGAGTCCAAAAGTCCGTTATACCCATCTGTGTCTCTTTTGCTGTCTTGCATACAGGGTCGTCGTTGCAATCTTTCTAAATTCCATACATCTGCTGATCTCAAAAATATACAAGCAACTCCTGCAGCTCAATTCCAGAAAAATAAACAACCCAGTCAAAAAATGGGCCAAAGAACTAAATAGACATTTCTCCAAAGAAGACATACAGATGGCTAACAAACACATGAAAAGATGCTCAACATCACTCATTATCAGAGAAATGCAAATCAAAACCACAATGGGGTACCATTTCACGCCAGTCAGAATGGCTGCAATCCAAAAGTCTACAAGCAATAAATGCTGGAGAGGGTGTGGAGAAAAGGGAACCCTCTTACCCTGTTGGTGGGAATGCAAACTAGTACAGCCACTATGGAGAACAGTGTGGAGATTCCTTTAAAAACTGGAAATAGAAGTGCCTTATGACCCAGCAATCCCACTGCTGGGCATACACACTGAGGAAACCAGAACTGATAGATGGCTATTCATCTCCATTCTCGTACTAACGGCTATGGATATCTCATACTATGAGTTAAGCATCCTCTTAACACACGGTTGTCAGCTCCATGAATTCTTTCCCAGTTCGTGTATATATAATGTATGCTTCTAGATGCTTCCATCTTTCTCCACTCTGGTTCCAAGTCTGCTCTCCATGGAGGAGGAAAAGGAACATTGATGAGATTTAGGAACTGCATTTCTCCTGTTAGCACATTCATCACGTGATTCTGACCACATACTTTGATATCTCCCGAATCCAGTTGTCTCATCTATAAGGTAAATATGTTGAAAAAGATCCCCTGGGAGACTCTGACCCGTGCCCCAAATTCCATTATGCCAAGCAGTTGTGGGATGCTCAGAAGCAGGTCTCCTGTGTTCTGACTTTTGGTTTGTGTATTTTTGTCATTCCTGCTGTGCTTGGCGCATATACTAAACAGTCTTAATTAAATAAACACTCGTGGAATAATCTTATTGCACCAAGAATCTTCCTGGGAATGACTCCATCTAGCAAAATGAGCGCTGAGTGCATTTGTGTGCTGAAATCCCCGGGTTGTAGAAACATGGTGGCCCCTTTGAGTCAAAAGCATCTAAAAAATCAGAAACCCAAGTCACTCAAGCAACTGGAAACTGTAGTATTGAAAAGTGAGTTCAGATCGCTGTTTCTACCATGAGTAGATGCTGATGCAGAAACTGACTTTATGCTATTTCCAAAAGTAAAGGCAAAAACAAAAACCTTTAGCATCTTCAAAAAGAGATGAAAACCTGAGCATCAAACATGAACAAAAAGGCCTATCCTTCATCACAACCTAGACTCACCAGCAAGGAAAACAAATAAATCCAAAAGAAGGACGAAAAAGATGTAATTCATTTAAAAAATAAATTTCACTCTAAATCTAGGGTTTTTTTTCTTTTTAAGACATTCCAAAGGGTGCAGTGGCAAGAGTCAACATGATTCCAGTAAACATTACATAATGTCCAAACAGAAACACCAAGGAAAGCTCACAAGATCAAATACAGTTTGTAATTTTCATGCCTTCCACTCTATCATCCACCAGTTTATTTAATTTTTTTCCCCATCTCGTATCCAAGAGAGCCCTGGGGCTTCGGCCAAATGCTGCCTGGATAAGAAGTTCTTTGTGGCTCGAGTGAGTTGCATCATTTTTGAGCTATCTTCCATTCAGCATGCCTCACGCTCTCGGGACAGCTGAAGATAGATGGGGGTGTCAGGCTGCAGTAAGTTCGACATTAATCCACGCTCCCACTGCAGTGACAGTTAACTTTCCTTGATGGGCGATGGGAAGGAACCATGATGCAAGCGTGTAGGCTGCCCGGCTTTTTCCATTTTTCACATGGCTTGCTAGCTCCTCTTGAAATGATGAGAGGATGCTTACTAAAAATCCATCCAGCGGGAAACAGGCTCTATTTCACAGGCGGTTACTATTCTTTCTTTCAGTGACATTTCCTGAGGCTTCAGGTACATTTTAATTTTACTAAATATTCAGATAGACGATTTTTCATCTACCTAGATGGAGGTATGTTTTATCCTCCATGAATCCAATGTGTTTCCGTCCATAAGTCACATGAAAACCTTAAAGGCAAACGGTCTTATTTTATTTTACTGCTTATTGTATAATCTACTGCTCTGTTCTATCTTTATGTGTATTTATATGAATACTGAGGCAAAGTTTAATGCCATGGTTTTAGCTGAATCATGTACGGCATCACTTTACAATAGTGATATCGCCTTAGTTTAATTTTTCCCCTTTGTTCAATCAAACTCTATTTATCTACTGCGTCTATATTTAAATAACTGAATGCTTTTAACATTAAATACCAAAGATTATTGCCTAAGGCAGAGAACAATTTATAAAATTTCAAACATAACACTAACTCCTATACAAAGTCTAGCTGTGAATATTTAATATACTAATCATAATAATAATTAAAGACTGAGCATATCCATGTTATAAAATCTGAAAATAAGTCGAAAGAAAAAAGCAAAGTTGTTTAGACCAACAGTGAGTTTTGAAGCTAGGCCTCTAAACTGAGAATACTTGACTGATTCTTTTAAACATTTTTTAAACCCTTTAAGGCATTAGATTGTGGCTTCCCAGGTGGCTCAGTGGTAAAGAATCCACCTGACAGTGCAGGAGACACAGGAGAGGTGGGTTCAATCCCCGGTTTGGGAAAATCCCCTGGAGGACGATATGGCAATCCACTCCAGTATTTTTCCTGGGAAAATCCCATGGACAGAGGAGCCTGGCCAGCTACAGTCCACAGAGTTGCAAAAGGGTTGGTCATGACCAAGAGACAGCACACACACAGGCATTAGCTCTTGCTATTTATGACATAGAAATACAGCCCTTTTGAAGCTATATTTGAGCTTCCCTGATGGTTCAATGGTAAAGTATCTGCCTGCAATGCAGGGGAGGCAGGTTCAAGATGCCAGTTCAACTCCTGGTTTGTGAAGATTCCCTGGAGAAGGAAATGGTAACCCACTCCAGTACACTTACCTAGGAAGTCTCGTGGGCAGAGGAGCCTGGCAGGCTATAGTCCATGGGGTTGCTAGAGTTGGTCACAACTTAGCCACTAAACCACCACCAGCACCAATACAGCCCTAAGCACAGACTGGTTTAAACCAAGGAACCAATCACTCTGGCCAGAAGAGTAGAATCATGTAATTGACCTGTCATGGGGTATTTAATGCCTGTTAGTGCTGGAAAGTCAGGTCCGATGCCCTAAATAAACAAATCAGGCCTGGTTACCGTAAGAAGGAGGATGAGTTGATATCAGTAATGGGTTGAATGATGGCCCCTCAAAAGCTATGTCCAGTCTCAGAATCTGAGAATGTGATCTTATTTGGAAGAAGGATCTTGGCAGATATGATTATGTTAAGAATTACAAAATGAAATCACCCTGGGTGGATGATCTGGGTGGATCCCAGGTCCAAAGTCAAGGAACAGAGGGAGACACAGAAACAGAGGACAGGGCATGAGAAAACTTGAGACAGAAACGAGTTGTGCAGCAGCAAGCCAAGGAATGCCCAGAGCCCCAGGAGTCAGAAAGGCCCACGAAGGGTCTCCCCTAGAGCCTTCGGAGGGGGCACAGCTGACGACACCCTCATTCTGGACCTCTGACCCCCCAAAAACAATGAGGCAATACGTTTGTGTTGTTATAAATCATCAAGTCCGTGGTCATTTGTGACTTCAGGACTGAATCAAATACAACATCCAGACAAAGACTGAGCAGATAGGAACTTCGAGATTATATTACCTAACTCTTCCTTGAAACTCTTTTGGGATTCTGAATAAAATTGCATTTACTTGAAAATAAATTTTGGAAGTAGTTAGGGAGTTTGTGGTGGTCATGCACATACTGCTATATTTAAAATGGATAACCAACAAGGACCTACTGTATAGCACAGGGCCCTCTGCTCATTATTTTATGGCAGCCTGGATGGGAGGGGAATTTGGCGGAGAGTGGATACATGTATATGTATGCCTGAGTCCCTTCACTGTTCACCGGAAACTGTCACAACACTGATAACTGGCTATATCCCAGTGCAAAATTAAAATTCAAAAGAAAAAACCTCTTAAAAAATAAATAAATTTGGGGAGGATTGACAATTTCAAGTGTTAATTTAGAAAAGTGGAATTTCTCTTCATTCATGTAATTTTTTATTTTGTGTTCCTAAATAAATTTTATAATTTCCATTATGAGCATCCTGCCTTTTTATTGGTAAATATTATCAAATATCTTTTTTCTATTTCCACTTACAATCTGTCTCAGAAGTTATAATTGCATTATTTGGCAAAATTATTCTGTCTTCAGATCCCACATTAGTTTTAATATTTATCACATCTAAGTCTCTTTATATATCGTACCTTTGCAAACAATAGTATAAATAGGAGTGAAACAAGAAAATAATCAGCATTATATTACCAGCACTCAGAAGTCACAATCACTTAAAATTATTTACTGTCAAAATCTACCATGTGTCTGGTTCTCTTTCACTCCTGAACATGGAGGATAAAACATCCTGTGCTTTTTAGCCTTATCTAGGTCTCAGTTTTCTTATCAATTCAATTTTCTACTTCCCTGACTTAACTGTTCTACATTAGGTTAGGATTTAAAAAAAATTAAGACAAATTCTGCTAAATATAAGACTATATGGTCCTCTAAATTTGTGGTTTGCTAGTCATAGGCAGAAATGTTCTACATCTCTCAATTCAGTTCAGTTCAGTCATCAGTCGTGTCTGACTCTTTGCACTCCAAGGACTGCAGTATGTCAGGCTTCCATGTCCATCAGTAACTCCCAGAGCTTACTAGACTTGTGTCTATTGAGTCGGTGATGCCATCCAACCATCTCATCCTCTGTCATCCCCTTCTCCTCCTGCCTTCAATCTTTCCCAGGATCAGGGTCTTTTCCAGTGAGTCAGTTCTTCACATCAGGTGGCCAAAGTATTGGAGTTTCAGCTTCAGCATCAGTCCTTCCAATGAAAACTCAGGACTGAATTCCTTTAGGATGGACTAGTTGGATCTCCTTGCAGTCCAATGGACTCTCAAGAGTCTTTTCCAACACCACAGTTCAAAAGCGTCAATTCTTCAGCACTCAGCTTTCTTTCTAGTCCAACTGTCACATCCATACATGACTACTGGAAAAACCACAGCTTTGGCTAGATGGACCTTTGTCAGCAACGTAATGTCTCTGCTTTTGAATATGCTGTCTAGGTTGTTCATAATTTTTCTTCCAAGGAACAAGAGTCTTTTAATTTTATGACTGCAGTCACCATCTGCAGTGATTTTGGAGCCCCAAAATATAAAGTCTTATTGGGAGCCGTGTTAGGCATTACTGAAAAAATGGAGGCACAGCCCCAGGCCCCCTCTCCTCATTCCACAGGCACGGATCTGGGGATGAAGGCATTAGGCCTTGTAATTCTGACTTGTCTTTTCCTCTCCTTGGCTGAATTGACTGAAAAGGAATATTAAGGTGCTTATTGTTCTTCAGAGGTGCATGAGAAGGCACAAAGTCTCCTGCAGCTGTGCTACATTTGTTTAAGGACTTTTACAAAAGAGTGTTGCAGGCTGAACACATAGGCTGCAGCTTGAGGCCATGGGAGGGATTGCTATCTGAAGCTTATTTGTGGGGAAAATGTTTATGGCAAAGGAGTTTAGTGAATTTAGGGCTTAGAAATAATCAAAATAGTTAGAAGATAAAGATTTAAGGAATGTTGTAAAGTTAGCATATTTTACTATAGCTTATAGAAGTTAGGAATTTTTAGAGGCATTATAGCTAGAAGCCTTTTTAAGAGATAGTGAGCTCAGGATGTGAGGGGCAAACAGGATTTAGGAAGATAAGTGGAAAACTGAGCAATGTAGCATGAGTTACAACGTAATCACAAGTTAACTATCAGTACAGTCGCTCAGTCGTGTCCGACTCTTTGCGATCCCATGAATCGCAGCATGCCAGGCTTCCCTGTCCATCACCAACTCCCAGAGTTCACTCAGACTCACGTCCATAGAGTCTGTGATGCCATCCAGCCATCTCATCCTCGGTCATCCCCTTCTCCCCCTGCCCCCAATCCCTCCCAGCATCAGAGTCTTTTCCAATGAGTCAACTCTTCTCATGAGGTGGCCAAAGTACTGGAGTTTCAGCTTTAGCATCATTCCTTCAAAAGAAATCCCAGGGTTGATCTCCTTCAGAATGGACTGGTTGGATCTCCTTGCAGTCCAAGGGACTCTCAGGAGTCTTCTCCAACACCACAGTTCAAATGCATCAATTCTTTGGCACTCAGCCTTCTTCACAGTCCAACTCTCACATCCATAAATGACCACAGGAAAAACCATAGCCTTGACTAGATGGAACTTAGCCGTCAAAGTAATGTCTCTGCTTTTGAATATACTGTCTAGGTTGGTCATAACTTTTCTTCCAAGGAGTAAGCATCTTTTAATTTCATGGCTGCAGTCACCATCTTCAGTGATTTTGGAGCCCCAAAAAATAGAGTCTGACACTGTTTCCACTGTTTCCCCATCTATTTCCCATGAAGTGATGGGACCAGATGCCATGATCTTCGTTTTCTGAATGTTGAGCTTTAAGCCAACTTTTTCACTCTTCTCTTTCACTTTCATCAAGAGGCTTTTTAGTTCCTCTTCACTTTCGGCCATAAGGGTGGTGTCATCTGCATATCTGAGGTTGTTGATATTTCTCCCTGCAATCTTGATTCCAGCTTGTGTTTCTTCCAGTCCAGCGTTTCTCATGATGTACTCCGCATATAAGTTAAATAAGCAGGGTGACAATATACAGCCTTGACGGACTTTTTCCTATTTGGAACCAGTCTGTTGTTCCATGTCCAGTTCTAACTGTTGCTTCCTGACCTGCATACAGATTTCTCAAGAGGCAGGTTAGGTGGTCTGGTATTCCCATCTCTTTCAGAATTTTCCACAGTTTCTTGTGATCCACACAGTCAAAGGCTTTGGCATAGTCAATAAAGCAGAAATAGATGTTTTTCTGGAACTCTCTTGCTTTTTCCATGATCCAGCAGATGTTGGCAATTTGATCTCTGGTTCCTCTGCCTTTTCTAAAACCAGCTTGAACATCTGGAAGTTCACGGTTCACGTATTGTGGAAGCCTGGCTTGGAGAATTTTGAGCATTACTTTACTAGTATGTGAGATGAGTGCAATTGTGCAGTAGTTTGAGCATTCTTTGGCTTTGCTTTCCTCTGGGATTGGAATGAACACTGACCATTTCCAGTCCTGTGGCCACTGCTGAGTTTTCCAAATTTGCTGGCATATTGAATGCAGTGCTTTCACAGCATCATTTTTCAGGATTTGAAGTAGCTCAACTGGAATTCCATCACCTCTACTAGCTTTGTTTGTAGTGATGCTTTCTAAGGCCCACTTGACTTCACATTCCAGGATGTCTGGCTTTAGATGAGTGATCACACCATCATGATTATCTGGGTCATGAAGATCTTTTTTGTACAGTTCTTGTGTGTATTCTTGCCACCTCTTCTTAATATCTTCTGCTTCTGTCAGGTCCATACCATTTCTGTCCTTTATCGAGCCTATCTTTGCATGAAATGTTCCCTTGGTATCTCTAATTTTCTTGAAGAGATCTCTAGTCTTTCCCATTCTGTTCTTTTCCTCTATTTCTTTGCATTGATCGCTGAAGAAGGCTTTCTTATCTCTCCTTGCTATTCTTTGGAACTCTGCATTCAGATGCTTATATCTTTCCTTTTCTTCTTTCCTTTCACCTCTCTTCTTTTCACAGCTATTTGTAAGGCTTCCCCAGACAGCCATTTTGCTTTTTTGCATTTCTTTTCCATGGGGATGGTCTTGATCCCTGTCTCCTGTACAATGTCACGAACCTCATTCCATAGTTTATCAGGCACTCTATTAGATCTAGGCCCTTAAATCTATTTCTCACTTCCACTGTATAATCATAAGGGATTTGACTGAGGTCATACCTGAATGGTCTAGCAGTTTTTCCTACTTTCGTCAATTTGAGTCTGAATTTGGTAACAACGAGTTCATGATCTGAGCCACAGTCAGCTCCTGGTCTTGTTTTTATTGACTGTATAGAGCTTCTCCATCTTTGGCTGCAAAGAATATAATCAATCTGATTTCAGTGTTGACCATCTGGTTATGTCCATGTGTAGAGTCTTCTCCTGTGTTGTTGGAAGCGGGTGTTTGCTATGACCAGTGCATTTTCTTGGCAAAACTCTGTTAGTCTTTGCCCTGCTTCATTCCGCATTCCAAGGCCGAATTTGCCTGTTACTCCAGGTGTTTCTTGACTTCCTACTTTTGCATTCCAGTCCCCTATAATGAAAAGGACATCTTTTTTGAGTGTTAGTTCTAGAAGGTCTTGTAGGTCTTCATAGAACTGTTCAACTTCAGCTTCTTCAGCATTACTGGTTGTGGCATAGATTTGGATTACTGTGATATTGAATGGTTTGCCTTGGAAACGAACAGAGATCATTCTGTCATTTTTGAGACTGCATCCAAGTACTGCATTTTGGACTCTTTTGTTGACCATGATGGCTACTCCATTTCTTCTGAGGGATTCCTGCTCGCAGTAGTAGATATAATGGTCATCTGAGTTAAATTCACCTATTCCAGTCCACTTTAGTTTGCTGATTCCTAGAATGTCGACGTTCACTCTTGCCATCTCCTATTTGACCACTTCCAATTTGCCTTGATTCATGGACCTGACATTCCAGGTTCCTATGCAATATTGCTCTTTACAGCATCGGACCTTGGCTCTATCACCAGTCACATCCACAACTGGGTATTGTTTTTGCTTTGGCTCCATCCCTTCATTCTTTCTGGAGTTATTTCTCCACTGACCTCCAGTAGCATATTGGGCACCTACTGACCTGGGGAGTTCCTCTTTCAGTGTCCTACCATTTTGCCTTTTCATACTGTTCATGAGAACCCCATGAACAGTATGAAAAGTTAACTATAGGACACATTAGAGGAGGTAGATAACAGATGATAAGGCTGATTCTGAGAGAATCACTTAAGCAGGAACTGTATTTGAAGAGCAACAATGATTTATGGAGATAATAAATCTGGGAGAGGGGGAACTGAAAATGTCAAACATCTGGCTATCTCTTGGACTGCAAGGAGATCCAACCAGTCCATTCTGAAGGAGATCAGCCTTGGGATTTCTTTGGAGGGAACGATGCTGAAGCTGAAACTCCAGTACTTTGGCCACCTCATGTGAAGAGTTGACTCATTGGAAAAGACTCTGATGCTAGGAGGGATTGGGGGCAGGAGGAGAAGGGGACGACCGAGAATGAGATGGCTGGATGGCATCACTGACTCGATGGACATGAGTCTAAGTGAACTCTGGGAGTTGGTGATGGACAGCGAAGCCTGGCATGCTGTGATTCATGGGGTCGCAAACAGTCGGACATGACTGAGTGACTGAACTGAACTGAACTGAATGTTTTTGTAATAGTATAAAAGAGAATCTTAAACTTGGAATAAAGAGGCAGTCCATAGAAAACTGAGAGGCTGTCTCATTCACTGACACCGTTCATCTCTTCAGGTTGAATCCCTGGCTGCTGGAGCTGGACTCTGGCAAAGCCTATCACTGTTTCCATTGTTTTCCCATCTATTTGCCATGAAGGGATGGTACCGGATGCCATGATCTTAGTTTTCTGAATGTTGACTTTTAAGCCAGCTTTTTCACTCTCCTCTTTCACTTTCATCAAGAGGCTCTTTAGTTCTTTAGTTCTTCTTCACTTTCTGCCATAATGGTGGTGTTATCTGAGATTATTGATATTTCTCCCAGCAATCTTGATTCCAGCTTGTGTTTCATCCAGCCCAGCATTTCTCATGATGTATTCTGCATATTAGTTAAGTAAGTAGGGGGACAATACACAGCCTTGATGTACTCTTTTCCCGATTTGGAACCATTCTGTTCCACATCTTGTTCTAAATATTTCTTCTTGACCTGCATACAGATTTCTCAGGAGACAGGTCAGGGAGTCTGGTAGTCCCATCTCTTGAGGGACTTTCCACAGTTTGTGGTGATCCACACAGTCAAAGGCTTTGACATAGTCAATAAAGCAGAAATAGATGTTTTTCTGGAACTTTCTTGCTTTTTCAATGATCCAACGGATGTTGACAATTTGATCTCTGGTTCCTTTGCCTTTTCTAAATCCAGCTTGAACATCTGGAATTTCACGGTTCACATACTACTGAAGCCTGGCTTGAAGAATTTTGACTGTTACTTTGCTAGTGTGTGAGATGACTGTAATTGTACAGTAGTTTGAGCATTCATTGGCACAGCCTTTCTTTGGGATTGGACTGAAAACTGACCTTTTCCAGTCCTATGGCCTATATCTATATCCCTATCCCCTCACTATTCTCATTTTCTTTTTTGAGAGTTCATCTTCAATTTATATGTAAAAGGAACATTATTTTAGTTACATTTACCAGAGCTTTTATTACTTACAGCAGGGTTTCTAAGCAGGAGTATTACAGCCATTGGGGATAAGACAACAATATGTTGTTTGAGGAGCTAGTACCTAAATCAGTAAAAAGAAAAGAAATAGTTAAGAAAACCAAGTATTCTTAGTGTACATATCTAGTTCCAAAACTCTTGGTTGGTTTACATAAACAACTCTTCTTCACTCTAATCATTGCTTTTTCCCTTGGGGCCCATTCTCTTCTTTATTATTTGTCTCCAATCAGGTTGATCATCCTCACGACTCATGATTTCCCCCTATTATCTTGGAAACCCACAGCAATCATGTAGTTGCTTCAGTTTCAAAATTACTGGGCCTGTCTATAGAAAGGAGTCTTTCTTAGCCCAAATGTATATGTATATAGAGAGAAAGTATCATGTGTTTTATTCATCTCAATGTACTTTCTAATATTTCTTATTTTTCCTTTTTTAACCCATTGTTTTCTTTCTGCTGTTTTGGCTGTGCTGGGTCTTCATTGAAATGTTGGCTTTTCTCTAGTTCTGGGGCATGGAGGCTACTCTCTAGCTGTGGTGCCCAGGCTTCTTACTGCAGTGGTTTCTGTTGCAGAGCACGGGCTCTGCGGTGCACGGGCTTCAGTGGTTGTGGTACACCAGCCCAGGTGCTCTGTGGCATGTGGGATCTTCCCAAACCAGGAATCAAACTCGCATC
The DNA here is from genome assembly GCF_032405125.1 of Capricornis sumatraensis. Classification (NCBI taxonomy): domain Eukaryota; kingdom Metazoa; phylum Chordata; class Mammalia; order Artiodactyla; family Bovidae; genus Capricornis; species Capricornis sumatraensis. Next base: position 87,846,914 of record NC_091080.1, on the reverse strand, counting down.
TCTTGCATTCAGGTTATTTACCACTGAACCATCAGGGAAGCCTGACCCACTGATATCTTAACAGTGTATTATTTAAGTTCCACATACCTGTGGATTTCTCAAATTTCCTCCAGTTAATTGATTTCTAATTTTATTCCCTTGTAGTTGGAGAACAACTTAGCATGATCTCAATGCTTTTAAATTTATTAAGGTCAAAAATATTATGTCTAAAGGAAAAAAAAAAATCTGTACTTGTTTTTGTGGTCCTGGTTAAAAAATGATTAAACAAACTTCCATGAAGGGCCATGTCTCTTACTGGGACCCAGACTTGTGTCTATATTGATCAAGAAGACAATGACAGTGTACATATATTATAGAAAGCCAAGTTGACTGCCGAATTTGTGTTTGGTTATACTGTTCATTGCTTTCAGTATCAAACCACAACCTATTTATGAGAATTATATTTCACAAGTCATAAAACGTAAAATAGCTGACGTTACTTAAATTTGAGTGATTTTAATTAGTTTAATAACTTTTGAATATCAGGTAATATTTATCCATTAGGGTCACACTTTATAACAAAAGAAATCATGCCCTTCTTTTTTCTGTCTGCCCCAGTTTGTTTTATTGTTAAGAGTTTTCTCAAATGATGTAACATGAAGAAGACTATGTTGAAAATATTGGCGATAATGTTTTCCAACACTTCATTCCAATGAGTTTAAATAAGAAAATAGCCTCAACGATTTTTTAACAAATGCTCAATGTGAGATGTGAGGTTAATAACAGAGCAGTGTGATTTATTCAAAAACAGAAACAAACTGTCTCTCAGTTCTATAATTTCTAGAGGAAATCACTTACTTCACGTTTCTGTACCGTCTACTCATGGCGAGAAGGGTATCTGTGTTCACCACTATACCTAGACTTACACAGGCAAAAATGTAATAGGAGGAATATAGCTTTATGCACTCTCTATTGGTAGAGTCTTAAAACTGATGATTTGCTATTTACTCCTTTTAAAGTAGAGGTGAAGTTCACATATCTCTAAACACCTAATTCATCCGGCGCCTCCAATTCATCACTTGGCTGAGTCGCTAAATCGTGTCCGACTCTTTGTGACCCTACAGACTACGCAGCCTGCCAGGTTCCTCTGCTCATGAGATTTCCCAGGCAAGAATACTGGAGTGAATATAAAGACCTTTCTTATATCTCCCAATCCCTTCATGTAAAGTACAATGTAAGAGCTCTTAGAAGGTCTTTATCTCCACTTACCCTTCCCATCAGAGTTATTAGTGTTGCCACTTTAATTTTTCTTTAAAGAGACAATTAGATTTTACCCTCCTCAATTTATTCAATCATCTGGAAGAGTCAGCATATTTACATTTTATTTGTTTTCAATTCCATCTTGGATGTGTTTGTATCATTTTTCTTCTACTGGAAATTGGTTTCTTAGAATTCGCATTGCCAATGATGATCTTCCCAAAGTGTGACAGACAAATTCATCAGGAGAAGAGCAGCTATAGACCTCTGTTTACCTCTCTGGACTCTTGTGTTGCTTAAATTTCACCAAACAATTTCTATCAATATTATCCCTTCTTCACACTTTACTTATTTACATAACTAGCATTTTTAGTTATGTTGTGAAGAATGGTTACACTAAAATCACCTAACCTAATATATTCAAGAAAACCATTGACTTTTCTGGGATTTTCTCTCAACTTGCTTCCACTTTTTTTATATTATAAACATACTTCAATTTTATCAGATATTTGTTTAGGTTTTATTTCTTTTATTAAACTATGAGCTCCAAGTGGGCAGAGGTATGTCTCTCTCTCTCTTTTCTTTTTTTCTTATCTTTTGTCTCTTGTTTCAGGAGAATCTCCCTAGCTCGAAAACAGAAACTCAAGCTTATGTTTAATAGACATGTATGTATCTGAATGTGTGTTAAGACCGTTGAAAGCTCATCACACAAATATTACTATCATGATACAAAATACTGTTTCAGATTTCCACTTTTAAAATAGTATTGAAGAACAATGCCACTTTCTTTTCAATATCTTCAAAAATTTTACATTTTTTCTTTGAGTGTGAATGTTTTTAGAAATACTTGAAAATAATTCGAAACCCATTTTAGTGATTACAGGAGTAAGCTAACAGATCATAAATAAACTTTAAGATAGACTTTTTGAAGGCATCAGTGCTAAACTGATTTTGCCTGAAATTCCAAATCCCATAATTTCATGATAAGATTCATTTAGTAAAATAAATGTGGGTAGATTTATTTAAATGTCTCTTTAACATAAAGTTGGATTTTTGCAGATTGATGTATTCAAGTAAACGTTTCTATATTTTCATTTCATTATACTCAGTGACTAGATAAATGAGTATTCAGAAACATCTGCTTCTGAGTTATGGAAACTTAACTTCTGCTTCCATACTCATACATGGCAGACATGATTATATCACTTTGAGATTTTTTTTTTTTTCTTATATAGCAGTTCAGGTGATCATGAGATACACTGATAATGCCAGCTACTGGTCTTAACTGACAGTTTATAGTTTCCATTGCTGTATTCCAAATTTAATATATCCACAATATTTAAATACATGAAGATTATTGAAGCATTCAATATTTAATTTTAAAAGGGTGATTTAGGTTTACATTTGAGAGTATGTGCTGCATTGGAAATGATGTGCTCATGTGTGTAGGGGTCAACTTATAAATTATTTGGGGAATGGGCTGCTACCTGCATCACAAATTTTAGGCTCTATTTTTTGGAACTGAGTACACCTCTGAAGATACTGTATCCGTGAACTTCAGGAGCAAACTGTGATGTGCAGAAATAACATTAACTCACTGAAGAGTTACTTACATAGGAGGTTACACTGCTAATGAAGATACCAAGTTCACCTATCTACAGCCACAGAGCATTACATTTTTTTAATTATTTTTTTTTTAAATTTTAAAATCTTTAATTCTTACATGTGTTCCCAAACATGAACCCCCCTCCCACCTCCCTCCCCATAACATCTCTGTGGGTCATCCCCATGCACCAGCCCCAAGCATGCTGTATCCTGTGTCAGACATAGACTGGCGATTCAATTCTTACATGATAGTATACATGATAGAATGCCATTCTCCCAATTCATCCCACCCTCTCCCTCTCCCTCTGAGTCCAAAAGTCTGTTATACACAGCTGTGTCTTTTTTCCTGTCTTGCATACAGGGTCGTCATTGCTATCTTTCTAAATTCCATATATATGTGTTAGTATACTGTATTGGTGTTTTTCTTTCTGGCTTACTTCACTCTGGATAATCGGCTCCAGTTTCATCCATCTCATCAGAACTGATTCAAATGAATTCTTTTTAACGGCTGAGTAATACTCCATTGTGTACATGTACCACAGCTTTCTTATCCATTCATCTGCTGATGGACATCTAGGTTGTTTCCATGTCCTGGCTATTATAAACAATGCTGCGATGAACATTGGGGTACATGTGTCTCTTTCAATTCTGGTTTCCTCGGTGTGTATGCCCAGCAGTGGGATTGCTGGGTCATAAGGTAGTTATATTTGCAATTTTTTAAGGAATCTCCACACTGTTCTCCATAGTGGCTGTACTAGTTTGCATTCCCACCAACGGTGTAGGAGGGTTCCCTTTTCTCCACACCCTCTCCAGCATTTATTGCTTGCAGATTTTTGGATCGCAGCCATTCTGACTGGTGTGAAGTGGTACCTCATTGTGGTTTTGATTTGCATTTCTCTGATAATGAGTGATGTTGAGCATCTTTTCATGTGTTTGTTAGCCATCCGTATGTCTTCTTTGGAGAAATGTCTATTTAGTTCTTTGGCCCATTTTTTGATTGGGTCGTTTATTTTTCTGGAATTGAGCTGCATAAGTTGCTTGTATATTTTTGAGATTAGTTGTTTGTCGGTTGCTTCATTTGCTATTATTTTCTCCCATTCAGAAGGCTGTCTTTTTACCTTGCGTATAGTTTCCTTTGTTGTGCAGAAGCTTTTAATTTTAATTAGATCCCATTTGTTTATTTTTGCTTTTATTTCCAGAATTCTGGGAGGTGGATCATAGAGGATCCTGCTGTGATTTATGTCTGAGAGTGTTTTGCCTATGTTCTCCTCTAGGAGTTTTATAGTTTCTGGTCTTACATTTAGATCTTTAATCCATTTTGAGTTTATTTTTGTGTGTGGTGTTAGAAAGTGATCTAGTTTCATTCTTTTACAAGTGGTTGACCAGTTTTCCCAGCACCACTTGTTAAAGAGATTGTCTTTACTCCATTGTATATTCTTGCCTCCTTTGTCACAGATAAGGTGTCCATATGTGTGTGGATTTATCTCTGGGCTTTCTATTTTGTTCCATTGATCTATATGTCTGTCTTTGTGCCAGTACCATACTGTTTTGATGACTGTGGCTTTGTAGTAGAGCCTGAAGTCAGGCAAGTTGATTCCTCCAGTTCCATTCTTCTTTCTCAAGATTGCTTTGGCAATTCGAGGTTTTTTGTATTTCCATACAAATCTAGAAATTATTTGTTCTAGTTCTGTGAAAAATATGGCTGGTAGCTTGATAGAGATTGCATTGAATTTGTAAGTTGCTTTGGGTAGTATACTCATTTTCACTATATTGATTCTTCCGACCCATGAACATGGTATATTCCTCCATCTATTAGTGTCCTCTTTGATTTCTTTCATCAGTGTTTTATAGTTTTCTATATATAGGTCTTTAGTTTCTTTGGGTAGATATATTCCTAAGTATTTTATTCTTTTCATTGCAATGGTGAATGGAATTGTTTCCTTAATTTCTTTTTCTACTTTCTCATTATTAGTGTATAGGAATGCAAGGGATTTCTGTGTGTTGATTTTATATCCTGCAACTTTACTATATTCATTGATGAGCACAGAGCATTGCATTTTTTTTAAAATTAAATAGATATATTAGTAAGTAGAGGAGAAGGCAATGGCACCTCACTCCAGTACTCTTGCCTGGAGAATCCCATGGGCGGAGGAGCCTGGTAGGCTGCAGTCCATGGGGTCACTAAGAGTCGGACACGACTGAGCGACTTCACTTTCACTTTTCACTTTCATGCATTGGAGAAGGAAATGGCAACCCACTCCAGTGTTCTTGCCTGGAGAATCCCAGGGACGGAGGAGCCTGGTGGGCTGCCGTCTCTGGGGTCGCACAGAGTCGGACACCACTGACGTGACTTAGCAGCAGCAGTAAGTAGAGGTTTATTGTTATTGATGTGTAATTTCCAATTTTATGAATTTATATAGAAGCATGGGAAAAATGGAAAAGCCTCTGATGCAGGGAAAGATTGAGGGCAGGAGAAGGGAAACACAGAGGATGGGATGGCTGGACGGCATTCCCGACACAATGGACATGAGTCTGAGCAAGCTCCTGGAGAAAGCAAAGGACAGAGAAGCACTCCATGGGTCACAAAGAGTTCAACAGGATCAAGTGACTAAACGACAACAAACAAGAGGCAAAAATGCCAACGACAAAATTAAAGAGAAAAAAAAAACCGGCTACTTGTGGCAAGTGTAGAAGAGTAATCAGTGCGTTCTGCACTGGAGATGCCAGGTGACTTCTAAAATGTCCTTCAAATTCTATGGCGTCATGAAAAAAAAATGTATATCTTCTATTAAATAGTTTATCGCCATTTCTTCTACCACGGTATGCATTGGGGCGATTGCCTTCGTTAGAACCTTGGGTTTTCTGATCCTGTGATTCTGTCTCTTTCTTCCTAATCCCATTGTTTAAAAGAAAACAACAACAACAAATCATGCATGAGTGTTTATTTGTCTCTGCAAACACCGCGAATGATAGAAGCAGCACAGAAGCCGGAAGTGCTCAGAGCACCGCGGCTCCTCCCATTACATCTGGGCGGCTGAGACTGCTAATTGCCTGTCATGGCCGCTGAGCCATGGAGCCGGCAAGCTGCCACCTCCTGTTTGGTCAAGTTGTCATCTCCTATTAATCGGAGCCCTGTTGTTTCTTTCCATTGCCTCAACTTTCTCACTCCAGACAGAATGTAAATTTATGACCTCACTGTGATATGAGTGTATCGAAATTTTACTTTTGAAAAAAAGGCTGTATAAAAAGGACTTCTAAAAAAAAAAAAAATGAATCTCTCACCAAGACAGCATGGCATTTTCTCTACCATGCTGATTTAGAGGCTTCATGCCATTTTCTTTTCCACCAGCTGTGTTCTGACTCAGCTATTTTCATAGAGCTAGAAGTTATCTGGTGAAATTTTGCAAACTGCGAGCAAGAACAAAACAAACAAAAAAAAATGCAAATGCAGGGAAAGTTGTAAGGCCAATTTGGTAATGGTCAGAAAATGGTAATTTGTGTCGCTAATGGGTTGCTACAAAATATTACAGAAAACGGGACGGGAGCAGGCCTGGAATCTCATTTGAAGACTGTCGAAGCAGATCCAGCAAAAGGCCAGGCAAGGAGAACACTCTGTATCACAGTAAACCCATCAAAACCACCAAGTGAGGGCGGGGAGGAAGCAAACAATTCACTAGCAAGCAATCTTAAGAGTCTTGCAGGTGGAAAAACTCTTGAACTACAGCCTCTGTATAATCAGGTAAGAAGCATCTACTAACACTTGTGTTACTGTTGCTTGCTTTCATTTTAGAGGGCTAGTCTGGAATTCTTTTGTTTTGCTTTTCTGAGGGTGTGGTGTCTCAGCCTTCCTAAATTTATTGCAATCTCCAGTTCAGTAAAGAGCTTCTCAGGTGGCTCAGGTGCTAAGAATCTGCCTGACAATGCAGGAGCCAAAGAAGACACAGGTTTGATCCCTGGGTCAGCAAGATCCCATGGAGGAGGAAATGGCAACCCACTCCTATATTCTTGCCCTGGGAAATCCCACGGACATAGGAGCCCGGTGGGCTATGGTCCATGGGATCGCACAGAGTTGGACACAACTAAAGCAATTGAGCATAGCACACACACACACCAGCTCAATAAACATGAGGCTCTGAAGTGAAACTGGTCACAAGAATCAAGCTAATCTGACTGGTTTCCTAAAGCTGAGGCAAAATTCAGCTGCAGTGTCTGCACAGATAAATCTCTTCCCTGAAGATCACATGGACTCAGTTCAGTTCAGTTCAGTCGCTCAGTCATGTCCAACTCTTTGCGACCCTATGTACTACAGCAGGCCAGGCCTCCCTGTCTATTACCAACTCCCGGAGTTCACTCCAACTCACATCCATTGAGTCAGTGATGCCATCCAGCCACCTCATCCTCTGTCGTCCCCTTCTCCTCCTGCCCCCAATCCCTCCCAGCATCAGAGTCTTTTCCAATGAGTCAACTCTTCACATGAGGTGACCAAAGTACTGGAGTTTCAGCTTTAGCATCATTCCTTCATGGACTCAGGTTGTGGCAAAAGTGATCACCTTGCCTGGATGACCAGTTTAAAAAGTCATGCAATAACCTTCCAAGTACCTGAGTGTGTGCACAACCAACTAGGTGGCCAAGCCTGATAAAGTGGTTGAAATTAACATGCCTGACACTTTCTCTTAAATGTTAAAGATTTTGCATAGGGAAACAGACCCATTCCCTCATTTCTACCATGCTTCCCTGCAGATGCTCTTCTGGGACTAGCAGGAGCCTGTTATCATTTGCTCACATAGCCCTAAAATTGGTCAGATCAGGACATTAATGAACTCCAGGGTCCTGCGTGAAAGTGTGAAAATATTAGTCACTCAGTTGTGTCCGACTCTTTGTGACTCCATGGACTGTAGCTCACCAGGCTCCTCTCCAGGGAATTCTCCAGGTAAGAATACTGGAGTGGATAGCCATTCCCTTCTTCAGGGGATCTTCCTGACCCAGGGGTTGAACCCGGTTCTCCTGCGTTGCAGGCAGATTCTTTACTGTCTGAGCCAACAGGGAAGCCTGTTATAATTTTCTCATACAATCCTAAAATTGACCAGTATAAGACATTAATGAACTCCATGGCTCTACATTACCCAAAGGTTGAAGATTTACTCTCAATGGTAATTTATGTTCCAAATGACACCCAATCTTTCTGTCCCATATATTCGACTAGGTTAGGCAAAAAGGTAATATAAAGTTCAACATATTTGACATACAGATGTCTCAAAGCAAAGCTCTACTTTTAGAAAATTCTGAAAGAGAAATTTTAGATCCCCAAACTACTCCCTTTATAAGTTAAACTTCAAAGAAAGTTTCATATGCCAGCTTCAAAGTCCAAAAATAAAATGACCACACGGAGGACATCAAGTATTAATTTTATGCTATTATCTAACATACATCACACCTAATGTTCTCCAAGTATCCCAATATTGTCCTCTAGAGGTGTCAGTTTTTATTTGTTTTGTTAATCCAAGATCCAATTAATGTTCATGGATTGCATTTAATTGCCATATCTTTTTGGTCTTTTTTAATCCAGCAGGTTTTTCAAGGTGTTTTTGTCTTTTATAAAATCGATTTTAGTTGCTTATTTTTGTCTCTTGCTTTACTCATGCTTAGCTACAAACTAAAGCCTTCTGGCAGAAATACTATATGGATGACAACTTTGTTGTTAATGTACCCTATCTTCCTGTGTCTTCCTGGAATCCTGATTCCATAAATCTCTCCAGCATGTTCTCCAAGGAAACAAGTGACACTTCTATCCTCATCCAGGTGAACCGGGTCATCTGAAAGCTCATCCAATTGTTCTTTGAGTATTGTACTTAATCTTCTTGATATTTCCCTCTGAAATTGGCTCACATTTTTACCAGTTCCTTAGAACAATGGCCCAAGTGTTCAAGAAGATTCTCTAACTGCACTGTGCAGCTTTAAAAATGTGCTTCTTGGTAGAATCTAGGCAGCTTCCTGGGAACCCATTCCTGACTCCTTTCTGAGTCCTACTAAATTATCTGGCGCCCAACCATCCTTGCTGATGTAATAACAAGCTTAAACAGCTCCTTGTGTTTTAAATATGCTGCTTGAGGGCTTTTAGACTGTAGGGGATGCTTTGAGGTCTATTCCTTTTCTTCCGTGTAGATCTAGATTTAATTCGAAAATCCCAGGTCTCTTGACATACATCCATCTGTTCAGTCGTGTCTCATTACAGATTTCCTAGTTGGCCCTGTATTTTCTTTCTTTCTTTCTTTCTTTTTTTTGATTGAAATTGTTTCCAAAGGAGAAATACGAGAAGTTGGGAATAGGTGTGCCCTTAATACCCCATACAGTAAATATTAATGCCTTCCCTGTCCTTCAACACATGGGAGGTAAATGTGCCTTGGGTCCCCCAGAAACAAAGCCTGAGATGGATCAGAGAGCACAAGATTTACTGAGGCTGTGAGAGATGGACCTGATGTACTGGGGAACTCAAAGGACAACTCACATCGCAGCACTGTCCTTTCTGAAAGAAAAAGGGTTTTAAAACCAGTATCAGCCTGTTAGAGGAAGCACGCTGATTGAAACCACCCACCCTGGCCAGGCACCATAGTAACCATTTGCATGAGCTGTTTTATGACAGGAGGTCCTGCTCAAGAACACAGAACTAATAAGCCACCACCAACCGGAAGAGTTCAGGAAAGGTCAAAGGGAGACACCATTTGTCCGACCACTTCCCAGAATCCTTCTCTCCGGCATCCATTTCGGCTGAACAAGGCGTGCACCACCAAGAAGGGCTCTGAGTCAGAATGATTGGCTTAAGACAACCTGGAAACTAATCCCACCACCATAAAACCCAACACTGCAAGCCATGTGACAGAGCAGTTCTCCTTGGGTCCCTTACCCTACTGCTCTCACCCAGGTGCCCTTTCCCAATAAAATCTCTTGCTTTGTCAGCACATGTGTCTCCTCGGACAATTCATTTCTGAGTGTTAGATAAGAGACCAGTTTCGGGCCCTGGAAGGGGTCTTCCTTTTGCGACAAGCCCATCCATCTCATCTGCATGTCATTCCACAGACCGGGGCAAATAGGGGTGCATCAGAGCTGGTCTTAATCTTGCAGGAATTTGGCCCCAACCATCTGAGAGGAAATCCCTGGAGAAGAAGGGGCAGCTAGGAGCCAATAGCAGCTAACCTCCCTACTGAGGGCTATTGTGTTGACTTGGTCAGTGGATCTGGGCAGAGAACCAACAGCATTCACTCCTGGTGGTCAGGCTTGATCTCCCAGTAAATTCTAGAGATGGGGCCTTCTTAGAATGGGAACAACTATCCCTGATCACATTTCAGCTGATGAGCCTATGTTCCAATTCTGGAGCAACTAAAGATATACCATTCTAAGTACACATGCAAAGCCCATGGAATCCTCTTAAACAACCCTTTGGACTTCTGATTGAGTGTTTTGACTCTGTGACCCCATGGACTGTAGCCTGTCAGGTTTCTCTGTCCATGGGGTATTCCGGGCAGGAATATTACAGTGGCTGTCAATTCCTCCTCAAAGGGATCTTCCTGACCCAGAGATCGAACCTGTGTTTCCTGTGTCTCCTATATTGCCAGGTAGTTTCTTCACTGCTGAGTCATGGGGAAGTCCTTGATGTAACTAATGTTATGCAATGGCTTACCCCCGACCCCACCCCAGCTTCTGTTCTCTCTGCCTAACCCCAGGCCTGGGAGGAGGCTTAATTCAGAAGTCTGCTAATACACTACAGAAGGAGAATGGTTCTTACAGATCCTCCTCTGAGATCCTTCTTGTCATCCTCCCAAAACACCCAAGACATGGTCTTTGGCCTAACACAGACTGAGATCTCTCTTCAAGGTCGGGGTGGGGAGTCATTCATTCCAGAGACAGTGCCTGCATGTCCTTCCAAGAAGGTTGCAGTGTCCTCTAGAAACTTCTGAAGCTGCTTGGGTCATGCTGGCTACAAGTACTGCTCATCAGCCTGTTGTTCATTACAGAGGAATTGTTTGCAGCCAGGTAATAAATTCTCATTTTTCATAAGTTAACTGTAGCTGATTTCCATTACATATAACACTAGAAATTTTCTATTACAAAAAAGGGTTTAAAAGTTTACATAATCTAAAATTCCCCAAGTGGCACGGCTATCAAGCAGCATAGCTGGAATTACAACTCAGGCAAGTAGGACATTCAAGGGTGACCGCTTAGTCAATAAGTTATTTCTATTTTTATTAATATATTTAGTTTTCATAGATAACAATGCAGAAACTGTACAGTTTCCAAATATGAAGAATTCTATACCAATTCTTCAATGATAAATATTTCAGTAGGGAGAAGCAAATGGCATACATGGCTGCATATGGATAAGAACTTCAATGAACATCAATACAATCCAGTTTTAAAATATTGGCCCTTAGAAGAAATGGAGTGGCCATTATGGTCAACAAAAGAGTCCGAAATGCAGTACTTGGATGCAATCTCAAAAATGACAGAATGATCTCTGTTCGTCTCCAAGGCAAACCATTCAATATCACAGTAATCCAACTCTACGCCCCAACCAGTAACGCTGAAGACTGAAGTTGAACGATTTTATGAAGACCTACAAGACCTTTTAGAACTAACACCCAAAAAGATGTCCTTTTCATTATAGGGGACTGGGATGCAAAAGTAGGAAGTCAAGAAACACCTGGAGTAACAGGCAAATTCGGCCTTGGAATGCGGAATGAAGCAGGGCAAAGACTAACAGAATTTTGCCAAGAAAATGCGCTGGTCATAGCAAACACCCTCTTCCACCAAAACAGGAGAAGACTCTACACATGGACATGGACATCACCAGATGGTCAACACCGAAATCAGATTGATTATATTCTCTGCAGCAAAAGATGGAGAAGCTCTATACAGTCAACAAAAACAAGACCAGGAGCTGACTGTGGCTCAGATCATGAACTCCTTATTGCCAAATTCAGACTCAAATTGAAGAAAATAGGGAAAACCTCTAGACCATTCAGGTATGACCTCAGTCAAATCCCTTATGAGTATACAGTGGAAGTGAGAAATAGATTTAAGGGCCTAGATCTGATAGATAGAGTGCCTGATGAATTATGGACGGAAGTTCATGACATTGTACAGGAGACAGGGATCAAGACCATCCCCATGGAAAAGAAATGCAAAAAAGCAAAATGGCTGTCTGGGGAGGCCTTACAAATAGCTGTGAAAAGAAGAGAGGCGAAAAGCAAAGGAGAAAAGGAAAGATGTAAGCATCTGAATGCAGAGTTCCAAAGAATAGCAAGAAGAGATAAGAAAGCCTTCTTCAGCAATCAATGCAAAGAAATAGAGGAAAAGAACAGAATGGGAAAGACTAGAGATCTCTTCAAGAAAATTAGAGATACCAAGGGAACATTTCATGCAAAGATGGGCTCGATAAAGGACAGAAATGGTATGGACCTGACAGAAGCAGAAGATATTAAGAAGAGGTGGCAAGAATACACACAAGAACTGTACAAAAAAGATCTTCACAACCCAGATAATCATGATGATGTGATCACTCATCTAGAGCCAGACATCTTGGAATGTGAAGTCAAGTGGGCCTTAGAAAGCATCACTACAAACAAAGCTAGTGGAGGTGATGGAATTCCAGTTGAGCTACTTCAAATCCTGAAAGATGATGCTGTGAAAGTGCTGCACTCAATATGCCAACAAATTTGGAAAACTCAGCAGTGGCCACAGGACTGGAAACGGTCAGTTTTCATTCCAATCCCAGAAAAAGGCAACGCCAAAGAATGCTCAAACTACTGCACAATTGCACTCATCTCACATGCTAGCAAAGTAATGCTCAAAATTCTCCAAACCAGGCTTCAGCAATACGTGAACCATGAACTTCCAGATGTTCAAGCTGGTTTTAGAAAAGGCAGAGGAACCAGAGATCAAATTGCCAACATCCGCTGGATCATGGAAAAAGCAAGAGAGTTCCAGAGAAACATCTATTTCTGCTTTATTGACTATGCCAAAGCCTTGGACTGTGTGGATCACAAGAAACTGTGGAAAATTCTGAAAGAGATGGGAATACCAGACCACCTGACCTGCCTCTTGAGAAACCTGTATGCAGGTCAGGAAGCAACAGTTAGAACTGGACATGGAACAACAGACTGGTTCCAAATCAGAAAAGGAATACGTCAAGGCTGTGTATTGTCACCCTCCTTATTTAACTTCTATGCAGAGTACATCATGAGAAACGCTGGACTGGAAGAAACACAAGCTGAAATCAAGATTGCCAGGAGAAATATCAATAACCTCAGATATGCAGATGACACCACCCTTATGGCCGAAAGTGAAGAGGAACTAAAAAACCTCTTGATGAAAGTGAAAGAGGAGAGTGAAAAAGTTGGCGTAAAGCTCAACATTCAGAAAATGAAGATCATGGCACCGGTCCCATTGCTTCATGGGAAACAGATGGGGAAACAGTGTCAGACTGTATTTTTTGGGGCGCCAAAATCACTGCAGATGGTGACTGAAGCCACGGAATTAAAAGACGCTTACTCCTTGGAAGAAAAGTTATGACCAATCTAGATAGTATATTCAAAAGCAGAGACATTACTTTGCCGACTAAGGTCCATCTAGTCAAGGCTATGGTTTTTCCTGTGGTCATGTATGGATGTGAGAGTTGGACTGTGAAGAAATCTGAGCGCTGAAGAATTGATGCTTTTGAACTGTGGTGTTGGAGAAGACTCTTGAGAGTCCCTTGGACTGCAAGGAGATCCAACCAGTCCATTCTGAAGGAGATCAACCCTGGGATTTCTTTGGAAGGAATGATGCTAAAGCTGTAACTCCAGTACTTTGGCCACCTCATACGAAGAGATGACTCATTGGAAAAGACTGATGCTGGGAGAGATTGGGGGCAGGAGGAGAAGGGGACGACAGAGGATGAGATGGCTGGATGGCATCATGGACTCGATGGACATGAGTCTGAGTGAACTCCGGGAGATGGTGATGGACAGGGAAGCCTGGCATGCTGTGATTCATGGGGTCGCAAAAAGTCGGACATGACTGAGTGACTGAACTGAACTGAACTGAAGGGCGTAACAGCATTTTTTGCCTACCAGAGGACAAAAATGCACCTTTCATATCTTCCAGAAGATACTCAGTACTGCTAGGTGTTACCCCAGGCTGTCAGCTCCCTTAAACACTGACATCTTTGATGAAATTACAGTTTAGAAGATGCTTGAAGAGTGTAGGGTATGAGAGATTTGTGGGGAACTTTTGGAGGTTAATCAAGGTTCCTGGTTGTTATAAACCAAAGTATGCTTCTTCAAGCCCCTTCTCTGCTATCTCCAATCTGGGCCCTACTGACACTCTGCTCTATGAGGTGGCTTAGTGGTAAAGAATCTGCCTGCCAATGCAGGAGACGCAAGAGACGTGGGTCTGATCCCTGGGTCAGGAAGATCCCCTGGAGTAAGGAATGGCAACCCACTCCAGTACTCTTGCCTGGGAAATCATGGAAAAAGGAGCTTAGCAGGCCACAGTCCATGGGGTCACAAAGAGTCGGACATGACTGAGCGACTTCACTTTTTCACTTTCTTATCTGTAAATGCTCAGCCCCTAGGCCCGCCCTGAAGGAAGGGCTCAGGCCAGGGAGCAGCAGCAGCATCCGTGGAAGCAGAGTCCTTTCTGCGATACGGACAGGAACACGAGGTTCCTCCGCGGAAAATGCTTAGCAAAATCCCTGTGAAATGTAACAGCGTCCTGTTTCTTCTCCCTCAATTCCCACAGGAGTATACTGTGACTCAGTCTCATCTGTCAAAGCCAATACAAGACATGGCGATCCCCTTCGCCTACCACTCCCAATGGCCTCCTATCATCGCCGCAAAGCCTGTGAACAATTCCCAGGGAATAAAAATGGAATCTGGGTCATGAAGTCTTTCTCTTTTCCTCTGTGCTCTGTCTAGTTTCATTGCTCACGCGGTACCCCAGTGCCAAGCCCTCACGCTGGCTGGGGACTTCAGGCCAGAGTTCCTGGTGCAAAATGGCTATGCAGACACCCCAGCTCCTCAGTCCAAGGATGCAAGCCCAGGAAGTGCGACTGCGCCTGCGCCTACCCAGGAGAACCCCGCCCCCTTCTGCTGCAGAAAACAGCCTCGCCCTGCGCCTGCTCTCCAGAGACCTCAGTTCAGTTCAGTTCAGTTCAGTAGCTCAGTCGTGTCTGACTCTTTGCAACCCCATGAACGGCAGCATGCCAGGCCTCCTTGTCCGTCACCAACTCCCAGAGTCCACCCAAACCCATGTCCATTGAGTCGGTGATGCCATCCAACCATCTCATCCTTTGTTGTCTCCTTCTCCTGCCCTCAATCTTTCCCAGCATCAGCGTCTTTTCAAATGAGTCAGACCTCACATCCCTCCATTTTCTGCTTAGAGGGCAAAACTTTTCTTTGCTTCCAAACCAACAACAACAAAAAAGATTGCCCTTTAACACCACTCCAAAGAGACTGATGACCTTCCCAGGTGGCTCAGTGGTAAAAGAATCTACCTGCCAAGCAAGAAACATGGGTTCCATCTCTGGGTCTGGAAGATCCCTTGGCGGAGGGCATGGCAACCCACTCCAGTATTCTTGCTTGGGAATCCCCATGGACAAAGAAGCCTGGTGGACTACAGTCCATGGGGTCAGACAGGACTGAGGGGCTACACCACCACCACTAAAAAAACTGATGGCAATCACGAAGCTTCTTTTCAGGAAGGTCCTCAGAGGACCTGGCTCTGGCTGAGCTGCCCTGAATCCTGTACTCCTCGAGGGGCAGCCCTGGGAGAGCTAGACGTGAGGAGGACATTGCAGAGAGTAGCAGGCTAGGCAGTCCTCCTACCCCAAAGACGCTTAGGAAAAGGGAGTAAGACAGGACTCTCTGCGGTCCCCACCCAGTGTGGGGGGCCTCGGAGACAACCTTGTTTTCTCTTTGATCTGAACAGGGACAAGCCTGGCTTTCAGGGTTCCCCGCTTCTTACAGCCACAGATGTGGTTCAGGGACTCTTGAAGGTGTATTCTTTTCTGAGACTAAATTGTGTCTTCACAGGAAATTGAGAGTCACAGTCAGTGAAATTAATCATGAAATTTTGCCCATCCAAGTAACTTGACTGAAAAGCCAGCCTGCATTCTTGACTGAAGAGCCAGCCTGCATCCAGGCATCTGAATTTAGGGAGAGCCATTTAAATGTATCTGTTCCTAAGCTGCTTTCTTTATACATAACATAATATACACTTTATACTCTACATAATATATTACCCATATTAACTCAGGGTTCAATTTGAAGGTTATTATTTGCATAACAATCTGTCACTGTTCATCTCTCTTCCTGCTGCTTCAACAAACACCTCTGTTTCCTCAGAGATTACTAATTAACTTGATATACTTTTATAAATATTGGGTTTATTCATTGCAGTTTTTTTTTTTTTTAATTTCACCAAAATTCACATTCCTTTTATCTGGCTGAGGTACAGGGAATTTAGAAGCTGGGAGACATTCTTTTCTATGTCTGACATGGGCCATATTTCAACAAAGAATTTACTTTTAACTGGCAAAGAAAAAATGAGTTTTCTGTGGAATCTGATCAAAACATTCAATGACTTTCTTCATTAAAAAGGAGACATATTTGAAAAGCATTTTTTTCCCCAGAGTTTGGAACCATTTTTCCAAGAGTTTTTCTGGCAAAACAAAAAAACACAAACAAAAACAGACAATTAACAACAATAACAAAAAGCAAAACAAATATTCTTTCTCACTGTGTGCATGCTCAGTCGCTAAGGTGTGTCTGACTCTTTGAGACGCCATGGGTCTGCAGTTCACCAGGCTTCTCTGCTCATGGGGTTTCCCAGGCAAGAATACTGGAGCAAGTTGCCATTTCCTACTCCAGGGTATCTTCTCGACCCAGGGAAGGAACCCCAGTCTCCTGCATTTCCCGCATTGGCAGGCGGATTCTTCACCCCTGAACTCTGGGAAGCCCCATTCCTTCTAATGCTGCTGCTGCTGCTGCTGCTGCTGCTCGTGCTGCTGCTGCTGCTAAGTCGCTTCAGTCGTGACCGACTCTGTGTGACCCCAGAGACAACAGCCCACCAGGCTCCTCCATCCCTGGGATTCTCCAGACAAGAACACTGGAGTGGGTTGCCATTTCCTTCTCCAATGTAGGAAAGTGAAAAGTGAAAGTGAAGCCGCTCAGTTGTGTCCAACTCCTAGCGCCCCCATGGACTGCATGCAGCCTACCAAGCTCCTCCGTCCATGGGATTTTCCAGGCAAGAGTACTGGAGTGGGGTGCCATTGCCTTCTCCGCATTCCTTCTACTAGAGGGTGTTAAGTAGAAAAATTCCTTTCTTGTCCTACTCTAAACTCCTGCCTTTAGAAGGAAGTATGCTTTCTGACTCTTGGCATTGGCAAGTGATGGGAAAACCATAAAACAAAGTCTAAGAGATGAAAAGACTTACAGGTTTTCAAGAGCAGAGGATATTCATGGAAATTTGAGATACTATAGGACTAGAGTTTGTTGGGAAAGTTTAGGAAGGTAGATATGGAACAGATGATAAAATATTCCATATGTCATACAGTGGAATTTAGATTTATTGTGCAGTAAGTCACTGAAATATCTTTAGCGTTGAAATAACAACATAGCTATATTTAACTTTCAGAAAGACAGCTCTCATACCAGAATGAGGATGAATTAGAGCTACTGAGATAAAGCAGGAGTTATTGGAAGTAACAGAAGAAAGATGGTAACAGTCTTTACTAAGAAAGCACCTAAAGAAATAAGGATGAAGGGCAGTAATTAAGAACATTTTAACCACAGAAACAAACTGATGGCCAGTTAGAGATACAGAAGAAAAGCAAATAATTAACTGAGACTGTTTCATTCTTCTTATAAAGATACGGACATAAAAATGTTGTTTGCTCCCTGTTTATTGGGTCTTTTCACAAAACTTTTCATTGCTTTGGTTTAATGTTATTACTGGAGTGTAATTGCTTTACAGTGTTGTGTTTCTGCTGGGCAACAAAGTGAGTCAGCTATACGCATACACCTAGATGAAGTAGTTATGTGAGCCTCTCTCCCACCCCCAACCCCTCCCACCCATCTAGGTCACCATGGAGCACAGAGCTGAGCTCCCCTTGCTCTAATTATTTTGCTTCCTAAGAAATGGGCAAGTCTCAGCTTAGGGCGTTTCCTATTCACCTGAAGCCCCTTCCACTTACATTTTATAGAAAGGAACAAAGAACAGTGTAATTTAAAACTCAAGTATATGGTTTTTTTTCCCCTGGGACTTTAGGTAATAATGATTTAGGTGACACTTAGAGCTAAAGGAACAGATAATAATGAGGACTACCCCAAGGGAAATAGAAAACATAATGTCCTTGAAGCTAACCCTCAGCATTCCTTTCATTTCCACCACTGGGCCTATATAATATCTATCTATAAACTAAGCTGCTTAAAACCTAAGACCAACCCTGTTTATAAACAGCCCAGGGCAATAGCTCCATGGTTCAGCATTAAATTGGACTTTAACATTGGTCTCTAAATGAATATGTGAGCTGCTCTAGTCACGAGGTAATGCCTTGGTTATTTTTTTCAATCTAATTCTTCTGTTGACTCCTTCGTGACTGGATCTTTGCATCACCTGACCTGGTCAAGTTTGGGCCAATTTGCACATACTTATGCTTATTCAAGATTAAAATGTGCCTTATCTTTTTATTCCCTTTGGGAATGAGAATTGTTTCCTTGTATTAGATTATCAAGCTCCTGGGTTTCGAGTATTTTCTTCCAGCCCATGCTGACATCAGCAGTTTTACCTTCTTGTAGAGTCTTCATTACAGACCTCAGGTATCTACCTTTAGCTGCACTGGACCCCCTGGTTCCATACTCCTGCCTTTCTGAGAACACCCTCTTTCAGTTCACCAGTGGGCACCGCTAGACTCCCTGCCCTCTTGCCAAATCTCCAGTACTTATCTAACCTCCCATAGCACATGTTTACTTATAAACTCTGAAGCTCTCAATCCTAGGTAGCCTCAGCATCTTGGTTTTCACTGGTCTGGCCCATGACACCAGCAAATGCTTTGAAGACTGCACTTTTTGAGAGTACAAGTTTCTGCCTTTTCACTCTGTCCGGATCAGCATTCCAATACATTTTAGTATTCTCATATGTTTACATGGTTTTGCTACAAAATTATATAGACATACCCCAATATGAAAAGAAAATTGTTTAGGGTCAAAACTACAATCTTTGTCTGGCAGAAATGAGTATATTTTCTAAAGGTCTCAATTTTCTCTTTTTTCACTGTCTGATTTTACTAGAAGGGAGGCCAGAGAAGAATCTATTTTGCACTTCGTTGTATTCTATTATCTCTGTTACCAAGAGAGGTAACATAACACAAAAAAACGCTGTTAAAAATAGAAAAAAGAGTTGTTGTTTTTTTTTTTTAAGGCATATACCTATAAGACTAAAGAGAATAGAAAAGAAAACAACTACAAAACTTTTCCAGCAAGCTGGCTTGAAAGTGAAAGTGTGAGTTGCTCAGTCATATCTGACTCTGAAAACATGGACTGTAGCCCGCCAGGCTCCTCTGTCCATGGGATTCTCCAGGCAAGAATACTGGAGTGGGTTGCCATTTCCTTCTTCAGGGGATCTTCTCAACCCAGGTATCGAACCTGCACCTCCTGTGACTCCTGCATTTTAAGCACATTCTTTATCCCTCTATTCCCTGAGCCATCAAGGGAAGCCCAAATACTCTAACAGTTCTCTAAACCTCCCTGTAAATTGTTTCCCCATTCAGTTATCAGGGTTGAGATCAACACTGCTTCCTTAGGCTGTTCAGTTCAGTTCAGTTCAGTCGCTCAGTCGTGTCCGACTCTTTGCGACCCCATGAATCGCAGCACGCCAGGCCTCCCTGTCCATCACCATCTCCCGGAGTTCACTCAGACTCACGTCCATCGAGTCAGTGATGCCATCCAGCCATCTCATCCTCGGTCGTCCCCTTCTCCTCCTGCCCTCAATCCCTCCCAGAATCAGAGTCTTTTCCAATGAGTCAACTCTTCGCATGAGGTGGCCAGAGTACTAGAGCTTCAGCTTTAGCATCATTCCTTCCAAAGAAATCCCAGGGTTGATCTCCTTCAGAAGGACTAGTTGGATCTCCTTGCAGTCCAAGGGACTCTCAAGAGTCTTCTCACACCACAGTTCAATAGCATCAATTCTTCGGCGCTCAGCCTTCTTCACAGTCCAACTCTCACATCCTTACATGACCACAGGAAAAACCATAGCCTTGACTAGACGGACCTTAGTCGGCAAAGTAATGTCTCCGCTTTTGAATATACTATCTAGGTTGGTCATAACTTTTCTTCCAAGGAGCAAGTGTCTTTTAATTTCATGGCTGCAGTCACCATCTTCAGTGATTTTGGAGCCCAAAAAAATAAAGTCTGACACTGTTTCCACTGTTTCCCCATCTATTTCCCATGAAGTGATGGGACCAGATGCCATGATCTTCGTTTTCTGATTGTTGAGCTTTAAGCCAACTTTTTCACTCTCCACTTTCACTTTCATCAAGAGGCTTTTTAGCTCCTCTTCACTTTCTGCCATAAGGGTGGTGTCATCTGCATATCTGAGGTTATTGATATTTCTCCTGGCAATCTTGATTCCAGCTTGTGTTTCTTCCAGTCCAGCATTTCTCATGATGTACTCTGCATAGAAGTTAAATAAGCAGGGTGACAATATACAGCCTTGACGTACTCCTTTTCCTATTTAGAACCAGTCTATTGTTCCATGTCCAGTTCTAACTGTTGCTTCCTGACCTGCATACAGATTTCTCAAGAGGCAGGTCAGGTGGTCTGGTATTCCCATCTCTTTCAGAATTTTCCACAGTTTATTGTGATCCACACAGTCAAAGGCTTTGGCATAGTCAAGAAAGCAGAAATAGATGTTTTTCTGGAACTCTCTTGCTTTTTCCACGATCCAGCACATGTTGGCAATTTGATCCCTGGTTCCTCTGCCTTTTCTAAAACCAGCTTGTACATCAGGGAGTTCACGGTTCACGTATTGCTGAAGCCTGGCTTGGAGAATTTTGAGCATTACTTTGCTAGCGTGTGAGATGAATGCAACTGTGTGGTAGTTTGAGCATTCTTTGGCATTGCCTTTCTTTGGGATTGGAATGAAAACTGACCTTTTCCAGTCCTGTGGCCACTGCTGAGTTTTCCAAATTTGTTGGCATATTGAGTGCAGCACTTTCACAGCATCATCTTTCAGGATTTGAAACAGCTCAACTGGAATTCCATCACCTCCACTAGCTTTGTTCATAGTGATGCTTTCTAAGGCCCACTTGGCTTCACATTCCAAGATGTCTGGCTCTAGATGAGTGATCACATCATCGTGATTATCTGGGTCGTGAAGATCTTTTTTGTACAGTTCTTGTGTGTATTCTTGCCACCTCTTCTTAATATCTTCTGCTTCTGTTAGGTCCATACCATTTCTGTCCTTTATCTAGCCCATCTTTGCATGAAATGTTCCCTTGGTATCTCTAATTTTCTTAAAGAGATCTCTAGTCTTTCCCATTCTGTTGTTTTCCTCTATTTCTTTGCATTGATCGCTGAAGAAGGCTTTCTTATCTCCTTAGGCTGTTACTATAAACCAAAAATTTATGTGACATTTTCCAAAGAAATCAGGCCATTCAACTCAAAATCTTCTATTTATAAAACTAATTACATATTATTCCTCCAAAGGTACTTTTCATATGTATAAGGAGTTTCAAAAATCTTCTAACCTGCTTCTATATTTTTTAAAAGATCATTTTGTTATAGGTAAATCTTTGGTTAAATTATTGCTAAATATATACATACATATATTCATACATACATGCATACATATTGCTAAACTGCCCTAATTCACAAGCAATGCTTGATACATATTAAATGGTGGTCAATAAATACTTATTATTTGAAAGCACGGTTCTGTATACAAGTAGAAATTCTATTCCATGAAATCTAAGATGTGGATTACTTAAAATAGTGTGTGCTTTCTCAGGTATCAATAACACAGTCATTATATTTTTATTTAACCTTTAAATATGTATCCATGAAGTGCTATAGTTCTGTTGATAAGATGATACATAACATACACAACACTAAATTTATTTTAGAGAAGTAAATTACTTACGTGACTTGATAGAGCTTTCCTTTAAACTTCCATGTTTCTGACAGTGGTTGGAAATGTCGTATTTTACAAGGTGGGTGCCATGTTGTGTGACTGTCTTTTAATCGACTTTATTCTAAAAAGAAGACATACAACACAGATATGTAAATTATATATATAATATGATACATTATTATATATATAATATGATACATATTATTATATATATATATGATACATATAAAATAAGCAGGAGAAGAAGAAGTAGAAGAGGTCTTTGTCCCTGCTTTTCTCTTATGTTACAAGATCTCTTCTGTTGAAGCTACAGGCAGTAATAGCTTGGAGGAAAGCTCGTTTCCTTGAATATCAACACTTCTTTAAAATTCCCAGGTTTGTTTGTTTCTTAATATCCTTTTCTGTTTGTTTGCCTGATTTGCTTTCCTCCTGTCTGGAGGTTGCTGCCAGGTATGCTCAGTTTTGTGTTAAGTAACTTTCTGAGCCATATAAATAGATTGTTTCACTTGGGGATATTTCCACATTTGTCTTCCTCAATGATAACTGCCTAATGAAAGCAATTAGAAAATACTACTCCTGTTGAATGACTTTTATCTGTGGTATCACCCAAACACAAACGAAAATCCTCCTTCTTCAAGTAGGGATCTCTGCAAAGTCAGGTGCTAATCCAGACTGACCCTTCCAGGGTGTTCTTTAATTGTTGATGACAGCGAGTGAAATGGGACTGGACGCAGAGCAAATTGCTTCATTAGCAACACAGCCTAGCATACCTGTGGACTCGCAACCTGCATTTCCAAATACATGGGCCATGAAATGTGGTCATTTAACTCCCACAATTTAGACACACATTGTCTGCTCAAACTGGATTTTTTTTTAATTTTAGTAACTTGTTACAATGAAAAATGATTCCATTTTCCTATTTTTTTTAATATTCTAAAATAGTACACAGTGCTGGTATAAACAACAAAGTGGTGCACAAAAATAATGCAAAACTGCAAATAATTGATGATAGTGTTTATTTAATAGTGTATACCCAAAGGGGGCATGCATTAAGTGACAAATTTGAACTCTTTCATTTCTGTGAGTGATTTATGAAATGTACTAATTCAACCAGGACCAAATGGATGTAATCATTTTAAACCATGATTTGGTTGGCTTTAGCAATATTTCCTAACTGCAGAAATGAGTGACAAATTAATACCATAGCTAAAATGTTTTTCACTATATATATGTTCTTAATCCCCAATAACTAAAAGCTCGGATGCAAACTCTGGAAGCAAGGTGAGAGAAAAGATAGTGCACAACTAAGAGAAATGGCACAGAACAGCCTCTCAAAAATGAAGAAGTGGGACATTTTTTTAAATGAGAGTTTTCTTCCAAAGAAAGATCCTCTTCAACAAAAGACAAAAGTATTAATAACACTGCCCTTTTCAGAAGTTAAGAAGTTATAAATTATACAAATGGATGACAACATAATCAAATTCATTTCAAATATTCCTCTAGACTTAGGAGAGAGAGAGGGACAAAGCAGAAAGTATCTTTTGTCAAATACTACAATAATAAATCGTCTTAATTTTAATCACAGAGTACCAGTAGGCAAACTCTTTTTTTTTTAAGCACTGAGTGGTCAACATATTAAGTCTGGTGATGCAAAGACACAGCTCAGTCACTTTAGCCCAAAAGCAGTCACAGAAATATATAAAGAAGGAGTGTGATTGTGTTTCTACACAATTTTATGTTCAAAATCAGGCAACAATATTTGGTTGTAGGCCATATTTACTAGAACTATCTATTCCAGAATAACTTTAAGAGATTATTATTTTTAACTAATTTATTTTTTAATTGAAGGATAATTGCTATAAAGAATTTTGTTGTTTTCTGTCAAACCTCAACATGAATCAGTCATAGGTGTACATATATCCCCTCCCTCTTGAATCTCCCTCTCCATCCCACCCCTTTAGGTTGACACAGAGCCCTTGTTTGAGTTCCCTGAGAAATACAGCGAATTCCCATTGGCTTTCCATTTTACATAAGGTAATGTAAGTTTCCATGTTACTCTCTTGATACATCTCACTTTCTCCTCCCCTCACCCCTTGTCCATCATTCTATTTTCTTTTAAGAGGCTCCACTACCCAAGTTAAGTTCTTAAACCAAATAAAATGAAGTTAGGATTGATGAGAAAGATAAAGGATACTCTAGGACATTCTATCCTAACAGCTCAGTTCAGTTCAGTCATTCAGCCATGTCCAACTCTTTGTGATATCATGGACTGAAGCACACCAGGCTTCCCTGTCCATCACCAACTCCTAGAGCTTACTCAAATCCATTTCCATCATGTTGGTTATGCCATCCAGCCATCTCATCCTCTGTCGTCCCCTTCTCCTCCTGCCCCCAATCCCTCCCAGCATCAGTCTTTTCCAATGAGTCAGTTCTTCACATCGGGTGACCAAAGGATTGGAGTTTCAGCTTCAGCATCAGTCCTTCCAATGAATATTCAGGACTGATTTTCTTTAGGTTGGACTGGTTAGATCTCCTTGGAGTCCAAGGGACTCTCAAGAGTCTTCTCCAACACCACAGTTCAAAAGTATCAATTTTTCAGCACTTAACTTTCTTAGTAGTCCAACTCTCATATCCATACATGACTACTGGAAAAACTAAACCTTTGACTAGACAGACCTTTGTTGGCAAAGTAATGTCTCTGCTTTTTAATATGTTATCTAGGGTGGTCTGCCATCTATAGGGTCACACAGAGTCGGACACGACTGAAGTGACTTAGCCGTAGGAGCAGCAGCAGGGTGGTCATAGCTTTTCTTCCCAGGAGGTAGGGTCTTTTCATTTTATGGCTCCAGACACCATCTGCAGTAATTCTGGAGCCCAAGAAAATAAAGTCGGTCACTGTTTCCATTGTTTCCCCATCTATTTTCCATAAAGTGATGGGACCAAATGCCATGGTCTTAGTTTTCTGAATGTTGAGCTTTAAGCCAAAATTTTCACTCTCCTCTTACACTTCATCAAGAGGCTCTTTAGTTCTTCTTCCCTTTCTGCCATAAAGGTCATGTCATCTGCGTATCTGAGGCTATTGACGTTTCTCCCAGCAACCTTGATTCCAGTCTGTGCTTCATCCAGGTTGGCATTTCACATGATGTACTCTGCATATAAATTAAATAAGCAGGGTGACAATATACAGCCTTGATGTACTCCTTTCCCAATATAGAACTAAGTCTGTTGTTTCATGTCTGGTTCTAACTGTTGCTTCTTGACCTGCATACAGATTTCTTAGGAGGCAAGTAAGGTGGTCTGCTATTCCCATCTCTTAAAGAGTATTCCACAGTCTGAGGTGATCTACACAATCAAAGGCTTTGGCATAGTCAATAAAGCAGAATTAAGATGTTTTTCTGGAACTCTCTTGCTTTGTCGATGATCCAACAGATGTTGGCAATTTGACCTCTGGTTCCTCTGCCTTTTCTAAATCCAGCTTGAACATCTGGAAGTTCATGGTTCTTGCAATGTTGAGGCCTGGCTTGGATAATTTTGAGCATTACTTTGCTAGTGTGTGAGATGAATGCAATTGTATGGTAGTTTGAACATTCTTTGGCATTGCCTTTCTTTGGGATTGGAATGAAAACTGACCTTTTCCAGTCCTGTGGCCACTGCTGAATTTTCCAAATTTGCTGGCATATTGAGTGCAGCACTTTCACAGCATCATCTCTCAGGATTTGAAATAGCCCAACTAGAATTCCATCACCTCCACTAGCTTTGTTTGTAGTGATGCTTCCTAAGGCCCACTTGACTTTGCATTCCAGGATGTTTGGCTCTAGGTGAGTGATCACACCATCATGGTTATCTGGGTCATGAAGATTTTTTTGTATAGTTCTTCTGTGTATTCTTGCCACCTCTTCTTTTGCTTCTGTTTAGGTCCATACCATTTCTGTCCTTTATTGTGTCTGACTTTGCGTGAAATATTCCCTTGGTAGCTCTAATTTTCTTGAAGAAATCTCTGGTCTTTCCCATTCTATTGTTTTCCTCTACTTCTTTGCATTGATTGCTGAGGAAGGCTTTCCTACCTCTTCTTGCTATTCTTTGGAATTCTGCATTCAAATGGAAATTTGTTTTCTTTTCTCCTTTGCCTTTAGCTTCTCTTCTTTTCTCAGCTATTCATAAGCCCTCCTCAGACAACCATTTTGCCTTTTTGCATTTCTTTTCTTTGGGGATGGTCTTGATCACTGCCTTCTATACAATGTCACGAACTTCTGTCCATAGTTCTTCAGGCATTCTGAAAGACCTAATTCCTTTAATCTATTTGTAATTTCTGATGTATAATCATAAAGTATTTGATTTAGGTCATACTTGGATGGTCTAGTGGTTTTCCCTACTTTATTCTATTTAAATCTGAATTTTGCAATAAGGCGTTTTATTCTATCAAATGAGTTGAATTCCTATGTTCAAAGCAATTGATTTAGGCAGTTTAAAAGCACTGACAGTGATACAATTAAGAAGTGTTACTGGTACAATATTTCATGTTTGCAAATTATCAGTCCATCCTGAATGAAGGTACAGAGAAAAGGTGATGAACAACACTTCAAGTTACACATTCAAGTTCATTAAAAACCACAGATGCCTTTCTGCCTTTAAAGAAATTGGATGAATCCACACAAAATAAGCTGATTTTACAAACACTATTTTCCTGAATAAAGAGAAATATATTTTCTTTGTAGATCATTTCAAATCCAAAAATTCTGTCATTAGAAGCTTTCATCAGTTTGGTTGTCAAGTCTTTCATTCATTAGCAAATAAAAATAAGACAAAACAAATCACTAACAATACGAGCTACAATTTATCTGCACAGTATCTCATTTATCTTTGTAATATTTTAGAAATAAAGAACATTTAGATTTAGGAATTCAGGTAATTGTCAAATACGTGATATATCCAATCAGGAATGGCATCAAGATTTAAGACAGGGTCCCTTTGCAATTTTAAACTTTTCTCACTACAACATATTAAGAGGGTTGTATTTTGAATGTGGTGCATTCCGTACAGAATTTTAATCTCCAGTAATCTTGCAAAGTTAGTGCTGGTATAGTCTAACTGGAACACTATATGCAAATAACTTACCACAATCAGAGAGCTACCAGACCCTGAACTGGAGCTTTTTCTTCTGTCTCCAGACCCACGCTCTCCCTGCTAAGCCAAGCGGTTGGTATGTAAATTGAGATGTAGCCATATATTTCAACCAGACTAATTTAATGGTTAGATTTGCAAAAGCTAAGGCTAGTTGAGATTAATAAAGAATAATACAGGATGAGATTTTGAGTCTATGAGGATAGAATTAAAGAGAAAAGAGATGTTTCAAGTAGAAAACAAAATAAGGAAAACCAAGAGAGTTACCAATATTGGCCATTGTACTGAAGAATTGATGTTTTGAACTGTGGTGTTGGAGAAGATTCTTGAGAGTCCCAATATTCATTGGAAGGATTGATGCTGAAGCTGAAGCTCCAATACTTTGGCCACCTGATGCAAAGAGCTGACTCATTAGAAAAAACCCTGATGCTAATAAAGATTGAAGGCAGGAGGAGAAGGGGACAATAGAGGATGAGAGGGTTGGATGGCATCACCAACTCAATGGACATGAGTTTGAGCAAGCTCTGGGAGTTGGTGAAGGACAGGGAGGCCTGGCCTGCTTCAGTCCATGGGGTCTCAAAGAGTCGGACCTGACTGAGCGACTGAACAACAGCCACTGTATCAACTTAAGTGAATGACTTAACAGTGAGGAGTCTGTTGATTCATCTTCAAAAGAAAAGTAATGAGATAGATACAAAATGTATTGATTTGAACATTAGATGATAATCCACATAATATGAATTGCAATAAAAACATGCCTACATCTTAACATAAATATATACAAATAAATAATGACATATTCTATATACTTACTTTAATCTCTTTTAATAATTTTTGTTAAGTTTTGTCTTATATCTAATGTCCAGGAGTTGGTGATGGACAGGGAAACCTGGCATGCTGCAGTCCATGGGGTCACAAAGAGTCGGACATGACTGAGCGACTGAACTGAACTGAACTGAGACCGTGCTACTTCAGTAAGCAACACAGCTTGAATTGATTCCCCCTCTCACTACTGAGTCGGTTCTCTGTTTCCACATCTACTCTTAAGCACCACTTAGCTGATCTCCATTTCTAAAACGAAACTTCACTTGTGTCCACTTTAATGTCAGGGAAGTTTGAAAGCATCAAATCAATCTATTCAACTTGTCCTTTCAGAAAAGTCTGTTTAGACATACATAGTAGGGCTTCTCAGTGGCCTCCAGACATCCTAAAATGATCCTTTCCATTTTAACAAGAAGCATTAAGTTCCAATTATGTCTAATCATTACTGTGGCTGACTCAGAACTTTCCCATAAGGAAGCCAAATGTACACAGTGCTTTGTATAAATTACTTTCTTTTCCCTCTCTCAACTGAGCATCAGAATGATGTTGAAAATATATTTCCTTTGTATTTATTTGTTTAAGTTTCCAAATGAGCTTAAACAACAAAAAGAATGGTTATGTCGATACACATAGTTAAAGCCAATTGTGTTGTTTTTGTAAACATCACTAAATTTGGAATGAAAATATAAAAGAAACTACCAAGAGTTGAATACAACATCAAAACACATCTTTTGTCTCTCATTTTCACATGTCCATGCTGAAATGGATACAATTATAAAATCTGTCCAGGGAAGAGTACTGGCGTTGGTTGCCACTTCCTTCATATCCTTCTCCAAGGGATCTTCCCTACTCAGGGATCAACCCTATGTTTCCTGTGTCATCTGCATTGACAGGCAGATTCTTTATCACTGAGTCACCTGAGAAGCAGCTGTTACAGTACTCACAGGTAAAACTAACCCCAACTAAAACAGATTTTGCTACCTGGAAATTAGGGACCAAAAATAAGGAAATAAGAGGCTACATGTAATAGGACCTAAACTTGAAGCCTTTGCTTAGTGGAATTGGTCAGGTGGGACATCTCATTAATTGAGCTATTGTCTCTTGATGGCTTATTATACCCAGACTGAACACTGATAAACCTATCTCCAGCTGTTTCTTAGGCAGATCACATGTCAGTTATCTAACATTAGGGAAAACACTAAGAGATCTTACGAAAACTCAGATGATTAATTTTTGCTGGCTGTTCCTTGTCACTTTTGGCAAAGGCTTGAGAAGAGATGGAAGTTGCCTCTTCTGTCCTGTCTGCACACCACTATGGGGGAGTGTAAGTGAAGCATCTCTGTCTGTCCAGGTTGCCCTGTAAACAAAACAAAAATCCAGTACATGCATGCTCAGTCGCTTCAGTCATGTCCAGCTCTTTGTGACCTCACGAACCATAGCCCACCAGGCTCCTCTGTTCATGGGATTCTCCAAGCAAGAAGACTGGAGTGGGTTGCCATGCTCTCTTCCAGGGGATATTCCCAACCCAGGGATGGAACCCGGGTCTCTAACTTCTCTTTCACTGGCAGGAGGATTCTTTACCACTAGTGCCACCTGGAAAGCCCTATGAATCTAGCAAACCACAGTTTTGCAGACTGAGAAAGTAGCATGCTTCCCTTCTCCAACTAGAGTAGCTACCATCCATGGCTCTTAAACAGCAACCTGGGTAGGAGATTAAGACCCACAGCTTTCATTTCAAGTGCCTTCCATTAAACGTTTTATGCCCTCTGTACCATTTTTCTAGACTCCACATATTTCCAGGGCAGGTACAGAAATGCAGACAGAGAGAATGGGTATGTGGATATTGGAGAGAGTGGAACAAATTGGGAAATTAGGATTAACATGTATATACTGCCATGTGTAAAGCAGACAGCTAATGCAAAGCTGCTGTATAACACTGGGAGCTAAGCTCTAAGCGCAGAGCTCTGTGATGACCTAGACGGGTAGGATGTAGGGTGGGGGGTGGGAGAGAGGTCCAAGAGGGAGGGGATATGTACATATTTATAGCTGACTCAATTCATTGTACAGCAGAAATCAACACAACATTGTAAAGCAACTATACTTCAATGAAAAATAAAAAAATCTTCTAAGCCAGACAGTGGGGGTCAAACCAACAGCAAACTCAGATTAAATGTGTTGGCTTTCCATTCAAGCCCCTTGTTTAAGAAATATTCAAAAGAGTGTTAAGAAGAGAAGCAACATATGTGTGTGTGTGTATATATATATACACATATGTAGGTGTATATATCTTATTTGCAGATATATAGAAATGCATCACTATAGATACACAGATATGCAGGTATAGACTATCACAGACATGTAGGTATAGACTATTTACTTATCACAAGAAAGTATACGATCACGGGTCTGGCTGAACTAGCCCCAAGTCTCCTGGATAAGTATTCAGGAAGGCAAGATCACCACTAGGCTGGAAGCTGCAAGCTTGGGGTAAAACGTAAAGTCCACCGCACAGGCAAAAGCACAATTACAGGTGTGGCTGCTGCTTCACATCACGGAGGTGAATCCGCAGGTCAGCAGCGGTGCGGTGGGCCCACAGGTCAGAACGAAGGCACTGTGTGGGTCCCAGAAGGTTAACCCTATGGTTTTCCTGACATTTTGTCAAGGAAGTGGGAGGAGGGGAAAGGAACCAGTCAGTAAGATCCGTGACTTGAAAGCTACTAGCTCTGAGTACATGCTCAGGAAAGGGCCAGGAGCAAACAGCAGAGAAGTCTATTAAATGTGTGAAACAATTATATTTTCAAGGAACCGGCGAGCCTGACAAGAACCACAGTTTGTTCACATCTGAAACACCCTGGGGTCTCCAAACTCACACCCTCAGTAAGCTGGAGAGCTCCCATGAGCAGGTTCCCCAGTTGGCAGTAGGTGTGGCTGGGCGTGGAGAATAATGGAGGGGAGGGGTCTCCCAGAAGCAGAGCCAGCTACTCACAGAGGACATATGTGGGGGAGATCTGCCCAGAAGTCAGAAATAGAAGCAGCCAGAAGGTCAACAGTAGCTGACTCCACTGCCCACAATAAAGAAGTCACTAAGGTCAACAGTGGCTGACCCCACTGCCCACAATGAAGGAGTCATTAACCCATCCCTCGTGGATCTGATAACTGCTAAGGAGTAGTGACTGCTTTTCCAAGTGAGAGTTTTCATTGCAGTTATCCTGTTTTTGCATATTAAAAAGCAGAGACATTACTTTTCCAACAAAGGTCCATATAGTCAAAGCTATGCTTTTTCTAGTAGTCATGTATGCATATGAGAGTTGGACTATAAAGAAAGCTGAGCACCGAAGAATTGATGCTTTTGAACTGTGGTGTTGGAGAAGACTCTTGAAAGTTCCTTGGACTGCAAGGAGATCAAACCAGTCAATCCTAAAGGAAATCTGTCATGAATATTCATTGGAAGAACTGATGCTGAAGGTGAAACTCCAATATTCTGGCCACCTGATGAAAAGAACTGACTCATTAGAAAAGACCCTGATGCTGGGGAAGATTGAAGGTGGGAGGAGAAGGGGATGACAGAGAATGAGATGGTTGGATGGCATGACCGACTCAATGGATATGAGTTTGAGTAAACTCCGAGAGTTGGTGATGGACAGGGAAGTCTGGCGTGCTGCAGTCCATGGGGTCACAGAGTCGGACACAACTGAGTGACTGAACTGAACTGAACTGAACTGATCCTTTTTCTATGGATGATTGTGCTTCTGTGCTCAGTCACATCTGGCTGTTTGCAACCCTGTGGACTATAGTCTACCAGGTTCCCCGACCATAGGCTTTTCCAGGCAAGAATACTGGGGGGGTTGCCATTTCCTCCTCCAGGGGATCTTCTCAACCCAGGGTTTGAGTCCATGTCTCCTGAGTCTCCTGCACTGCAGGCAGATTCTTTATTGATGAGCCACTAGGTGTATATTAGAAGTGGTGATAGCAGATGACTTGTCTTTGCATTTCATATAAATGAGGTTTCCGAATAAGACAAGTTTCCATATACCATCCACCAAGAAATGCGCCTTATCCAGGTATTCTGGAATCTGAGTTGGATGTGATAATTGGACAGGGGAGGTGAGTGGCCAACTGGACAGTCAAGTAGCTGAAACAGCTTCCCATCTTCCAAGTGGTAACATTTTACCTGGATCATGTCTTCCCGAAGTAAAGGTTACTTCTCTGTCTAACTTGCAACTCATTGTGGTCATACAACTAAGCCCTGCCCAAGAGGATGGAAGCAAAAGCATTGCATGTCAGCTCCTAGAAAACTTCCTCTAAAGATAAGGGGCATATGGATATGTTCCAGTGTCTCCTAGTTTGTAGTCTATGGGAACTTGAATAGAATTTGTATCCTATTCTTGTGTGAGAACTGCATAAATCTTAATTATGTTAAATTGGCTGATAGTGATTTTCAGGTCAACTATATCTTTCTATTTCTTTGTATATCCATTCTATTAATTTTTGAGAGTTTGATATTGAAATGCCAACTAAAAATCTTAATTTATCTACTTAAAAACTAATTGGATTATACAGTGGAACAATATGTAACCTTGCTCTGTGTTTTCCAGGTCTTCGTAAATGTGCTATCATACTTTCCTAATTTAAAAAATAAAAAGAGAAGAAAAAAAGATAAGTGGCAAGCACCTTCTATTTTTACCTTCAGTATCTATGCCTCCATTTCACTACTGGAAATAGAATCTGAGAGTGGCTGCCTCTGTCCACGAGTTGGTGGGCACAGCAAAGTGCTGGTGGGGTGGTAACCTGAGAGGAACCTGGATCCCTGAGACTTCACTGAACAACACTCTTTAATAGCACTGACCTTCCTGATCCAGACATTTATACTTGCCAAAAAAACATAATTCCAAACCCTACTGAGGAACAATTTTACTACCGTGTCTCTAACAATGCAATATTTGCCTTTTATCAGTGTATCACTCCTCACCAACCTGCACCCTGCTTCACTTCTTAAAGTGCTGCCCACGTTTTTACTGAATGGTGCTTCAAGCCATCTTTCTCTTGTCCATCCTGTGGGTAGTCACTTATAGCCCCTTCTTGGGGATTTCTAAAATGAACGTTTCTACCCATTTGTTACAGAACCGTGTGGAGGCAAACACTGATTCAGCTCTCTCACTTGGGTTACAGAGTCTCACATCTCATTTTTGTGGACACTCTCTTGCCATTATGTTTAAGCATGGCTCATAAGTTACATTAATTAAATTGTTCATGAAGCAAAGTGTAGCCCAGGCGTCTTGTAAAGGCTCCTGGTTGAAAGAGTGTTAAAACCAAACAGGGCTCTACAGACTTTGTTATATCTTGAGCTGGATGGCACGCTATCATTATATGGAGGTCTTGCAGGCTTCCATAACCTACCTAGCTATCTTCATTCAGTTTTCCATCTTGATTATTACTGAAGAGAGCTTTGTGGGATCACCAACTACAAGATGGCAACTTCATCCACAAAGATGATCCTTAAGATAATAAAACAACTGTAGAAAACAATATTGGCAACTGCACATCAGATATATCCAATTTTAAAGTGGCTTTAATACCAACATTTCCAAAATTCTGTCCTCATGATAAAGGTTCAGCCACATATGTACAAGTTATATGTTAAAAAAAAAAAAAAAAAGGAATTCTGTAACAGTAAGTTTGAACAAGAGAGTGTTAAATAAAAGTTAACAGGTTTTAAATGTGTTAGATGTCCTTACAGTAGTGGTAGTGGTCGAGTTGCTAAGTCATGTCTGATTCTTTCAACCCCATGGACTATGGCCTGCCAGGCTCCTCTGTCCATGGAATTTTCCAGGCAAGAATACTGGAATGTGCAGCCATTTCCTTCAACAGGGGATCTTACTTACCCAAGGATCGAACCCAAATTTCCTGCATTTCAGGCAGGTTCTTTACCACTGGGCCACCAGGAAGTCTCCATGGTCAAGGCCATCTCTGAGCAGTGGAGGCTCAAGCTGTTGCGTATAAGTGAGATGGCGTTTCTCACACTCACTGGACTAAGAATCCTGCTTCCCTCAGTGGCCCAGGTGCTGTGACACATAATTGGATACATGCTATGTTGCACTGTCAGGACCATTTGACCTTGGGCGATTACGAATCAAATGTAGCTCCCTGGGACTTTGGAAGCCACAGTGGTCATGGAACAGTGAGCAGCAACTTACCAGTTTTTTTCTGTACACCCAAGTCATGGAGTCAGGTTGAATAAATAGGTCTTGTATGTAAATTTATTGGAAAATGCTTAAATCATAAAAAAAGTCTGGGGGCTAGTATTAAACTCCAAATCTGACCATCCAGAAACTGCTAATGTTCGGAATAGCGTCCACAGCTTTCTGGAGGCAATGACTGCACTCAGCAAGATCAGCCCAGGGTTGTCATAAATCATGGGCTGTTTGGCCAAGATGCCCAATGAGGCATACAATCTCAATAAAACTGAAGAAGTCTGAGTTCAGAAATCTCACGCACCAGGGAAGGGTGACAAAGACCTTCACTGGGAGAATATATCTCATATGCGGTATTCTGTGTACAAGACTGATCAGATTTTTTACAATAAAAGACTGATATAACAGATGACCTCTAGAAGGAATTGTTGTAGCTGTTTATTCTCATGTAAGGCAGGTTTGCCAATTTGACATTTTAATGAAAATCAAAGTCATTCCGAAGTTTGTATAATAGAATAAAACCACCAGTATGAAAAATGATCTAACCTCACAGTAAATTGGACCCTGAAACACCTAATCACCTTATCACCATCCAGTTAAAAGCCATTATTGATGTCAGGAGCAGTTTCTCATTAATGGAGACCCATAAAAATCAAAACCCACATTTGTATAACTGTGTGTGTGTAAAGTGGGAGAATGGGATCAACTATTTTGGTTGAAAATCAAATTTGATATTTTTCTATATTTATAATACATAACCTCCAGAGTTGTGGCAATTTCAAGATCAGCAAACCACAATTTTTCTGCCCACAATTTTCAGCTGTTCATTTCTCCTCAGCATAAAAAATTGCTTGCTTTCCATACCACTTTTCAGCAATAAGAAACTGTAGTTTAAAAATATATATCATGGTTAAGACTGTGTCTGATTGCCATTAGCAAAAAAAAGAGATAGTAGTTCTACACTGGCAAGTTTTGTTACTTACTGTCTTACTCACAGAAGAAAGGATTATAGAGCTTCTCAGCTGTGAAGTACATTATATACATTAAAGTAGTTTTTTTTTTTCCTCCAGGCTGAATAAACAGGTCTAATATAGTTAATTTTATTTAGAAAGGCTTAAAAATCTCTGGAAAGGACCTACGGTGTATTTTTCTTTCTTCCTTATTCAGTTCTTCCTGGCTACAAACTTATATTACCATTCTAATCTTTTTCTCTCTCCCTCACATAGTCACAAATCCAAACTCTCAAGAAAGAAATAAAAGACAAGAGACAGACCCTAGAACAAATTACTTACAGACAAAATACAGAACAACCCTCCTTACCTCCGCATAGCTCCACGGCTAAAACTAAGTCGGTTAAAATTACTAATATAGTGAAAACCAAAGAATCTTCACAAAACTTTTGATAAAGAAGCTTCACATTTATCAACTATCTGGGACCGACATCCTACATCTCATTTCTGAATCATCATGTCTCAAAGTTTTGTCATTAAGGCAAGATTTATCTGTCTTGGGTTGGGGCATGGCAATGGTGGGCAAGAGATTACCAAAAATGCCAATCCCTGATCCCAGACCTGCTGAGTCAGAAACTCAAGGTATGTCCCTTTGGGACTGGTCCACCTACTGCTTGTAACCTGTTTCTTTAACAAAGTGGTGCTCAAATTTTGGTGGTTTGGAATTACCTGGTGTTCATGTGCAAACCACTGGTGTCCTGCCCCATCATGGAAACAGGTCATTAATCAACTGGGTTCTGAGCATTAATAATATGAACAAACTTTCCAAATGACCCTGACACTCCCCCTGAGTTTCAGGATTGTGGCTTTACATCTATGTTGTATAAGCTGAATGGCCGTAAGCATGCAGGGAATAAAGATTCAGTTAGGAAAGCAGGTACCCAGGTTTTCCTTCAAGTGAATAGGCAAGACTTGAGATATATCTCATTTCAGTCTGTATCAATACAAAAGTAATTTTTTAAAAATACACATTTTATTAATAATAAATATCTTCCAAAAGATATGTACAGCAACACATATATATTACAACAAAATTAAAAGAAAGGGTTATTCTAACACTAAGGTGGTTTGTTGACTACTAAATGATTTACTTAGCTCTCTTTCCTAGAGTTTAGAGACAGACCTAGAGGACACAGCATGGCTTGTATGCAGTGCTCAAGATATCTCAGTTCACTTCAGCTCAGTTGCTCAGTTGTGTCCAACTCTTTATGACCCCGTGAACCACAGCACGCCAGGCCTACCTATCCTTCGCCAATTCCCAGAGCTTGCTCAAACTCATGTCCATCGAGTCGGTGATGCCATCCAACCATCCATCCTCTGTCATCCCCTTCTCCTCCTGCCTTCAGTCTTTCCCAGAATCAGGGTCTTTTCCAGTGAGTCAGTTCTTGTCATCAGGTGGCCAAAGTACTGGGAGTTTCAGCTTCAGAATCAGTTCTTCCAATGAATATTCAGAACCGATTTCCTTTAGGATGGACTGGTTTGATCTCTATGTAGTCTAAAGGACTCTCAAGAGTCTTCTCAAACACAACAGTTCAAAAGCATCAATTCTTCAGCACTCAGATTTCTTTAAGGTCTAACTTTCTCTAAATAGAGAAAGCCCTTAACTGTTACTATTAACAGATATGCAACAGCGTAACAACAGGCGTGCTGGAGTGCTTGCTATCTGTCTGTCTGTCTGTCTATCTTTCTACGTTCTCCCTCCCCACCCCTACCCAGCAAGCAGCTCACTGCCCATCTCTAGTAAACAGGATTTCTCTCCCCTCACTATACTCTGCAATAGAGAGATGTTAAAACTCCAAACGTCTCCCTCTTCTTTTCAGACCATGCACCAGGGACTTACTAAACACTCCGCCAACAAGCTCCAAGTGCTTGAGTGTCTTTATGCTTAAAGTCATAAAATCGTTCCCTCCACTTGGCCCTGGGTTTTGAGCCCTCCCTCTGACCCCTGCAGCCTACTGTCCATGGACTGGCCAAGCCCAAGTAGCTGAGCGGCTTCCTATCCTGGTAACACCTGTCACACGCTGTATCCATCCCCTTCCCTCACCAGGTAACTGGCTACAAGGGACTGGCTTCCTTCTGGCTGGCGTCTTACCTTCAGTTAAATTGATAAAACAAACAGGCCATTGGACTAATGAGGTTCCAGTGGTCCGGGACCCTACAAACATACCAAATCTAATTTCCTAAATGCCTCAAGATAACAAAATCTAAACGCTGTGCTGTGTGCTATGCTTAGTCATTCAGTCGTGTCTGGTTCTGCAACCCTATGGACTGTAGCCCGCCAGGCTCCTCTGTCCATGGGATTCTCCAGGCAAGAACACTGGAATGGGCTGCCATGCCCTCCTCCAGGGGATCTTCCCAACCCAGCGATCAAACCTGGGTCTCCCGCATTGCAGGTGGATTCCTTACCATCTGAGCCACCAGGGGAGCCCCGGAATACTGGAGTGGGTAGCCTGTACCTTCCCCAGGGGATCTTCCAGACCCAGGAATCGAACCGGGGTCTGCTGCATTGCAGGCAGCTTCTTCACCAGCTGGGCTGCCCGGGAATATGTCAATGCTACTCTTCCAATCTGTCCCCACTCCCACACTGCGTCCACATGGCCACTCTCGGCTTTCAGCTACAGCTAATTAACAGTGTCCTTACTTCCTCCTGCCTGATTCTATACTCTGTCTGCCATTCTCTCCACTGGCAAGGTGCTCCTAACCACTTCCACTGTGACACTGACTGGTTCCAGTCAATTTTGCTCAAATGCACTCTTACAATTTTTGATATTCCTCATTGTCTCTTTTAACAATAGTTATAGAGGATTCATAGCCTAATGGTTAAGATTGGGGCTTTCGTTTCTGGGGCCTGGGTTTGACCCTTACTCGGGGAACTAACATCCTGCAAGTTTGTGTGGTGTGACCAAAACAAGACTTGGGCTTCCCAGCTGGCACTAGTGGTCAAGAACCTGCCTGCCCATGCAAGAGATGTAAGAGACATGGGTTCAGTCCCTGGGCTGGGAAGATCCATTGGAGGAGGGCTTGGCAACTCACTCCATATTCTTGCTTGGAGAATCCCATGGACAGAGGAGCCCATAGTCCATGGGGTCACACAGAGTCAGACACGACTGAAGTGACTTAGTATGCATGCATACAGGACTCACTAGATACTAAGCACTTGACAATATTCACATTAATAGTACAAAAAAATACATGAGTGCACATCTGTGAATCTGTGATATAAAATTAGGCTGATTTCCATGCCTTAAGTTCTCCACACTATCCAGGTAGAAAAAGTCAACGGTTGTGCAGATCAATATAAGCACCACCATATTTTGTCGATTTTGCTCTCTTTGCTGAAGGATGGAACACACAGCATCACCTCCATTCCAGTCTTCACTCACCTGGCATGTTTCAAGGCCTTTAGTTTTCCCCATCTCGCCAACCCAAATGAAGTGGCCTGCTAAGGAGTATGTGGGGACTTCCCCGGTGGTCCAGTGGCTAAGACTGTGCTCCCAGTGGCTGGGGCCCGGGTTCTATCCCTGGCTGGGGAACTAGATTTCATACATCGCAACTAAAAGTTCACACAATGCAACTAAAGATTCTGCATGACACAACTAAGACCCAGCACAACCTAAATAAACATGTATATCTATGTATATATACATATTTAAGGGATGTGTAATGCTCTCCTTCCAGAAGCCTACAGAATTCACTGATGGAGGTGGCAGAATGGATATCATAATTTACTATTCACTATGAGTTGTCCTATGAGCACCTAAATTCAGTATGCTGAGAGAGGTCAAAGTAATCAAAAAAGGTGAAAGCCCAAAGAGCTTAAACCTTCGCACAACCCAAAAGGATGTCTAATGGGCAAGATCTCATTAAAAGATAAGGTCTGCATGTAAAGGCAGACAAAGGCAAGAGAGGCGAGCTGCCTGTGATTGACGGCGCACCTGCAGCCTTTGCCCACCGAAGACCTGCACGAAGGGGTCAGAAGCCAAGGACACTAGGCACTTCAGTTCAATTTTGAACAAAGAGCTTTATCCTCCTTTCTTCCCTGGGCTCCAGGTGCCCGAGTTCTTCTACACAGGTCACTTCATCTCATTATCTAAAGAAGTTTAAAAATCCACTTATGTCTTCAAAAAAGATTTCAGTCCTTGACACTCCGTGTGAATGCTTTTAAAGCAATTAAGGTCCCTGTAGACAAGTACTGTTAAACTCAAGATTTAGGAACAACAAGTGCATTAAACAAGAAACACACACACAATGTCCCAATATGGTCGGACTGTATTTCTACATCCCGTGCCTTACTTCTAATTTACTCTGCCCTCTTATTTCAATAAAGAACAAAAGGATGTTAGAAAATATGCTTGCTTGCCAATGTGATTTTCCAAATCATGACTTTACTTTGTTGCTGCCATTGTCAAATTCACACCCCAAACCCCTTTTCTCGGTGTCTCATGTCTGCACTTGCTGGGTCTCATAAGAGTGTGGCTCTAGCCCCAGGTCTGCTAAATGACCATCTCTAAGGCACTGGGGTAGAGACTTCACTTCCTTAGGATTCAGTGGGATGAACGGAGTTGTAGTAAAAGCTTTCATATTATTTTGGGAGCATGTATTTAAGCATCTCCTATGTCAGAAGCTCTGCGAAATATGTGGAAAATATGACAAGTGTGATAAGTCCCTGCCCAGAAGAAGCTTAACTTAATAAGAGAATCAGAGAGAGCTGACCATTACAGTCCGTCATGGTCACTGCTGTGGCATCATCTTGCCTGACCCTCTATTATGTTAAATCCAATTCAACTCACTTCAATTTGATTTGATTTGATTCATCACACATACTCATGTGGCCACACCAGATATTTTGTCATCTCCACAACTTCCCCATATTTATAATAAAATTCTAACTCCAGCACTCTAACCTTCCCATTTTATTACTTAATTCGTTCTAACATAGTAATTATTTGCCTTGTGGTTGTTGTTCGGTCGCTAAATGGTCTCCGACTCTTTGCGACCTCATGGACTGCAGCATGCCAGGCTCCCTTGTCCTTCACTGTCCCTGGAGTTTGCTCAGGTTCATGTCCATTGAGTCAGTAATGCTGTCTAACCATCTCATCCTCTGCTGCCCCTTTTGCCTTCAATCTTTCCCAGCATCAAGGTCTTTTCCAATGAGTTGGCTCTTCTTATCAAGTGGCCAAAGTATTAGAGCTTCAGCTTCAGCATCAGTCCTCCCAATGATTATTAACGGTTGACTGCCTAAAGGATTGACTGGGTTGGTTTTTGCCTATCAAGATCATATTGATCCACTGGCCCCTTTAAATTTCCGTATACTAAAGTATAGTATTACTGGATGTATAAAATACTCAATAAAATTAAGAACAGAAATCAATGAAATAGGAAACAAGGTTTAAATAGAAAAATGTTAAAAACTCAAATTATGGTTTGCTAAAACGATAATAAAGTTAATAAAATCATAACAAGATTTAAAGAAAAATAAATTCAAGGAATATAAATGAAAAAGTCAGTAAAGACATTAATACATAAAATATTCAATATATAAAAAAGAATAAATGAAATTTATGTCAATACATTTGCTAATTTAGACAAAATAAAATTTCTTTACAAACAAAATTTACAAAAACTAAAACAACAATAGAATTCTAATCCTACATTCATTTAAAATTAATATCTTTCATTAAAAACTTCACATAAAAATATTTCAGACCCAGCTGGTTTTCCTGAGAAATTCATCATGGCGTTCAAGGAAGTAATAATTCAATCTTACATGAAACCCTTCTAGAAAATAATACATAAAATGAAAGACTTACCACCTCATTTCAGGAGGCCAATATAAACTTGATAACCCAAATTCACCAAGATCATTACAAAGAGAGAAAAGTACAGGGCAATTTTTCTCAGTAGTTAAAGATATAAACTCTAAATATAGTACTGGCAAAGAAAAATCTAATGACATATTAAAAGGGAAATCCATGACAACCAAGTAATTTTGCTCCTATTAACAGAA
This sequence comes from Capricornis sumatraensis, assembly GCF_032405125.1. Taxonomy (NCBI): domain Eukaryota; kingdom Metazoa; phylum Chordata; class Mammalia; order Artiodactyla; family Bovidae; genus Capricornis; species Capricornis sumatraensis. The sequence goes on along the minus strand of NC_091080.1, from coordinate 87,805,758 downwards.
TAAAGAAAGAAAACACGAACATCTCAAATTCAGTAAAAATCATTGATGAAAATAAATGCATATTTATATTTTAAAACTTATCAGCAAACTCAGAACTACAGGAAATTAAATCCCTTCCTATTAACCTATTTTCCTCTTACCTCCCACATGAAAATATTTCCGACCATTTAATCCACATTATCTCTGCTTTTCTTCAGCTTCTATTTTCTACAATAAAGAGCCTATTTTTCTTACTATTTTCCCCGTACTTGCTTATATAATACATGTAATGAAATCTGAGTTTTCTGCAGTATGTGGATGGTCTCTCAACTAAATTATCACCTCCTAGAGGTGAGGGCCTATGCATAAGACACCCATTTAAGAGATTAAAAATAAATCATTTTATTCTTTCAATAAATATGAAGTTGGACAAGGTCTCAGGCACTGAATTTTGTCTTCTAAATAGCCAAAAGACACAAAGCTTGCCCACAAGAAATTCAATCTAGAAAAGGAAATAAATATATTAATGAAAATAAACAATAAACCTAATAGGCAAAGCCAAAGAACAGTGTAAGAACAGAAAAATATAATTGTATTTGCATGTATGCTTAGCTGTGTCCAGCTCTTTGCCACCCCATGGACTGTAGCCCACCAGGCTACTCTGCCCATGGGATTTTCCAGGCAAGAATACTGGAGTGGGGTGCCATTTCCTCCTTCAGGGAAATCTTTCTGACCCTGGGATCAAGCTCACTTCTCCTGCACCTTCTGCATTGGCAGGTGGATTCTCTGTCTGACTTTTTGGGCTTCCCAGGGGGCTCTAATGGAAAAGTACCTGCCTGCCAATGCTGGAAATGTAACAGACTCGGGTTTGATCCCTGGGTCAGGAAGATCCCCTGAGGAGGGTATGCCAACCCACTTCAATATTCTTGCCTGGAGAATCCCATGGACGGTGGAACTCTTTGAGGCACAGAGTCTCAAAGAGTCGGACACAACTGAACCAATTTAGCATGCATACACTCATGATAAGATTTTAGACCTTAGCTTCTATCTTAATATTTACTGAATGGAGGAATTATAATTTTCTCTATATAGTCTCTAAATTAGGTACATGCAAATAATACTACTTACGTGTCCCTGTTATTCCCTTCATAGGTTGACCTAAAGCAGTTCTTCTATCAATAAATAATTTATGCCTTAAACAAGACCACATGCGTATTGGTAGGAATTCTAAATTTAAAAAGAATTAAAAGCACTTGAATTTCACTGCAACTGTAGGATTAACTCGGGATAACATTGACCAAGTCACTTGATCTTTCTGTATCTCATTTTCTTCCACTACAAAAGGAGGGAAATAATTACCCCTGAGTTTTCAGGTTGCTAGAGAGCTGGAATAAGGGAAAACAGATAAAAACTTTTGGTCAACTGTACAAGGATATATAAATTAAAGATATTTTCAAGCCAATGTTATCACGATGACCAAGTTTCATAGGATGAGTATGATTCAAGAAAGTCCTTTAGTTAGACTAGTGTTTGGATATTCAGTAGCTTTGATACAAGCAGCTGGAGTGGTGGAATCAAAGACAGAGATGACAGGGAAAATGAAACAGGTTCTCTAAAACAATAGCTCCAAGAAAGTTAGCTCTTGACTGCTAAAAAACAGCACCATTACATACAGGGGTTCGGCAAACGGCAGAAGGGTGTGAGCATCCAGAACAGTGGTCCAAGCTTTAGGGTGAGCTGTAAATCCAGAGGTTGTACCAGGCTAAACGAACAGAGATCCGCAAGGTGGCGCAGCGGTCGAGAATCCACCTGCCAATGCTGGAGAAGCAGGAGGCACGGGGTCTACTCCTGGGTGGGGAAGATCCTCTGGAGGAGGACACCGCAATCTGCTCCAGTGTTTTTGTCTGGGAAATCCCATAGACAGAGAAGCCTGGCAGACTACAGTCCATAGAGTCACAAAGAGGGAGACATAACTGAGTGCGCGCATGTGCGTGCACACACACACACACACACACACACACACACACAGAGTCGATCAACAGTTCCTAGACAGATAATATAGCAAGGAATTATTTTCATGCTCTGAGATCCTCTCCCTTCCTTACTCAACATACAGAGAATCTTAAAAAAAAAAGCTATTTAGCAACAGAAAAGTTGCACACTGGAGAAAAGTGAGTGGAGGTCAGGGCCAAGGGCGTTGTCCCTCTGCTTGAGAACACACCAGATGTGTGTGATGTTTGTGTACTGGGGCTCAGAAGCAGCTGGCACGAAAGAGCAAATAAGGTCAAGCTGATGTCCGTGCAATCAGAGCAGAGGGGGATTAAAGAAGAAGAAATGATAATGAAAATGCTATAACACTGCATTATCTCTGGTGAGTTATTGCACAGACGAAACGGACCAAATTCACCCTGCTTCTGCCTTTGTAAATAGTTTTACTAGACTCCAACTGATTCATTTATGCATGGTTATAGACACACAAGGCTTCCCTGGTGGCTCAGATGGTAAAGAATCTGCCTGTAAGACAAGGGAACTGGGTTCAGTCCCAGGGTCAGGAAGATCCCCTGGATAAGGAAATGACTTACCCACTCCAGTATTCTGGCCTGGAGAATCCCCATGGACAGAGGAGCCTGGTGGGCTACAGTCTATGGCATCACAAAGAGCTGGACATGACAATGACTAACATAGCCACTTGGCTCCACATAGCAGAGCTGGGGATCAAAATGACACAAGATGCAAAGCAAATATATCTACTATCTTCCCTTTACAGAAACGTTTCCTAATCTCTGTGTTAAGAGGAACGGAAGAAGAGAGGTACTACAGGGAATAGAAACTCTCAACCGAAGCCCAGAGCAAGAAGTGGGATTTGATGTCTGAGAAAAGCCTGATTGCAGGAAGTGGCGATACTTGGACCAAATAAACAGAACAATTACAACATATATGCATCATGTTATTTAAAATGAATTGAGAACAGATGAATAAAATCCAGCTCTTTGATGTCCTAGTTCCTGGATTTTCTCACAGATGTCATCATCTCTAAAATAAATATTTGAACTAGATAATCTCTACAGCCCATTCAGGCCTCAAGGTCCATGACTGTAAACATTTCCAGTGTCTCCAAGAGTAAGCGCCTTGCTATTCTGCAGGAAAGAGGCCTTATTTCATCCATTTTCTTTTAAACCAAAAGGGAAGACACACTGATGTGGATTACTACATTTTTCCTCCTTAACACTTGTTGATGAAAACAGTTGATTCTTGTGGAAAAGACCTTTTGAAAGATCTCAAATCATAAGGAAAACTGAACTGGGAACTCCATTCACATTTTATATGAATAGAGAGATGATGGGTATCAAGTGGGCACATGTCTTACAAGAAGAAAATAAACATTTTTTCTGCTGTGAATTCAAGACTCTAAACTCACACCACCGTCACCTTATTCCTAAATCTCCCCATTTCCTATGCCGCCTGTCTCAGTGAATGGCAGTGTTATCTCCTTAGTGAGCCCAGTGGGGAGAAGTAGCTGCTAATGACCTGATTTTCAGCCTCTGCGGAGATTTCTAGAGCATATGATGGGGTTCCAGCCCACATGACAGGGTTCCCAGCCCTCTTTTGTTGCTATTGTCTAGTTGCTAAGTTGTGTCCAACTCTTTTGCGACCCCATCGACTGTAGCCCACCAGGCTCCTCTGTCCACGGAATTTCCCAAGCAAGGCTATAGGAGTGGGTTGCCATTTCTTTCTCCAGGGGATCTTCCCGACCCAGGGATGGGACCCACATCTCCTGAATTGCAGGCAGATTCTTTACCATTGAGCCTGCATGGAAGCCTTCCAGCCTTCTGTAAAGCCTCCAATATCCTCATCTCTCTCCCTTGCCACTGCTACTCCACCAACTAGGCTTAATCCTCCATCTTCTTCCCCTGGAATCACAGGTCCCTTCCTGGTTGCACCCCTCTGTACACATGTGGTATTTTGTTTGTGTCCACCACTGAGTCAGTCTGGAGAGTGCTGAGATAATAAGTAAAGACAGTGACTGTCTGAAACGTCTTGCTGGCACATCTCCATGCCCCACTGATCTGCAGGCCTGCCTTTATCCAACTGAATCCAAGCCTCACCCTGCTAACCAAATTCACCTCTCGATGCCCACGGGCACCTGTTTATACTTACAGAGATGACACAGGTCCAAGGAATAGCAAAGACACTCATCCTAAGAGACTATAAAGAAAACAATGGCACTCCATTTCCAGTTATAAACAGCCATACAAAGTTCCTGACTGCAGGGCTTATATTTTCTATGATGTGTTAGTGGAACACGTAAGTATAGCAATGCAGCTTACACGAACTGAGGATGAGTCTGCTTGCTCTCCTCTACATGTCCTAAATGCTATTTTGCCTATTTAGAATTTATTTTTTATATTGGTATCATGCAACTTGGATAAATTATAAATAGACTTGCCCAGTTGCTCAAGTTAGACACACATGAACGTAACTCAATGCATTAAAATCTATGGGGAGAGTTGATTAACCACACAGAAAAAAACAAAATTAGATCTTCATCCTACACTATATGTCAAGAAATGAATTTCAGTGAATGATAGCAGTAAGTATAAAAATAAAATTAAAGATATATAAAAATGCAAAATAAAAGTAATGCATATCTATTTATCTGATGGAAAATATCAAAGTCACATTCTGAGCAAAGGTTTTCACATAGAGGAAGTTAATAGAGTTAACAACATAAAAATAAATATTTGCTTAAAATGTAAAAAATAATATCAAATAGGGCATATCATTTTTAAAGACATTACATATACTATGTTTAAAATAAAAGAGATTTGACAAACTATCCAGAAAAGGATGATTCAGCTAAGAAAAAAACAAGCAAGGAAAAAATAGACAATTCACAATGAACTACAAAAAAACATATTGTCGTTCATTTCTGTCTCAGGACTGTTTTATAAAGATTCAGATTTAAACTGAAGTTAATTTTTTTCTCAGAAAATATTTTTTAAACCCAAATTTTAACAGTCGGCCTGAAAAAGAAAAAACATATATTTGTCAATGTAGTTAATTTGACCACATGTACCAGTTACATTAAAATATTAACTTAATAGTCATAATTCATCTTGAGAAAAATCAGAGATGTATAAAAAGGACTATATGCAAAGATATTCATCATCAACACATAGAAAAATATGGCATGTTTTTGAAAGAAGAAAATTTGCTCACTATATATACGTAAAGAACAAGCTGAAAAAATATATATATATGAATATAAAAATGTAGGAGTAGCGTGGGGTAGCTCCTCTTGGCAGCGTTTCCAGATGTTCAAGCTGGTTTTAGAAAAGGCAGAGGAATCAGAGATCAAATTGCCAACATCCACTGGATCATGGAAAAAGCAAGAGAGTTCCAGAAAAACATCTATTTCTGCATTATTGACTATGCCACAGCCTTTGACTGTGTGGATCACAAGAAACTGTGGAAAATTCTGAAAGAGATGGGAATACCAGACCACCTGACCTGCCTCTTGAGAAATCTGTATGCAGGTCAGGAAGCAACAGTTAGAACTCAACATGGAACAATAGACTGGTTCCAAATAGGAAAAGAAGTACGTCAAGGCTGTACATTGTCACCCTGCTTATTTAACTTCTATGCAGAGTACATCAGGAGAAACGCTGGACTGAAAGGAACACAAGCTGGAATCAAGATTGCCAGAAATCTCAATAACCTCAGATATACAGATGACACCACCCTTACGGCAGAAAGTGAAGAGGAACTAAAAAGCCTCTTGATGAAAGTGAAAATGGAGAGCGAAAAGGTTGGCTTAAAGCTCAACATTCAGAAAACAAAGAACATGGCATCTGGTCCCATCACTTCATGGGAAATAGATGGGGAAACAGCGGAAACAGTGTCAGACTTTATTTTGGGGGGCTCCAAAATCACTGCAGATAGTGACTGCAGCCATGAAATTAACAGATGCTTTCTCCTTGGAAGGAAAGTTATGACCAACCTAGATAGCATATTCAAAAGCAGAGACATTACTTTGCCAACAAAGGTCCGTCTAGTCAAGGCTATGGTTTTTCCTGTGGTCATGTATGGATGTGAGAGCTGGACTGTGAAGAAGGCTGAGTGCCGAAGAATTGATGCTTTTGAACTGTGGTGTTGGAGAAGACTCTTGAGAGTCCCTTGGACTGCAAGGAGATCCAACCAGTCCATTCTAAAGGAGATCAGCCCTGGGTGTTCTTTGGAAGGAATGATGCTAAAGCTGAAACTCCAGTACTTTGGCCACCTCATACAAAGAGTTGGCTCATTGGAAAAGACTCTGATGCTGGGAGGGATTAGGGGCAGGAGGAGAAGGGGACGACAGAGGATGAGATGGCTGGATGGCATCACGGACTCGATGGACGTGAGTCTGAGTGAACTCCGGGAGACGGTGATGGACAGGGAGGCCTGGCGTGCTGTGATTCATGGGCTTGCAAAGAGTTGGACACGACTAAGCGACTGAACTGAACTGACTGAAAAATGTAGGGGGCTTCATAAGCGGCACTGTGGTAAAGAATCTGCCTGCCAACGCAGGAGATGCAAAAGACACAAGTTTGATCTCTGAATCGGGAAGATCCCCTGAAGGAGGGCATGGCAATCCGCTCCAGTATTCTTGCCTGGAGAATCTCATGGACAGAGGAGCCTGGCAGGCTACAGTCTATGGGGTCACACAGAATCAGACATGGCTGAGCGACTAAGCACACACACAGAGCACATAAACACGTAGGAAAAAGACTAAGGAAATGCAGGCCAGAATTTCAAGTGAGACTTCTGCTCCCCATCAAAATGGGATAACAGAACAGATTTATCCTCCCACTTGAAACAACTAAATATTACAACAAAATATATGGGGAAAAAAAAAAACATCCCTCAGAACACTGGGTGCTGAGCAAGGCAGTGACTTTTAAGAAATGGGAAGTCGGGAGTGAACAAGATGAGCAGCAAGAAGCACTGTCAAGTGCTGCTCCCACTTACCACTTGAAGAAAGTTTTTAGGTCACAGTACAGGGAAGAGAGATGCAGTCAGAGCCAGGAACTGAGGGGTCAAAACTGGAGGTCCAACAACGTCAGGTCGGATGTAGTTCTCAGCATCTCAGAGACAGAGAGAGATGCCTGGGGAAGAAACCCCAGAGAAATGCAGTGGGCGCTCTCAAGAATTCTGCTGACTGCTATGGATAAGTGCGTGCTGTGAGAAATCTACCAGAGACCTGCGGGAAAAATACCTGAAGGACTAAAGGAAACTGCTTCTGGAGTTCCCAGGGGGCAAGAAACCGTGCCTGTCCCCAACAGACACGTAATAAACGTAAGTCAGAGGGCATCAGTACAAAAGGGTCTTGGCTCAGGAAGACCTGTTCCCTCTAGCAAAGCCTCGAAGAAAGATCTCCAAGTACTTGACCATTGCCTGGTAGCAAGCTCTAAAGTCCTGGAGATATAAACATACATACAGGACCACGGTACATCCACTGTGTCCATCAGCCTGTCAAAAATTACAAGGCAAATAAAAATGTAGGAAAGTATTACCCATAATGAGGATAAAACTCCATCCATTGAAACAGATCCAGAAACAACAGAGATAATAGAGTTAGTAGACAAGAATATGAAAACAGTTTCTACTACTGTATCCCATATGCTTAAGCAGATAGAGGGAAGAACAAACATTTAAGAGTCAAGGAGATATAAAAAGATCCAAATTGAATTTCCGAGCTAAGAATTACAATGTCAAGGAGGAAAAACACACTGATGAGATTGATACCAGATAAAACATGGTGGAAGAAAAGATTGGCAAACCGATGAGTGATAATTCTCATTAGCTTTCTATTGCTTTAGTAACAAATTATTGCAAGCTCAGTGGCTTGCTAAACACATTTGCTATCTTCAGTACTGTAGGCCTGAGGTCCAACACAGGGTTAATATCAAGGTGTTGGAAGGACTGCTTTCCTTCTGGAAGTTTTTGAGGAAAATCTGTTTCTTTGCCTTTTCCAGCTGCTAGAAACTGCCCTCATTTCTTGATTCAAGTCCCTTCCTCTATCTTCAAATCCAGAGGTGATTCATTGAGTTTATCTCGTGTTTCAAGTCTGTGATCTTCCTCCTTCTTCCACTTTTAAGAGCTCATATGATTAACACAAGCCTCCAAGATAACCCAGGATAATCACCATATTTTAAACTCATCTCAATAGAAATATTAGTTCTATCAAGACTGAAGAACAATATTAGGAATGAAGAAATATCTCAGATAAGTGACCTCAGCTTCCCGCTTCAGAAATCAAGAGAGAATTAAGTTAAACCCAAAGAAGTGGAGAAGGAAATGGCAACCCACTCCAGTACTCTTCCTGGAAAATCCCATGGACAAAGGATCCTGGAGGACTGCAGTCCATACAGTCGCAAAGAGTCAGACAAGATTGAGCAACTGAGCACACGTGCACACAAGCAAAAGAAAAAAAAAAAAGATCACAGTAGACATCAGTTTTTAAAAAGGAAATATAAGTAAGCATTCTATGTACAGATTTTCTCTACTCGGAATGGGCTTACCTGGTGCAGAATTTTGATAGAAATAGCACATTGACATTTTCAGAATTTAATAAATCCATTTAAAAACCTTCAGGCTAGTAGACTTAAAACAAAGATCACTTTTAATAAAGAGTAAGGCATATTCAAAAGCAGAGACATTACTTTGCCAACAAAGGTCCGTCTAGTCAAGGCTATGGTTTTTCCTGTGGCCATGTATGGATGTGAGAGTTGGACTGTGAAGAAGGCTGAGTGCCGAAGAATTGATGCTTTTGAACTGTAGTGTTGGAGAAGACTCCTGAGAGTCCCTTGGACTGCAAGGAGATCCAACCAGTCCATTTTAAAGGAGATCAACCCTGGGATTTCTTGGGAAGGAATGATGCTAAAGCTGAAACTCCAGTACTTTGGCCACCTCATGCGAAGAGTTGACTCATTGGAAAAGACTCTGCTGCTGGGAGGGATTGGGGTCAGGAGGAGAAGGGGACGACAGAGGATGAGATGGCTGGATGGCATCACTGACTCGATGGACGTGAGTCTGAGTGAACTCCAGGAGTTGGTGATGGACAGGGAGGCGTGGCGTGCTGCGATTCATGGGGTCGCAAAGAGTCGGACATGACTGAGCGACTGAACTGAACTGAACTGAAAGCATATTCAATACTGAGATGCAACTATAGTCGAAGTCTTCAAGAAATTAAAGCCAATTCTTAGGAGGGGAGGATATTCTTTATCAAGGCCATGTTTCAGCAGGCACACAAAGTAACAACTCCATGCATCCATTCATTAATTCCACAAACATGTTTTAAGCATCTACTTACTGTAACCTAAGCAGCATTCTGGGGCCTGGGGATACATCAGTGAAGAGCCCATAAAATTGTGCTTCTGGGTTGCAGCCTATGGACACCGTGACTAGGGACTGCCAACAGCGTCTGGACCACATCCCTCTTCCCATCTCCACATGAGATGCTCATTTGCTCCTTTTCAGAGTTTTTCAGAGATATTTCACTGCACATGAGGGTGCTCCCTGACCACGCACCTCTCTCCTCTTTCCACACCCTTTCCCCTTTCCAGGGCTTGGAGGCACGTTGAATGCGTGAGTACGTGCATGCGCATGCATGCTGAGGGGAGCGCAGGCTAGGCCCCTGCCAGATGCATCACGTCTTCCCATTTAATATTTCAGACTTGTTTGGGATTTAGCCAACAATGCAAACCTATGCACAAGCAGTGACCTTCTTTGTACCTCACAAACCCTATAGTTTCTCCCTTCAGTTGGATCCCTTTTAGATCCTAGAAAAACAGTAGCTTCCATTATCTCCTCCATTTCAGTTCTGGTCTGAGTTTTAGTCTTTTTTAGCGGTACTCTTGCCTGGAAAATCCCATGGACGGAGGAGCCTGGTAGGCTGCAGTCCATGGGGTCGCTAGGAGTCAGACACAACTGAGCAAACTCACTTTCACTTTTCACTTTCATGCATTGGAGAAGGAAATGGCAACCCACTCCAGTGTTCTTGCCTGGAGAATCCCAGGGACAGGGGAGCCTGGTGGGCTGCTGTCTATGGGGTCACACAGAGTCGGACACGACTGAAGCGACTTAGCAGCAGCAACAGCAGCAGCAGCAGCAGCAGCAGGGATTCTGGGCTGTATTTTTTTTAAAGGACAATGTGGATATGTCTTGTCTCTGACCCTAACTCGGGTGTTTCCTGGCTCCATGGCAGTAAAGAGGTTGAAATGGAGATTTTAGAAAACACCTAGAGAATGGTGTGGCCTAAAACCACAGGTTGGCATAACTAGTGTCAATGGCATAGCCCTCAAATCAGTATTAACTATAACTTTTGTCAGGTCTTTACTAAAGGCTATGTCTCCTTCATTTTATATCGTCATCGTCTTACAAAATATTGCGTGGAAGAAGCAGCCAATAATTATTTGTTAATAATAATGGCTATCAATTTCATCTAAAAACTTTTAATTTTATTCAGATTTTGCTAAGCACACCCCAAAGTAACATACTCTCACTTTCTCGCTTCAGAACTTGTTGAGACCAGGACAACCCACCATGGATCTCATTTTCAGAGATCGAGCTAGAAAAAACTACCCTTCTTTTCCTCTCTGGGTCCTACATATATTTATGATATACCTACTGTGAGTTCACTCTGGGCACTTCAGAGCTCTTCTAAAAATTTAATAAGTAAAATTATATCATTTTGGTAGTAAACTTTAGAAATCACTACTTCAAATGTGAATCCCTTTAAACAAGTTTTTTGTTGTTTTGGGTTTTTTTTTTTTCAATATGTAAAGATAAAAATAGCTCAAAGTAGGTACTATCTTGAGAGTAACCTAAATTTCCTGTCTTCTACAACAGGGAATATTCTGTTTTCCTCTTTTTCTGTTAAGCCATCTTATTTATTTATGGCATCCTGCAAGGAGATCCAACCAGTCCATTCTGAAGGAGATCAGCCCTGGGATTTCTTTAGAGGGAATGATGCTGAAGCTGAAACTCCAGTAATTTGGCCACCTCATGCAAAGAGTTAACTCATTGGAAAAGACTGTGATGCTAGGAGGGATGGGGGCAGGAGGAGAAGGGGACGACCAAGGATGAGATGGCTGGATGGCATCACGGACTCGATGGATGTGAGTCTGAGTGAACTCTGGGAGTTAGTGATGGACAGGGAGGCCTGGCGTGCTGCGATTCATGGGGTCGCAAAGAGTCAGACACAGCTGAGCAACTGAACTGAACTGAACACACTAATACATGTTTCTGTTGTGTATTCAGTTTTTGCACCGGCTTCTCTGAAACAGAAACTGAAGAGACACTCGTGGTTCCCAAGGATGTTTTTTGATTGTTCATTGTTATTGCTATCGTTTTGTTTTTACTGTTTTGTGTAAGTGCCACCTACACTTGTAAACAGCCAAACATTATTTTTCCTCAGAACTGCCTGATTAGAGTAAGTTCACAATTAAGGTCGCTCACAGCACCCGTGTCCTTCAAAAGCTCCCCAGCAAAACTTTCTCAAGAACACGGAATGGTGGGACATCCCTGAAGCTTTGTGAATTGCCTTTAATGAGAATTATTTTGACCAAAGGCCCCTAGAGTCCTCCTGACAATGTGTCACTCAGTGCTTTTTGAAGGAGCTTGTGCTTGAAAACACACAGGAATTATTTACATGTAGCCCCAGGGCTAATTAACAGGAGCCTCCACACCATCAAATAGATATGGACAGTAATCTAACAAGTTGACAGTGCCACTTTCCATTCATAAGCTTTTCCCACTATCACTGTTTGGATTCTTTGCCTATTGGTACCTCCTAGGAAGGTCGCAATGGGACAAGCTGGAAACAAGATCACATGTCAACCTCCCACTGCTGGCAGAGGGAAGCTGGTGTAATGAATGGCTCCACGTAGTTAGTGAATTTCCAACTTAGTACAGGATGCATACGTGCCCTTCTCCTATCACCTACTAAGGGTTTTTCCTTCTTTCAAGTGCTAAGTTGCTTCAGTCGTGTCCAACTCTTTGCAACCCTATGGATTGTAGCCTGCCTGGCTCTTCTGTCCAGGGGATTCTCCAGCCAAGAACTGGAATGGGTTGCCATGTCCTCCTCCAGGGGATATTTCCGACCCAGGGGTCAAACCTGGATCTCTTCTCCTGCATTGCCAGGCAGGTTCTTTACCACTAGTGCCTCCTGGGAAGCTCTCCCTCTTTCAAAGAACAGATGGGAATTATGATTTCATCTTAGTAATTTGCATCATGATATCCACGCCTTCACTTTGTATCTCCATGGTATTGTGGCATTAATTTCAATATGAATAGGAGGTTTTGATGCTTTGATTTGGGAAAGTTTAATAAAGAGAAGTGCCATTTCTAGGATTAAAATCTTGACAATTAAAAAATAAGATGTTAAAGTTATCTTCAATTACATTTGAGGCATAAAACAGGATAGAAATGTTAAGAATAAATAAGATAAATTTAAATTTTGATTCATATAGAATCATAGTCAGAAATACCAGGAATAACATGGAATAGATTTATTCAGGGTCCAGGGATCAGAAACTTGTTATGATCATTATTCATTATCATTACTTTCAGCCTTTTTGATCAGATCATATGAGAAATTTTAAGATTTAGTAAGATGTTTAACCCATCCGGAGTGTAAGTACTTTGTGGCATCGAGCTGTAATCATAAAATAGTATATGTGCCATTATTTTGAGAACCTACACATTTTGAAAAGAAATGGAAATAAGTTTTTAAATGTTTAGATTTAGGAAATGAGAGATATTTATGACTTGCTAGTTTTCAAAAACTTTTAATTTTATTTGTTAATGTCAAGAGCAAACAAAAGCCCTATTGTTCGCTGTTTTTTTTTTAAGAAAATAAACTATGATAATGCAAATGCCTCAAAATAGTTTCAAAGACAAATATTTCTCCATAATTCTAATGTGGAGACCTAAATATTTACATGGACATATATCACTGTCCTATAAACAGACTATTCTAAATCATAACAGTGTTAAACAGCAATTCTAAAATATCCCATGAATAAGAAAATATCCACAATAGAAGAAAGACCATAAATATCTGACATAATAAAATACTATTTTTCCCCCTTACAGGATTAAAAAACATCCCTCTGTATCTTTATTTTGCATGAAAGCTGTGAGGCTATAAATTGTAAAGCACAAAAACCAGTATAAAGCCTAACTATACTATACAGAAATCAAACTAGTGTGCATTGAAGATGGATTGTGAATTCTACATATGTGATAAAACTATACACTCTGTGAATGATTGTGGCATGCGTGCATATCACACCCACAGACACGTATTTAATGATGTCTTAAAGCCCAGTAGAGATACTGAAGCAAATAGAGGTGGTCGGAGCTCAGAGTAACCCAGGGGAGCCAAGAGAGGAATTCGTGAAGATATCACTGTTCCCAAGACCTCCAACTTTGAAGAGAGGAAGTAATAGCTCTGAAGGATGTGTGACAGCGAAGTTTCTCAAACATTTGGCACGTTATTTGTCCCAAACCACAAAATGATATGTAAGCACTTCAGGAAAATCTCAGGAGTAAAAGCAAATGGTTCTTACTTGCTAAAAAAAAGGATCTCACAATTTGTCACCTTGGAAAGATTCCATTTCAGTTTTTTTGTGAAATTTGCTTTTAAATGTGAGGTGCAGAAATTTCTTTCACATTCCTCAGTGCCTTACTCTTCACCTCGTATTCACAGGGTAACTCACAGGAGGATATATGCCGTATATTAAACAGCCAGTGTGTATGGTGAAAGGGTTTAAAGCATTTTCTTGTTATAGTTCTATTTATTTTATTTTTGTTGAAAATCGGAGCCTCTTTTAAACTATAATAGAAGGATGAGAGCTCTGCTGATGGTTATGACACTTTTGCTTGTCACCAAACAAAAGCCGCCTCTTACCTGGTTGTCCCAGCTACATAATCACTGCTACACCTCAAATTTAACCATTATTCAGAACACACAGCACATATTTTCTTGTATGTTAGGGTTTTTTTTTTTTTTGAGAGGGCGGTGTCACACCAGACTCTGCTATGCTATTTACTTTAATCTCACGTAAAAATCCATTATTTATCTTTTACCTTTGTTGTTGTTCAGTCGCTTGGTCATGTCTAACTCTTTGTGACCCCATGGACTGCAGCACGCCAGGCTTCCCTGTCCTTCACCATCTCCCAGGGCTTGCTCAAACTCATGTCCTTCGAGTCAGTGATGCCATCCAACTGTCTCATCCTCTGTCGTCCCCTTCTCCTCCTGCCCTCAATCTTTCCCAGCATCGGGGTCTTTTCCAATGAGTCAGCTCTTTGCATCAGGTGACCAAAGTATTGGAGCTTCAGCTTCAGCATCAGTCATTCTTTGACCTTGTCATGACAAATTTATTCATGTAAGACAATTCTGGATTTTCCCAATCTAGGGATCAAACCCACATCTCTTGTGTCTCCTGCAGTGGCAGGTGGATTCATTACCACTGCACTACTTTATAATCATGTATAATGGAATGTTTAAAACATTAAGCAAGAAGGAAACAGGGTGATCAAAGCTAGTCCAAGGGCCAAATCTTAGCATGAATATACTCCACCCCCTCAGTCTAGCATGGTTCACAGAATGGGAAAGGAAGTTGAAGATAAAGCTATAATTGTGTACAGGTAAAGACCATGGTACTTTTGAATGCTAGGCTGAAATTTTCTGATTTTGTTAGTTAATATGTTTTTGTTGTTCTCTTGCTAAGTTGTGTCTGACTCTTTGTGACCCTATGGACTGTGGTACACCAGGCCTTCCTGTCCTTCACTGTCTCCTCATGTCTATTGAGTCAGTGATGCTATCTAACCATCCCACTTTCTGTCACCCCTTCTTCTGCCTCACTCTATCCCAGCATCTGGGTTTTTTCCAGTGAGTCAGCTTTTCACATCAGGTGGCCAAAGGATTGGAGTTTCAGCTTCAGCACCAGTCCTTCCAATGAATTCAGGGTTGATTTCCTTTAGGATTGATTGGCTTGATGTCCTTGCAGTCCAAGGGACTCTAAAGAGTCTTCTCCAGGACCACACTTTAAAGCATCAATTGTCAGTGTTCAGCCTTCTTTATGGTCCAGCTCTCATATCTGTACATGACTACTGAAAAAACCATGGCTTTGACTATATGGACTGTTGTCAGCAAAGTGATGTCTCTGCTTTTTAATATACTGCCAAGGTTTGTCACAGCTTTCATTCCAAGGAGCAATATGTGGGTAAGTATTTTATACACTATTAAAAGTAGTTAATCCTTACAAAATGTAATTCTCTTCACTAGGGATTCCACAAGTTAGAGAAATCTATGTGATCTAATTTTAGCAGTCAAAGGGCACAACAATTCATCTGTATTACCTATTTTACTCTTGTATAAGAGCATCTCAACTGTGAGTGCCAAAACTATAACATTCTTTCTGTTATCACATCTCTTCTATTCCCATTTAGCAGCAATAGACATGCACTAAAAGAATAAAGAACAGAAAGGATAAAATGAAAATCTGGTCTTTGGGAAAAATTTTTCTCCATATACTATGAGAGAATGAGAGTTAATTCTTCATAAGGTTGTTAAACTAACCCTGAAGACAATTTCAGAAGAATAGAAGCGGTAGACATAAAACTGGTAACCAAATCCATCCCTAAATTCTTATGTTGTACTTCTCACTAAACTAGGGGCTTAACAGCAGATGCTTACTGTCTTAGCCTCCTTTTTGCCTAAGAATACATGAGACTGATTCTAACCCAGAAAATGTAGAAGAAAATTTTCTAGGGGTGCTTCTGAAAAAAACAAATAGAAAAGAATAGACAAATAACTATAAGAACCATGCACAAGAAAACAAAGAAACAAAAGATAGACATAGATGAATGTAAGTGTAAGAACCACACACACATGACTTATGCTGTGGTACTTGGAGTGGTAGCAGCCCATGAGGTAACTGTCAACTAAAGGCAGGACCATTGGTTCTAAGAGTGTTTAGACACTGCATCAATACCAGCAAAAGCCTGGAGAACTGCTTACATGGGGAAAATGAATCTCAATTATTTGCACCACAGTGGTTAGGTGTTGTTTGCTGTTTTGTTTTTGCTGTTGCAGCTGTTGCTGTGTTTGTTACTTGGACCTAAACTGATTCCTGATCAATTTAAAATTATCACTGAATAAAAGCAGGGTGTAGCATGAAGGATAACTGTAAAGCATAAACATGCTTTTGGACCTATGTGTTATACAGGTTCATGAGTATCTTATTTTTTTTAATTTCTGTATTAACCATCCTTATCACCAAATAAATAAAGTAGACAGTTACCCAATGAAGGTTTTGGTCCACTATAATAACACAAAATTCAAAAGCTACTAATAACATGAATAGCCATTGGTTTTTAAGGCTGATGATCCAATTTATTGAGATGAGTTTGAGATTATCACACATTTGAGACAAGTCTGTCTATTTTGTTGCAAAATAAAAATATACAAGTATATTAAAATATTTTTTTCAGATTAGAGATATTTCATATATTCTAAGAGCTAGAACCACTAGTATTAATGACATCTCCTAGCTACATAAAGAATTTTGGTCCAAAGGAAACAGAATGTCTAATGAAATATTTCTTATATAACTACAAGAGGACTTTTCAATAAGAAGAAGATGGCAAAATGTTTCTAGAGTTTTTCAAAAGTACATTTAACAAATGCTATTTAAAAATTTTTAAAGGTCAAAAATCATTACAAAGTAAGACATTTTAGCATACACTCTCCTATTTGCTCATGTTTTATTTTAGCAATTAATTACCATACCATCCTCTTTCATTTTAAATGAACTGAAATTAATGTTTATAAGCTACATCTTGTCTCTTTGTAATGAAATTAAAAATATTGAATGCCTCTATATGCACCTTTAGGCATTAAAGAGAATGGAGAAAGCTCTTCGGTGTTTAGTAATTAATTACTATAACTAGGCTTAAGGTCCTGAAAAATGGTGAGAAGTGTAGCTTAATGTGGATGCAACTTTTCAGGTGTAATAGAAAAAAAAAATCATTTGTGACTTGCACCAAAAAGCATGATAGTTACTAAAAAATAAAAAACTCAGAAGCTAAAGAAGTGTGTTCTGCAAGACAACATTTCTTATTGGTGTTTTCAAGGAAAGAAACCATCATTCAGTAGTACTACACTGATTAAACAAACTTTAAGAAGCCAGATGCGTTAAAAGGAATCTGTCGTTGCCACACAATTTTTACAAGCAATTCAAGCACTTAAAATGGTTTTCCAAAGTGAGGAATGCAATGAGTAGACTTTTGTGTGTCTGTACTTTAAGTTTATTCCCTTTTAACCTTTCTCTGAAAAGACATGCCAGACATTATTTTCAGACAATTGTTCTGTTCAGAGAAACATCAAGAACAAATAAGCATTTACACTTGAAGTGTGAAGAACGTTTTAATGGTGTTAAGAAATAATTTTTGCTTTGCTGGCTGTGGCGCAAAGCACCCCCCCCCCCCCCCGCCCCGGCCCCGCCAAAAAAAAAAAAAAACCCTAAAGAAAAACAGTCCAAAAATTTGGTGAAAAGATATTTAGATTTATCACTGATATTTGTCTGCTGTTTATCAGACCTTTTCTTTCACCAACTGATAATAAAATGTCATGTATCCATCATAGCC
Source organism: Capricornis sumatraensis (assembly GCF_032405125.1). Classification (NCBI taxonomy): domain Eukaryota; kingdom Metazoa; phylum Chordata; class Mammalia; order Artiodactyla; family Bovidae; genus Capricornis; species Capricornis sumatraensis. The sequence goes on along the minus strand of NC_091080.1, from coordinate 87,788,082 downwards.
AGGCCACCAAAGAGAAAACATCTCTTCACCAAGGTGTAAGGCTCTTTATCTTTTCAAAAATGACAGATTTCCAAATAAAAGATTAAAAATCTAAGATATTAATCCCTCTAAGTTGAAAAAAAGTGTTTATAAAATGTGGATGTTTTGTCACAATGACAAATGATGGTAATGTAACCAAGAGATTAAAAGCTTATTCAGCAATAAGTTAAGTTATAAATAATCTATATTCTTTGTATATTATCCTGTAGGAAACTTTCAGGAGATGTGGGTGTGATCCCTGGATTGGGAAGATCCCCTGGAGAAAGGAAATGGCAACCCATGTCTGTATTCTTACCTGGGAAATCCAATGGACAGAGGGGCTTGGAGGGCTACAGTCCATAGGGTCGCACAAAGCGTTGAACATGACTGAGCAACAACAACTATGAACCTCAGTTTTCTTATTTGTAAAATCCATTTTCTTGTCATTTGTGCCCTACCAACCATCCTCCCAGATGTTCAAGACAAATCTGAAAACCACCCTTCATTCTGTATAGACCTTCTTCAAACCCTACGGTGCCCTGTACCTCTGAAATGTCTCTTGTCCCCTTACATACAAGCCAGCTCTATCCTCACTCTCATGAGTCAGGTCTGCATAACTCCACGAGCTGCTCAGTTTAATGTCCTCTCAACCAATCTCATTGCCTGTGTTCACTCTTCTAATTCATCCCGCAAATTACCATTTGAATCATTTTCCCCCACCCCACCCCTAACTGTGACCTGTTTATGCCCCAACTTTCTCATTGCCAAAAAATCCAAAATAAGTAAGAAGGTCCTTTGTTATCAGATTTCACGTTGCAGTCTCTTCCACTGCCTATCCCTTCATTCCACACCCAATGGCTACCCCACACAACATAAACTCTAGTCAAGTGACACTACTCCTCAGCTTTGTCTGTAAACATCTAGGCATCTTTGCTCATGCTTGAAACACACCCTGAATGGGCTATATTCCTAAGGTGCTTGATGATTGCATAAAGTTATTTGCTACATCATTGTGCAGTTCCACAGGACATCAATACTTCTTAAATGCATACATATGTTTAAGCATTTTACATGACAGTTGCCTCATTAAGCTATATGCTTCATAAGAGCAAGGGTGTGTCTTTCCACCTTAATATTAAGATATCCACCTTAATATCTAGCACAGGACATAGATTTGAGTTTCATTTGAGACATCTCTCCTATTGTCCCAAGAAAAGGACTCCCATCTATCTTGAAACAACATTTTGCATGTCTGTCTCTGTCCTTCTGAAATAGGTTTTATTTCTATTCAGTTTTCTCTTCCAGTATTTCTAGCAGGATGTCTCCTTTTCCTCTTTCTCCTCATCCATCTTGATAATAAAGTCCACCAGCAAAGTTCATTTAAATTATTTCATGTTCAAAGTGATGATAATGATGATGGTGATGACATTAATATTATGTTAACTATTCAGTTCAGTTCAGTTGCTCAGTCATGTCTGACTCTTTGCAACCCCGTGAACTGCAGCACACCAGGCCTCCCTGTCCATCATCAAATTCCAGAGTCCACCCAAACCCATGTCCATTGAGTCGGTGATGACATCCAACCATCTCATCCTTTGTTGTCCCCTTCTCCTCCCACCTTCAATCTTTCCCAGCATCAGGGTCTTTTCCAATGAGTCAGCTCTTCGTGTCAGGTGGCCAAAGTATCGGAGTTTCAGCTTCAACATCATCCTTCCAATGAACACCCAGGATTGATCTCCATTAGGATGGACTGGTAGGATCTCCTTGAGTTCAAAGGACTCTAAAGAGTCTTCTCCAACACCACAGTTTGAAAGCATCAATTCTTCTGTTCTCAGCTTTCTTTATAGTCCAGCTCTCACATCTATGCAAGACCACTGGAAAAAACCATAGCCTTGACTAGACGGACATTTGTTGACAAATTAATGTCTCTGTTTTTTAATATGCTGTCTATATTGGTTATTCATTATTAGCTGAATTTAAGTACTAGATGGGTTTCCCAGGTGGTGCTGGTGGTAAAGAACCCACCTGCCAAGGCAGGAGACTTAATAGATGCAGGTTCAATCCCTGGGTCAGAGAGATCCCATAGAGGAGGGCATGGCAACCCACTTTGGTATTCTTGCCTGGAGAATATTATGGACAGAGGGGTCTGGCTGGCTACAGTCCATAAGGTTGCACAGAGTCAGACATGATCAAAGTGACTTCACACACACGCATACACAAGCAGTAGATATATAAACAAACCCCAGGGTTGCAGGGGGAGTTTTCTTTTCCATATTGAAATCTGCTGGAGCTCGCTACCCCACCTCCCATCACTGCCCTGCCCCCAGAGCCCTTTCCACTTACTCTGAGCCAGGAACCTGATCCTCCTGGCTGAGAGAAAATGGTTCAGAAACAATCTCTGTCTTTGTGCCGGTACCATACTGTCTTGATGACTGTGGCTTCGTAGTAGAACCTGAAGTCAGGCAGGTTGATTCCTCTAGTAACATTCTTCTTTCTCAAGATTGTTTTGGTTATTTGAGGTTTTTTGTATTTCCATACAAATTGTGAAATTATTTGTTCTAGCTCTGTGAAAAATACCGCTGGTAGCTTGATAGGGATTGCATTGAATCTATAGATTGCTTTCAGTAGTATACTCATTTTCACTATATTGATTCGTCTGATCCATGAACATGGTATATTTCTCCAAATATAGATCAATGGAACAAAATAGAAAGCCCAGAGATAAATCCACGCACCTATGGATACCTTATTTTTGACAAAGGAGGCAAGAATATACAATGGAGTAAAGACAATCTCTTTAACAAGTGGTGCTGGGAAAACTGCTCAACCACTTGTAAAAGAATGAAACTAGAACACTTTCTAACACCATACACAAAAATAAACTTAAAATGGATTAAAGATCTAAATGTAAGACCAGAAACTATAAAACTCCTAGAGGAGAACATAGGCAAAACACTCTCTGACATAAATCACAGCAGGATCCTCTATGACCCACCTCCCAGAATACTGGAAATAAAAGCAAAAATAAATAAATGGAATCTAATTAAAATTAAAAGCTTATGCACAACAAAGGAAAATATACGCAAGGTGAAAAGACAGCCTTCTGAATGGGAAAAAATAAGAGCAAATGAAGCAACTGACAAACAACTAATCTCAAAAATATACAAGCAACTCCTGCAGCTCAATTCCAGAAAAATAAATGACCCAATCAAAAAATGGGCCAAAGAACTAAATAGACATTTCTCCAAAGAAGACATACAGATGGCTAACAAACACATGAAAAGATGCTCAACATCACTCATTATCAGAGAAATGCAAATCAAAACCACAATGAGGTACCATTTCACACCAGTCAGAATGGCTGTGATCCAAAAGTCTACAAGCAATAAATGCTGGAGAGGGTGTGGAGAAAAGGGAACCCTCTTACCCTGTTGGTGGGAATGCAAACTAGTACAGCCACTATGGAGAACAGTGTGGAGATTCCTTAAAAAACTGGAAATAGAAGTGCCTTATGACCCAGCAATCCCACTGCTGGGCATACACACCAAGGAAACCAGGATTGAAAGAGACACGTGTACCCCAATGTTCATCACAGCACTCTTTATAAGAGCTAGGACATGGAAGCAACCTAGATGTCCATCAGCAGATGAATGGATAAGAAAGCTGTGATACATATACAAAATGGAGTATTACTCAGCCATTAAAAAGAATACATTTGAATCGGTTCTAACGAGGTGGATGGAACTGGAGCTGATTATACAGAGTGAAGTAAGCCAGAAAGAAAAACACCAATACAGTATACTAACACATATATATGGAATTTAGAAAGATGGTAATGATAACCCTGTATGTGAGACAGCAAAAGAGACACAGATGTATCAAACAGTCTTTTGGACTCTGTGGGAGAGGGGGAGGGTGGGATGATTTGGGAGAATGGCATTGAAACATGTATAATTTCATATAAGAAATGAATCACCAGTCTAGGTTCAATGCAGGATACAGGATGCTTGGGTCTGGTGCACTGGGATGACCCAGAGGGATGGTACGGGGAGGGAGGTGGGAAGGAGGATCAGGATTGGGAACACGTGTACACCCGTGGCGGATTCATGTTGATGTATGGCAAAACCAATACAATATTGTAAAGTAAAAAAAATAATAATAAAATAAAATAAAATTTATCTTGACCCCTAAAAAAAAGGAAAAGAAACAATCTCCATCCTCTTCCTGCTTTGCTCTTCCGTGTCTCCCCTTTGTTTGTGAGGGTAATTTTCTTTCTGTGCGTGCTGCGTGCTAAGTCCCCTCAGGCCTGTCTGACTCCTTGCGACCCTATGGACTGTAGCCTGCCAGGCTCCTCTGTCCATGGGATTCTCCAGGCAAGAATACTGGTATGGGTGCCATTCCCTTCTCCAGGGAATCTTCCTGACCCACGGATTGAACCCACCTCTCTTGCATCTCCTGCATTGGTAGGAGGGTTTTTTACCACTAGCGGAACTGGGAAGGCCTTAGCATATGCTCCTTTTTACTTCATTACAAAAGGGGTTAAGGCACCCTGAAGATACCAAGAGTCAGCACTCTGCCTGGGAAATACAACAACCCCAGACTGCATGAAATCCCTTCCTTGGCCTGACCCCACTCCCTCCCCCAGCATGAGTTTCTAGCCTAACTCTGGTGACTATTACTCCCAGGCATTTCCCAGGCATTAAGCTTTTACAATTGTGTTTGTACTTTTAATTATACATAAACACTATCAAATAACAGGTCTTCTGCCAATCCTTCCTTGCTGAGTATTGAGCCACCAGGGAATCCTTGTTGTTACTAAGATTCATTCATAGCCATGTGTGGAACTCAAGTTAGTTTCTGTCATTGTCATAGGCAATTTTAACATATTAATATGTCATACTTCAGTCTCATTTTGATGAACCTATTTGCAGTTTCCTTTATTATTATTGTTTGTACAACAATTCTGCTAAGAAGACTCTTATATGTATCTCTTTGAGTACATTTGTAAGAGTTTGTCTGGGCTATAATATGTACATATAAATGGTATTTTAGCAGGTGCATATTCTACAAGTTTTCTCCACCATACATAATTTTTTTGCCAGGATTTTTGTTTGAATTGTATTGGTTACTTACTACCTTCAGGAAGATTGTCATCTTTATAATATTAAATCTTTTTAATATGTTCCAATAAAATGCCATATTATTCTTCATGCTGACTGTATACTTTGCTTTAATCAAGTGGGTCCCAAGTACCAGATTTTTGTTTTTAAAATTAACATTTTTATATAAAATTATATTTTATAAAATTTTATGAGCTATAGTGATAAACATGGTTTATATTAATCATATATCTAGTAAAGCTGGTCAAGTTTTTGCTTATATTAACTTTATTGTTCATGGCTTCCCTGGTGGCTCAGATAGTAAATAACTTGCCTGTAATGCAGGAGACCTGAGTTCGATCCCTGAGTTGGAAAGCTTCCTGGAGAAGGGAATGGCTTCCCACTCCAGGATTCTTGCCTGGAGAATCTCACGGACAGAGGAACCTGGTGGGCTACAGTCCATAGGGCCACAAAGAGTCAGACACAGCTGAGAAACTAGCACTCGATTAGTCAATTAGGTTTTGTAAGTCAAATTATGTCATCTGCAAGGAGAGACAGTGTTTTCTCTTTCTTGCCAAGTTTTCTGTTTTACTGTATTTTTTCTTTTGTTCCAGTTAAGATATACAGGACCATATTGAAGATAAATGATGGTGTCAGTCATCCATGTTTTGATCCCAGTTTTAAATTATGGTGTCAGTCATCCATGTTTTGATCCCAGTTTTAATCAGAATATTTTTCTTCTTTTAACTCTGTTTTAACTTTAAATATCATCTAGCTAGAATTTCTGAGTAGGCACTGGCCAGCAGTTTAAGAACTATTTCTTTAATTTCTAGTTAATTTAGACTTGTTTTGATTTTTTGAAACCACAAATATATGACAGATTTTTATAGAATCTGTTGACTTGATGTTTTTCATCCTTTAATTTAAAAATGTGGTAAAATACATTAATGACTTCCTGATGTTAACCCATTCTTGAATCTGTGGCACAATAAGTTATTCATGAAATGTTATGTGTTTCATATACTGCCAGATTTTAATTGTTAAAATTTATTTCCACTTTTTAATTTTTATCAGTGAATAACAGTGTCTTGTGATTATTTTTTAAAAGACCTCATCTGATTTGGTTCATGAAGTACATTTCCCTCCTTTTACTAATTTATCAAAGCCTTAGCTAATAGATCACCAGGGAAATCTTAAGTCTAACTCACTTTTAAAATAAAGCTAATTTTAAAACAACAGTCTAAATAGTTGAATAAAGAAGCTTCCACTATATATTTCTTATAGTATATGCTTATAATGAATAATATTTTGCTTTTGACAAGCATGTATTTTATGTATATTTTCAATAAAATTTTATTAACAAGTAAAAAAAGCATAAGAACAATATGTATTATAAATATATCTAATAATTTACTGTGAAGGTAATTAATCCTTCATTTGAAGGTGACAATTTTTTAAATTTCAGTACAATAAATATAACATAAAATTTACCATTTTACAATACACAGTTCCAGGATGTTCAGCTTGCACTGTTGTGCAACCATCACAACATCCACTTCTGAAAGCTTTTCATCTTCTCCATCTGAGACTCTGTACCCGTGGAACACTAATCGTAGGTTATATTTTAAAAATATCTGTGTGTGTGCTCAGTTTCTCAGCTGTGTCCAACTCTTTGCAACCCCATGGACTGTAGCCCACCAGGCTCCTCTGTCCATGGGATTTCCCAGGCAAGAATACTGGACTGGGTTGCCACTTCCTTCTCCAGAATCGAACCCATATCTCTTGCATTTCCTATATTGGCAGGCAGATTCTTTACCACTGTGCCACCTAAAAATACTCTATAATGGTTTTAAGCAAGATAAACCTGTTGGACCTGCAAAAACCATGGGGGAAAAGAGTAGAGGACATATTATTTCTAATCATTTTGTTTCACAGTGTCAGGAAGGCCACCAGAATCCAGAAGGTTTCCTCCACAAGTAACCATTTTCCTTACCTAAGATACAGAAGTCATTGTCAAATCTTGGGGAAAAGAGAGAGGATTTCCTCAAAAGCAACAGCTCCCCAGAAAGCCTCTGATAAGATATCTAACCTGAGTCGTTAGTGGAATAGCATCTATGAATTGGAAATTTAAGTTAAAGAAAATAATTATTTCATGTTTACTTAATGTAGGTTGTTAAGAGTCATACCCACATCATATAAATTCTAAATGTGGATTTCTTCTGATAAGATTTCTCCCAGTGTCTGGTGCAGAACTCTCTCCCTATATGGAAATTGTTACAAGAAATCATAACAGGAATCTTAGGCCAGGAAAGTGTCTATTTATCCTCCATCACCCTATAATGGCAATATTTTTCTAAAGCCAGTTCACAGCCTAGTGACTTTGGTGCCCAAAACACAACCCCTTAGTGCTGGGAACTTTAATTTTATCAGTACTCACATCAATCACACCAAGTCTCCAAAAGTATTATTCTTATCCACTTACTGATGTCTTCTCAAACTAGCTTAATCTTTTCTGGGGTACAATCTTGCCTCTACAAATCTACTCTACTTGAAATTCCAGACAGTTCTTAAGATGGCAATTAGGGAAGGGAACCAGAAACTTTCTCTGTTTATACTGATACTGAAGTTGAAATGTAATCCAGTCTATTTCCAGCTTCAAGGGGAGCGATTTAGCTCAGAGATGTGGGGTGGAAGTAGGGATTTACTGTAGAATTTTAGGTCTTTTCATCTTTCCTATTATATCTTCACCATGAGGCTTTAATATCTTTTTTGAAGTGAATTTGCAGAGACTTGGCTATATCTGTATCTGTATATTAGTCCAGGGTACATTCTAAACACAAAATCGTGTAGGCTATCACTCACTGGTACTGTCATTAATGCAGATGCCTTGAAGATCAGACACTTCAGTGCTTGGTTGGGAAACTATTTTTATAAAGTTCCAGACAGTATAAATTTGGGGGTTTGCAATCTATGTGGTTCTCTTGCAATCACTCAGTTCTGCTGTTGTAGCCCCAAAAGGGCCAGAGATGATATGTAGTGAATGAGCAAGGCTGAGTTCCAATAAAACTTTATTAACAAAGTGAACAGAGGATCAGATTCAGCTCAAGAGCTACAGTTGGCCAACCTTTGTTCCAGTATGAACTTTACTGTCCTATCTTTATCCACCTGGATAGAGAAGCAAATTGGGGACTCCATATGTCTATAAATTTCCAAATATTCCAGCTTCCTTCTTAGGTTTGAAATTTGAGTTTGACTTTATCATTGAGCAAAATAATGTTCAAAATAATTTTGAAAGCTATCTCCACTAAGTGACTTATTTAAAAGGGAGATTTTTATGTCTAAGCGGTTAGGCTTTGGGAGATTGATTGTTTAATCTTTATTCTTAGGCTATTTGTTTACTTATTTATTTGAGATTCGCCTCAAATACATCTGCAAGAAGACATGTATTGTTGTTGAAGGCTCTTGACATCCTGGCATGTTTATTACCTTGAAGATATCTTAACACTCCTTATGTGAAGACTGGGCATCATTGCACAGTTTCAATGTGCCTGCACTGGGTGTCATCTAATACTTATTATATAACTTTTCACAACTGGTAAAATGGCAGTGGCAGTGTTTTTTTGTTTTTAACACAGACACACACACACACACACACACACACACACACACACTCACACACTCAACCTGGATATTAAATTCGGCTGACTTGGCCTGCAACCTTGTAAGGTCATGGTTCTTGAACAGTGTTCCCAGTGGCCCTGGCATGCTACAATAAACTCACAGGGGTGCCAAGGAGTATTTAAATTTTCAGAGAAAAAGAAAACAGTGATACTGAATAACTATTTATTTGTATCTCTATAAATCTATAATTCTGACATATTCTTTTGAACTCTTTCACACCAGTCTTTATTAAATTCAGTAAAACTTTTTTTTTATCAAAAGATGTGTTTTTGGTTATATATTCTTTTTTGTCATTCTAGAATTTTTATTATTCAGGCATTAAATTTTCTAAAGCCATACATACTATCTCTTAATTTTTTTCTCTCATCATTTCCATCTGTTGATCTTTTCACTCTCTCAGAAGTAAGTCATTGGATATACTTCTCAAAATATTTTAACTTATTTTTAACACAGACTAGTTGTTATTAGGTTTATTTCAACGAGCATCTTTGACTTTGGGAACTTAAGAACAGCCTTCGCCAGAACCACACCTTCAGTTTCTTTCTAGGGCCAGACCTTCTGTATGAAGGCTGAATTCCTTGGCAAATCAGGGAATACTCCTTGGGAAGAAAGAACTGGAAATTCTGATTGCACACCATACCATCTATCCTATACTCAACTGCTAGAACTGTCTTCATAAACCGCCATTAATTCCACCAATACCCTGTCCAGAAGGTAGTTTGCAACTTATGGTGAAAACAATCAAATTAACTCTTTTACATGTTTCTAACTGTGATTCTTTTAAAGACACCACCTGATTAAACTTCATTTTGTCTTTCAAATCCATTTCCAAATATATTTGGTGGCAGCTGAGTCACAAAGTTGTCTGACTCTTGCGACCCTATGGACTATAACCCATCAGCTCCTCTGTCCATGGGATTCTCCAGGCAAGAATACTGGAGTGGGTTGCCATTTCCTTCTCCAGGAGATGTTCCTGACTCAGGGACCAAATCCGGGTCTCTTGCATTCCAGGCAGTCTCCTGTGTTGCAGGCAGATTCTTTACCAACTGAGCCACCAAGGAAGCAAAACTCAACCATATTGTGTCAATGAGAAAGGCTCTACAAACAAAAAATGTGAATACAAACCAAATAAATAAAAAATGTATCCTTTCTCATCAGAATCTATTTTGTAGAAAATCACGTAACTTGCAACTTTGGTTTTCAACCTATGAATAATCATATCTTGTTGCTGTTTTTCAGTCGCTCGGTCGTGTCTAACTTTTTGTGACCCCATGGGCTGCAGCATGCCAGGCTTCCCTGTCCCTCACCATCTCCCAGGGCTTGCTTAAGCTCAAGTCCATTGAGTTTGTGATGCCATCCAACCATCTCATCGTCTGTCATCTCCTTCTCCTCCCGCCTTCAATCTTTCCCAGCATCAGGGCCTTTTCAAATGAGTCAGCTCTTCATATCAGGTGGCCAAAATACTGGAGTTTCAGCTTCAGCATCAGTCCTTCCAATGAATATTCAGGATTTATTTCCTTTAGAATTGACTGCTTTGGTTTCCTTGCAGTCCAAAGGACTTGCAAGAGTCTTCTGCAACACCACAGTTCAAAAACATCAATTTTTCAACACTCAGACTTCTTTATGGTCCAACTCTCAAATCCATACATGACTACTGGAAAAACTATAGATCCTTCTTCAGGGGGATCTTCCTGACACAGGGATCAAACCCAGGTCTCCTACATTTCAGGCTAGTTTTTACTGACTGAGCTATCAGAGAACCCAAGGGCTTGGGTTGGACACTCTAGGATCTGCCTAATTGATAAATCTTTTTACTCTTGTAGTTGGTAAACTTTAGGGATTTTCACTAACAAAATGGTTCATCTTTGAAGAAAGTATCCCTTACAAACAACAGTGAGAAAAATAGGATGTTCTAAATTCCTAGAAGAATAAACCAGCTCAGATCCTGTCCAGTTTTGTTTCAGGACTAAAGTATGTAGAAGTGAAATAATTTTGTTCAACTTTTCAGTCTCATATCAAATGCACTGCTGTCTTGAATGCCTTCGCTGTGTAACATGGTATAGATCTACTTCAGTATTCAAGAAGCATAAATTCTCCATCTGGATTATATTGTAGGTGTGAAAGTTTGTAGTTGAAAGACATGTACTTGGCAAAAACTTAAAATTACAGGAAGCTATCTGAGTAAGTGAAAGGTGAGAAATTACTACAGTCAGAAGATCTGAATATCTGATTTCTTCATTTTGAATTTTACAGTTTTCTTTACAGCGCTTGGAAACTCAAATGAGTCTAAAATCACTATCATTTTATATTTATTTTCAAAAAAAAACCTTCAGAAACAGTCTGCTCACTGATGTAGATGATTACTTCTTTATAAACATGCTATAAAATATACAGAAAAGCTTGTATTTTATAACCTGTAGCATATTGAAGGTCAAAACATAAAAAGAGAAGAAAAAAAAAGTAAGCACAAGAAAAAGCTGTCTTTAAGTGACATGGAAGTCCTAAAAGCTACTTTGTTTAAACTTCGAAACTTTAAAGCAGAATAGCTAAGGCAACAACATTTTTAAAGCCAGATCTGAAGTGTCCACCTGAAAACAGGCTTCTTTGAGGTCCTTGTACTCCTCCATTACTGCATACAATTACATTTTTTTTTTTTCCTGCGATGAAAACTTTTGAGAACTACTCTCTTAGCAACTTCCAAATATACATTACAGGCTTCCCAGGTAGCTCGGTGGTAAAGAATCTTCTTGCCAACACAGGTGATGTGGGATTCCTGAGTTGGGAAGATCTCCTGGAGAAGGGGAAGGCTACCCACTCCAGTATTCTTGCCTGGAGAATCTCATGGACAGAGGAGCCTGGTGGGCTATAGTCCATGGGGTCACAAAGAGTCAGACACGACTGAGCAGCTGAGGACGACTGAGCGCATTATCAACCATAGCCACCATACTGTGCATTATATCCCGGGACTTATTTATCTTATAATTAGAAGTTTGGTTTCCTTTATTTTACCCTTAGCTGCCTCTGTGCTTTATAACAATAAAAACAAAATCTAATTATGTCAACTCTTTAAAATCCCTGTGGTGGGTCCCCAATGGCCACAAGATATAAAGACAAATTTATGACAAATAACCAGAAGACCTTATGTGGATGTCATTGGTAAACATGTAAATATTGTAAATAAAGCCTGATTGTATATGACAGTAATAACTTATCTGATTTGTGCATGTAACATGAAGTGTGAAAATGATGGTAGCTCAGTCATGTCTGACTTCTCGTTGACCCCATGGACTGTAGCCCGCCAAGCTCCTTTGCCCCTGGGATTCTCCAAGCAAGAATACTGGAGTGGGTTGGCATTCTCTTCTCCAGGGGATCTTCCTGACTGAGAAATCAAACCCAGGTTTCCTGGGTAGCAGGAGGATTCTTTACCATCTGAGCCTCCAGGGAAGCCCAACATAAAGCACAGTATAAAGCAAATATGCTTGAAAAGGAGTTTGTAATCAGAGAAAAAGCGAGGAGGTGTGTGGTGGGGAAACTGCTTCTTGAGAAGGGGTTCCTGGCTACCAGATACTGCAGGCATCTGCTGGGAGGTAATCCCCAGAACCAGGAAGAGGAGCTCTTCTTCTTCAGGGTGCCTCCCAGCCTCCACCAGTGCCACTCCCCTCCATGCCGTATGCTAAGAGAAGGATGTCATAGGACCACAAGCAGGCATGGATCGAGAACAAACAGTCAACAGTTTACAACTGTCGCAACCATCTACAAACCTGAACTAGTGACCGCATGTACAAAACTACACCCAATGAAGTGACTCTCACTTGGAACAGTTCTGAAAATATAGTTACAGACGTTTTACAGACTTGGAAACCAAAGGAAAATATTGCTAAGACATTCATGAGTCCAAGAGGAAATTATGATGGACATACCAAAATATTTAGAATGGACAGGAAATGGAAATGTCACACATTGACAGTTTAGAGTGCAGTTAAAATAGTTCTTAAAAAGAGATTCATGGCATGGTTTTGGAAAGAAGAAAGCCTCAAAATTAATGTTATAAGCTAAATGGAGAATGAAATAGAAAACAGCATAAGGTTCAACAAAGCCAAATGTTGGATCTTTAACACACAGGCCTTTGGTAAGTTATTAAAATATATATTTCAAAGAGTAAGAGAGATTAAGTTAGGGATGTCACTGGAATAGGAGGAAGAGGAAAATAAAGATTTGAAACAGAAAAGGAAGCAAAAGATCAGGAAGAGAAGGAGAAGAAGAAAAGGATATGGAGGAGGAAGGAAAATATAGAGAAAAACAACTCTAATGGCAGAAAGTGAAGAGGAATAAAAAGCTTCCTGATGAGGGCGAAAGAGGAGAGTGAAAACGCTGGCTTGAAACTCAACATTCAAAGAACTAAGACCGTGACATCTGGTCCCATCATTTCATGGAAAATAGAAGAGAAAAAGTGAAAGTAGTTTCAGATTTTATTTTCTTGGGCTCCAAAATCACTGCGGACCGTGACTGCACCCACGAAGTTAAAAGACACTTGCTCTTTAGAAGGAAAGCTATGAAAGACCTAGACAGTGTATTAAAAAGCAGAAGCATCACTTTGCTGACAGAGGTCGGTACGCCGTCAAAACTATGGTTTTCCCTTTACTCATGTACAGATATGAGACTTGAACCTTAAGAAAGGCTGAGCACCGAAGAGTCGATGCTTTTGAATTGTGGTGCTGGAGAATACTTGTGAGAGTCCCTTGAACTGCAAAGAGATCAAACTAGACAATCCTAAAGGAAATCAACCCTGAATATTCATTGGAAGGACTGATGGTGAAGCTGAAAGTCCAATATTGTGTTCACCTGGTGCAGAGAGACCACTCATTGGGAAAGACTCTGATGCTGGGAAAGACTGAGGGCAAACGAAAAGAGGGCGGCAGAGGATGAGATGTTTAGACAGCATCACTGACTCAATGGACATGAATTTGAACAAACTCTGACAGACAGTGAAGGACAGGGCAGCCTGGCTTGCCGCACTCCATGAATTCACAGAGTTGGACATGACTCACCCACTGAACAACAACAACAAATAATACAAATTTGAAACCCAAGTGGATTCAATGTATAAATATGAAAGGCATACTTATGAAGTTGGGATAGGGAATGGTTTTTTTCATGCTATCTGCAGAGCACATGAAGACTAACTTTTAATAAAAGGGATCATAAAATGATCTAAAAAGTATTTAGGAAAATTTCCAACTCAAGCAACAACTACAAAAGCAAACAAAAAACCTCCAACAAACAAGCAACAATAATTTAAAAGTAAATCTGCTGGGGGGACAATTTCTGAAATTTCAAAATTTAGAGCTCTTTGAAAAGGTTTCCCTAATGAAACAATCATAACTGGTTATAATTATTTTTAAAAATTAATTAACATTTCTGAAAATTGTCTTAAGGCCATAAAGCAAAATTTAAAATAATTAATCCAGAAAAATCTATTAAAACTTGATAAGAACTATGAGGGTCTGGGGCACTCAAGCCAGGATCAGCTTCTCATCATGACCCCAAGCTGAACATGATGACTGATTTCCATTCTAATCAGTTTGGTCCAAAAATATATGGCTTCCCCTCATTCCAGCTTCCAGCTGAAAGTTGCAATGTCTCCCCAGGAGAGGTTGACTCTCAGCATTTCTCATCCCCCTAAATGCCATGTGGTAAAATTATATTCCCAGAGGAGTGTGGCAGGCAATTTAGGAATTACCTCCCTCCATCCACCCTGACCCGAGGGAGGCGGGCCAAGAACACTGCAGTCTGAGCCCCCGCCTCTCCTCTCCTTTGCAGGGCTGCGGCTCCACCTCACAAGAGGAGAGGGGCTACCCACCCCATCCCTAAGAAGAAATCAAATCAAATAAATCAAATAAACCTAAGCCTTTCTCTCATAGCATATAGAAAATAACTTGAAATAGATCAGAAACTTAAACGTAATTGCCATTGCTGATTATTTGAAACAAACAGAAGAAAATCACTGTGACCTTGAGGAAGATAAAGATTTAATATGCACCTAATACTGATTTTTCAAATTAATGTTGATGGTCTACTGTATAATAACTCTAGCCATATGCGAATAGGTCCCGATTCTTGGAGATCTATCAGTTGACAATGTGCCTCCATGTGAATGTGTGTGTAAGAGACAGAAGGGGAAAAAAGTAGCAAAAGTTTAACATGATGTGATGTTTAAGAATTAAATGTTTGTTTTACTACTCATCCTATATTCTTGTCAGCTTGAATTTTTTCCAAATTAAAAACACTTAAAATAAATAAACTATGTAGGTAAAGACTATAAAATGTTATCAGAATGTTCACACTATATTTACCAGTATAAATCAAGACATGAACTATTTTAACTAACGTGAAATAATATTAACATAGTTCCATTTTTACGATGTTAATTTATAGTTGTACTAGTCGGTATACTTCATTAATGTATGCTTGTACTGGTTGCAAAATATCTCTTGAAAATTCCCTTCAGTATTTATGAAGATTTAGCCTATTTACATAAGATTTTAAAACACAAAATGGAAGAGTTTTGAGGATATTTTAAGATATCTTTGTTATTTGTTAATCTAAGGTAACTAGAAAAATGTCTGAAAAGACATGTGACAATTTATTAGTAGTATCTGAGGAAAATTACCTTAATGAGAAATACTAATATTATAGTTTGTTGGATTTTTGTGAAGATGTATTATTATCAAAGAGAAAGTCTCAAATTTAATTAAAAAAATTTTAAATCTCATTTTACTTGGAAATATCTTAATTGCTATATGCGGATCTCTCCTATGAAGGTGATTAAAAATAACTGATAAAAACATCTTCCAAAATCTTCTTGATAACCCTATATTTTCAATTAATATTATATATCAAATAATCAATTACAGAGAATTAAAATCTCTGACAAGCTGGTACCTGATGTAATACAATTTGGGGGAATTTTTGCACTCTGATGTGTAGCCTGTAGAATCACAGTCTAGGTAGATATACCAGCAGCCCTTGGAGACATTGTAGGTATGATTCCAGGTTACCCCAATAAAGCAAAGTCACTCAAAATTTTGATTTCCCAGTGAATACAGAAGTTATGCTTACACTATACTATAGTCTATTAAGTGTACAATAGCATTATGTCTAAAAAAAATGTAAGTACCTTATTTTAAAATACTAAAAACTAAATTTAAAATTACTAAAAACTGCTAACCATCATCTGAGACCTCAGCCAGCATAATCTTTTGTAACATCAAAGATCACAGTCACAGATCACCACAGCAAATATAATAATAATGAAGATGACTGAAATATTGTGACAATTACCAAAATGTGACACAGAGGCAGGAAGTGAGCAAATGCTATTAGAAAATCATGCCAACAGGGTTGATTCATCACAGGGTTACCACACACTTTCAACTTGTAAGAAAGGCATTTATAAAGCACAATAAAACAAAGTGCCATAAAACAAGGCATGCCTGTATACTCCTAGCCACTGTGGAATGGTAATAAACACTTGGGGACTTCCCTGGTGGCTCAGTGGTAAAGAATCTGCCTGCCAGTGCAGGAGATGGAGGTTTGGTCCCTGGGTCAGGAAGATCCCCTGGAGAAGGAAATGGCAACCCACTCCAGTACTCTTGCCTGGAGAATCTCATGGACGGAGGAACCTGGTGTGCTGCTATCCATGAGGCTGCAAAGAGTTAGACAGGGCTTATTGACTGAACAACAATGAATGCTTAGAAAAATTATAGTTCAGCTTCAATAATGATACCTGAAAGTGAAAAAGTGAAAGTGAAAGTCGCTCAGTCATGTCTGACTCTTTGCAACCCTGTGGACTATACAGTCCATGGAATTCTCCAGGCTAGAATACTGCAGGGGATAGCCTTTCCCTTCTCCAGGGTAATCTTCCCAATCCAGGGATTGAAGCCAGGTCTCCCTCTGAGCTTCCCTGATGGCTCAGAGGTTAAAGCGTCTGCCTGCAATGCAGGAGACCTGGGTTCGATCCCTGGGTCCGGGAAGATCCCCTGGAGAAGGAAATGGCAACCCACTCCAGTATTCTTGCCTGGAGAATCCCATGGACAGAGGAGCCTGCTGGGCTACACAGTCCACGGGGTTGCAAAGAGTCGGACACAACTGAGCGACTTCACTTTCACTTTCACTCCCTCATTGCAGGTGGATTCTTTACCAACTGAGCCTCAAGGGAAGCCCCACAATGATTTCTAATAGAGATTTTACTGTTTGGGCTTTACAAGAAAGACCTAGTTCCACTCTTGAAGTTGATAGATAATTCAACTGCTAAGAGTGTTGAATATATAAAATTAATACATACTGCAAAACAAGTAATGACTGTGCTAGAAAGCAAAGAAGTGAACTCATAATTTAATTGAGCTCTGGTCATCTAGGGCTTCCCTGATAGCTCAGTTGGTAAAGAATCCACCTGCAATGCAGGAGACCTCAGTTCGATTCCTGGCTCAGGAAGATCCGCTGGAGAAGGGATAGGCTACCCACCC
Organism: Capricornis sumatraensis; assembly: GCF_032405125.1. NCBI lineage: Eukaryota > Metazoa > Chordata > Mammalia > Artiodactyla > Bovidae > Capricornis > Capricornis sumatraensis. The sequence goes on along the minus strand of NC_091080.1, from coordinate 87,770,759 downwards.
CAATGTCCCTGGGCTTCTCTTGTGGCTCAGCTGGAAAAGAATCTGCCTGCAGTGTGGGAGACCTGGGTTCAATCTCTGGGTTGGGAAGATCCCCGGGAGAAGGGAAAGGCTACCCACTGCAGTATTCTGGCCTGGAGAATTCCACGGACTGTACCGTCCATGGGGTCACAAATAGTCAGACACGACTGAGGGACTTTCACATGATCATCTATGTGGCCCTTTTTTCTTTAATTGTATAATGTTATACCTTGATCCTCTAAATTTAAGATATATTAATTCATCCAAAGTTAGTGGACTTCATTTCAAATAGGTGAAAATAATGCACATCTGATTTCACTTTAAACTTAACCTAAAGCAACCCAGGTTTATAGGTAAAAGAGATCAAATTGGTATGCAAAAAGGTCTTTGAGATGAATGTAATATATCAAGCTCTGGGAACCATGGGTATTAAGCATGAAAAAAAGTTTTTTAAAATCTCATTAAATATTTCTCACTGTGGATCTGAATTTGTTTCTTTCTTATTCTACCTTGAGGTCCTGAAAGAGTGAGCAAGCTAATATATGAATGACAGGATAATAATAACATTTTGATATCTCCTATCTCCAAGGAACTCAAATTCTTTATGGGAATGATCTCATTAATCCTCTCAGCATCCCTGCAAGGTAGGTAGGTGAAAACTGTAATAACTACTTTGTAAAGGAAAATAGAAATTTTGCAGTTTTATATAAATGAAAAATAAAAGTGGTCCCTTTTAACTTGAGCACAGTAGTTATATATGTTGGACTGATACTTTATTAACTTTGAAAATTTAGTTGCATTTCAAATTTTTTTAACTCATTAAAGACATAAAAGTTTCAACTACCTGTCACAAAGTTTATAGTCTTCAATTATCATTATATTTAACAAAAATACTTGAATTATCATTTTAAGATTTCTCTCCAGGCAAAATTATGAAAATTAACAAGACCTAAAAGGGTACAATTTTACACGATATACACAATAGATTATCAGCAATGAATGTAAGTAACAGGATAATCCAAAAATCAGGACACTAACTCATGAGAAACCAAGGTATAATCACTACATACATAATCTTTCATCTCAAAGTAAATTAGATAAGCATTTACAAGATGTGACAAGATATTAAAACATGTCAGATATTTTTGGATATGCTTTTTAGTGTCATTTATTAAAATAAAACTTACAATGAAAAGCTTATAAAAATGTTATATTAAAAATTTATAATTAGGTAAAACACAAAAGTCACTGTTTATTATTCACTCTTTTTGTTTTCATAGAAGGAAAGCACACAAATTTTATTTAATATTTTTTTGTGTAATGGGTATTTTTAAAAGGAAAATGAAGACCCAAAGAAGCTGTTAGGTCTAAAAGCTTATATATATACTTCTAAAAATAAAGAACAATAGATTGTGGGGATGTGATAAAACAAAGGGATTTGAGTTACAGGCAGTAAATTGTGGGATAGTGGCAACGAAATATATAGGGAAACTAATGGAAGATAATTGTTATTTTCTTTTTGTGTGTGTGCTCTTTATTTTTTTTTTTTTAACTTTACAATACTGTATTGGTTTTGCCATACATTGACATGAATCCACCACGGGCATACATGAGTTCCCAATCCTGAACCCCCCTCCCACCACCCTCCCCATATCATCTCTCTGGGTCATCCCAGGGCTCTTAAAAGTCTCCTTGGACTGCAAGGAGATCAAACCAATCCATCCTAAAGGAAATCAACGCTGGATATTCATCGTAAGGACTGATGCGAAGCTGAAACTCCAATACTTTGGCCAAATGATATGAAGAGCCGACTCAGTGGAAAAGACCCTGATGCTAGACTGAAAGCAAGAAGAGAAGAGGGCGGCAGAGGATGAAGTGAGACAGCATCAGTGTCTAAAAGTGGTTAGAGGTTAGACAGCATCACTGACTCAATAGACATGAACTTGAGCAAATTCCTGGGAGAATAGTGAAGGACAGGGAACCTGGCATGGTGAACTCCATGGGTTCGCGTAGTTGTACAGGACTTAGGGACTGAACAACAACAACATTTTCCACTAATGTAGAATAAACCACTGTAAAATATTTGCATATTAAATTCCATGTCCACACTCACACACACATTTTAGCACATATATAGCATATATTTTGCCATCATACTGAACCTTCAATTTTGAAAACACATTTAACCTAACATTGCAAGTATTTTTCAACTCCTTAAAAAAATGCTTGAAAACATCTTTTCTAACTCTCTACGGTAGTATATCACACATGCATAATATTTATCCATTAATATTAAAAGTTTCCTTTGGCAGATAATAGGTTGCATCTATTGTTCGTATTATCAGCAACATGAGGACGAGTCTACAAGCACCAGTTCCTTATTTGCATTTCATGTGATTTCTGTAGATTGTTTCCTAAAGCGAATTGCATAGATAAAAGATGTAAACTCACCGGATATTTTGGAATTCAAATCTCCAGGCTGTCATTGGAAATTTGGATAGTTTACATTCCTGGTATGCATTTGACATTGTTTTCATGGACATTTATTGCTATAGTTTTCCTTTGAAAATATTCTGAAATGAGAAAATATAGTCTCTCTCTAACCTTAAAAATTGTATTTAGTTGGTTATTTAGTCAGTCGTCACTGAGGTTAAACCTAACACACCCCCGCTTATTTTTCAACTCAGGTGGATTGAAAAAATCGGGTGGATTATTAAGATTTGTGATTCCACATTTCTCTGTGGTCTCTTTATTTCATTTCTTCATCCTTCCACTAAGGTGTGTTTTTAATACAATTTTAAGAGTGTGTTGATTTATAAAAATAATATGCTCTGTTAACATATCAGGCTATAAAAAGGGAGACAAAGAAGAAAGCAAGTAAGACCCTGCCAGCTAGAAATCGCCTGCTATGGGTCTGGCGTCCATGCCTCCATAAACAAGGACACGTGTCGGGAGAGACACATAGTAACAATGAGCAAGGATGCTGAGAGTCAGGGAATGAAATAATTTCATAATTATAAGATTACATTAAACATACTTTAGAATGCATTACATCCATTTTAATTGAATTTAACTCAAGGAATGTCAGAGGATGAGATGGTTGGATCACATCATCAACTCAATGGACCTGAGTTTGAGTAAACTCTGGGAGTTGGTGATGGACAGAGAAGCCTGACGTGCTGCGGTTCATGAGGTTGCAAAGACTCAGACAAGATCAACTGAAGTGAACTGAACTCAAGGAATACAAATTCAAGTGATACTGAAGGGATTCTGGTATTTCACATAAATGTGTCTTTACTACAGGAGATATTATTTCTTTAAAAATCTCTTTGTCAATGAAAGAAGAGATTTTGATATCTATATTGAGTTTGAAGTCATTGTGGTTTTATGTAAACCACATGATTATATTTTAAATACCATAAGGTTGATTCCATGCTCTATAAATGAGACCTTTAGTAGTCATATATGCATTTCCTTCTACCTCCCTATTCCCACTGGCCAATTTTTATTGGTTGGATTATTTTTTCCTAGTCATGTTTTATTGCCTTTATATCCTGTTCAGATGTATCATTTTTTTTAGTTAGATGGGTTTAATTCTCAACATCAGTCATCTTACCACATCTCCTCTTTGCATATGTCTTTCTTTTGATTCCTTTATGGACAGGCTATATTTCATGATGAAGTGACTTATTCATGATAATTGGTAGATAAATAATCCTATGTTTGAAATGTCTTTATACTTGATACGAGGACACCAGCCTGCCTGCGTGGAAGGGTGTGGACTTATTTCAGAGTTGGTTGAAATCAAGCATAAATTACATTTGTTTTAATCTTCTAGGTTGCATATACCTGAGGATTTTTGGATCCGTGAGACTCTCCGTGTTTTGACTTTGTATTTAAAGATTGAGTACAAAACTGGGGGTTTGTCGTTTTCTGTAGAACTTTTTAGGCAAACTGTCCTACAACAGTGCTATAGAGAATTCTAAGGGTGACTTCATATTTTCTTCTATGTGATGAGTTTTCCTCCCTAAAAACTGGTAGATTTTTTTTCTTCAGCCGTTGAATTGACTTTCTTTCTCTGAAGAAATTTTGAAGTTGACTTTGTCAGTTTTTCCTGGGATTTGGAGGGGCATTTCAAACTGCAATTTCAAGTCTTCCCACACTTCAGGGTTTTTGTTTTTGCCTTTTTTTCCTGTTTTTTCTTTAAATGCTACTTCTTCATTTCTTTCTGTCACATTTGTAAGACACATATGCTATTGACCTGCTGACTTTCTCAAGCCTGCATCCACTATTCTGAATAACATGCCTGTGATTTTCCAGTCTCCTTCCCTCCAGGCTGTCCATCATGTGGACAACAGCTTTAGCTTCTGCTTACTGTTTGCAGTTACTTCGGTGAGTTTTATGTGTCTCTCTCTCTCTTTTTTTTTTTCATTTCTTTCTTGAGATCTGCCAGCTTACCTGTCATGTCATTCAGTTGTTTCATAATTCCACAGTTAAGCCCTTTGTATTTATTACAATTTGATTTTTTTCTCTTTCTCTTCTCAGTTACAGAGTAATTGTTAGAAACTTCTCAGAACGGAGAATCATTTTTGGAAATCTTCTGTTTCTTTGAAAATGCATTTTCTTATATAGATTCTTTAGATTGTGCCTGCTAAAGTTTCTCTTCTTCTTTGGCGTTTTCCCCACTCTTTAGACACAGGTCCATATTGCTGCTTCTTCCACCCTCTTAGTTGTTTTTAGTATGATTGCGAAGGACCATAAACTAAATATACCTCACTTCACTATTTTAAACTAGAAATATTTTAGTGTTTTCTTTTCTTTGGTTGAATATTATCTGGATTTTATTTTCTCATTGTACTACATTTTGTATTTTATTGAATTGGAATCATTTTTACATGAAAAGTAAGTTTTAGGTTGTCAACTCTTCAGGAACATGAAATATTTCATAAATCTTTCAAAAGATTTGAGAAATTTGGCAGGTAAAAGAAATTCATTTTTATTATAGTCCTTCTGAAAATGATTTTATAGTCCAATTCCCTCCAGCCTTTATTTCGTTTCCTGTAGTAATACTAAAATTTATCTAAAATTTTTAATCTACAAATCCTTTTGATATTTTATTGTAAGTACTACAAACCAAAAAAGAACTGATTACCAATATACAAAGATCTTTATTGTATAAAAATAATATGTGATATATTACTATTTAAATTCAACAATGAAAATAAAATAGTGTGAATGAACTAACTCATATGGAAGGACTGTACTAATGATATTGGAGTACTTTTTGAATTATATACTTTACATTTATCATCAAAAGAAAATGCCAGCAAAGATAAGCTTTTTGCATTATGACATTCCTTAGCTACGATGTTATGTTATAGCATTATTAAAAAATATATTTACCATAAAGATTAAGTAACTATCAAATATATTTTATAATCAAAACAGTGCTGTTTTTCTAAAAAAAATCAACTTTAATAAATTCTTTATATTTGTTAAAGATTTTTGTTGCATTGGACATATCTTAGATTTCTCCCTAAAATCTGCCCTATTTTTCCTGTCTGACTGAAGTTCTTCATAGAAACTGGAACTTATGTTCAACAAAATTTTCTTAAAATTGTAAAATACCCTCAGAATTTTAATTTGTAAATAAAATAACTCCAGGAGATATTGAAGGACAGAGGAGCCTGGCATGCTGCTGTCCATGAGGTTGCAAAGAGTTGGACATGGCTTAGCAAGTGAACAATAACAACAAAAATAATGCAAAAATGATGTCTAAACGTAAATTTTTAGAATTTCTGCATATCCAGAGGGAAGACAAAAATCACAACAGTTCTCCTTTAACTCAGCATTATTTGGGGGATCCAAGAGCCAAGTTTCAGAAGAGAATAGTGATGTGTTCTACCCTGGGGACTCTGGTACTGCACAATGCAGTGGAAGAATATGCGTCTGTGTTAATTACGGCTTTGACATTGTTCCAGATGTACATAATACATGATGTGTAAGCCAGACGCCCCGTGTGCTCGGGTCTCCACCTGGACACTGCTGCTGGAGGAAGTCAGACCCCTACGGCTGCAGGTGGGATGTGGCAGACATCCAAGATCTATCTCAGGACACTTTTGCTGCCCTCTGGGGAGACGTGCAAGATCACTCTACAGAAACATTTATGATTTCATTAAAGACTGAATCAGCAAGAGTCAATGGGGGCCTGCTAATTGGCATGTAGAGATATAAATTTATTTTAACTGTAAATGAAAGTTTTTCTATCTCCTTCTTCACTAACAATTTCTGAAAAGATATCTTAACAAAATTTTTTCATTATTCTTGCCATTTTTAAAGCTTTCCCAGTGGTTTTTCAACTTCAGAAGAATATATATTTCTACTAAGGAACTTCTGAAAACATTTTTTTGAAAAATGTACATGTCCCTTCCGATCTTTCACTTTATATACTTCAACTCAGACTTCACCGAATGGCTCAATATATTTTTCATGGTCATCCCATCCTTCAAGAATTCTAGAATTCTGACATTTTGCAGTTTGCCTCCTACTATGCTGATTACAGCAACACATACGCCTTTAGTCCAAATATACTTTCCTAGCTTTTATGTAAGGGAGAAATAAGCATTTTGGCTCAAAGTTTATCACTTATGATAATTATTTCTATAGCCAAATAGCTATAACCATTTTATAAATAATTATTTATGTACAAACTATTTGAAATTATCTGCATAAATACAATTTTAGTTTGGGAAGAATGAATATTTACCTGTCAGCCTCTATAAATTAATTCTTTGTCTAGTGAAAACCCAAGAAAATACACCACTTCAACTAATCTCTTCCATGTCACTTTATAAAATTCTTAGCTTAAAACCTAAAACCTTTTTTGGCTAGTTAAGATCCTATAATTCTGGTGATTCTTTTTTGCTCCAACAGAAAATATGTTCAGTAAACCAGTCTATAAGTCCTACAATGAAATGTCTTCTTGAAAAACAAAGCTATGCTGGAAAAGACTAATTTTTTTTTTTCATAAAAGATATGTGCTAGAATTTTTTCCCAAGTTCTCTTTATTAACAAATCTATTTGAATTGGGATTTTAAAAATCTAGAAAAATCTTACTGATATATTTTGATATAGTACTATTGTTGTACTTATTTAAATGTAGTAAGCAAACATTAAGAAAGCCACCATTTTGTGCTATCAATGGCTGCAATTATTCTATGCCTTAAAGAATGCATAATGAGCCTTTTTGTTCTATAAAATTGATGCAAGCCACCCTTATTTTTAGCTCTTGAAGAATTTTTAGTTTCTTGTTATTAAAATTAGTCACATACTTCTAGTCACATACCATCATGCATGCATATGCTTGAAAAAATTAACCAAAAACTGTTTTAAGCCAAAATAAGCATACATACTACTTTTCAAAGAAAAGAGTTATTGTTTATCAGATATACTTTGGGAAATAAGCTTCTAGTTTGCTATCACTGCTAAAATATAAACACTAGCACAGTTATGAAGTTATAAAATGAACCTCAGCTAGACTCCGATTAATGATTTAATTGCTTTGAAAATTTGCTTCTAACATGTACATTCTTTATTGTTAGAGTACAGTTCACTATTCTTACTATCTTTCTGAAATGTTTGACTCCATTTCACTATGAGCAGTAATTTTTTTTATCCTCTCTCTCTTATAATCCTTTTGAAAGAAACCCTAAATTACAGGTATATAAATTCCAATGTTTAGACTTGTATTTTTTACTTCCCATGTGTACATTACACTCCATGGATTTATTTATAAGTTAAGTTTGCATGTTTTGACTGCCTACACCCATTTTGCCCGCTTCATTATTTTCATTTATTTTGAAAATTGAATATATTGATTAATGAAATTTAACAGATAAGCCAAGCACAGAATATCAGAGAATTCGAAAAATGTTAAAGTATAGGATTACAATACATTTAACACCAAAACTCATGTGATTCAAAAGTCATTTTGGGATTCTGAAGTCTTACAAAGACACCAGTATGAGTACCACTTACAGCTCTATAATTATAGATATCATAATGCATTGCCCTAAATTTATACTGGCTGCATATATTATTTTGAACAATTTTTAAGATAAAATTTTTCCATATATATATTATTGATTTTAATTTTGAAAAAATTATAGGTCAGGAAAAAAAATCTATTTGGTTGTATTTCAATTACTATGCATGAGTTAACCAAAAAAAACTTCCATTCTACTTTCATCTTTTCATAAATTGGCTATAATTTTTTGAGAAAAAGAGCTTTTTGCTTTTCTTTGTAAACAGCAGGTGACAAATCAGTATGCCCCCTTCTGCTCTCCAAGGCTGGGAACAAGAAAGTAAAAGGCCAAAGTCACTTAAAAAGAAAGGTCCATCCCAAGACCTGTTTCTTCACCTTACCCACTGGGTTGAATAAAAGCAGTGGAGAAACGGAGGTTATCAATATGTCCTCTTATTGAAGAGTTTATATAATGAAAGCACCTTTATTTAAGAGAGTCTAATTTTCATGAACTGTACCTGTTATGATACCTTGGTGAAGGAATTGGCAACCCACTCCAGTATTCTCGCATGGGAAATCCCATGGACAGAGGAGCTTGACAGGTTACAGTCCATGAGGTCACAAAGAGTCGGACACAACTGAGCGACTAAGCATACTCACACACACACACACACACACACACAAATAAATTACATCGACCTTTATCACATCATATAATAATTCATGCTGAGAGTCCTGAATTCAAATTCTTCTTCATCTATGGAAAAATCTATCCTTGTATATCAAAGTTCAGTTTATTCCTTTCAAAAGCACGATTGTTGTAATTAGCCTCCAATTAAAATAAATTAATTAATTGAATTAAAAAAGTAAACTCAAGCTTTTTTTCAGATCTTAAAAAGAAAAGTATGATTGTTACAACTTAAGACTATTCCCATATATTTAAAGTTCACCTCTGGAAATTCATGATCAAATTGAAATGCTGTTGCTTCACTAAAACCTCATTTCCATATATTATTTTAGAGAACTGAATTTTGTAAAAATAGGGCAGCTTTCTATAAACTTGAACATAACCTAGGTCAGTTCTACAGCTATTTCTATGTTTATGCCTCTAAGTTCCTTTCCTAAAATTTCTTTTCAACAATAAGCCTAAAGTCATCATTTTCTCTTTGAATCTGTTACCTTTTCAAGTCAGGCTCCAGCAAGAGTGCCCAGTGTCGTTTGAGCCAACCAAATGGGCCCCAGTTAGGCTCAGAAGCAAAGGGAAATTTCCTTCTCTGGTCAGAGAATGGAGAGGTGTCAGCTCTCGCTCTGGAGCACATGCTGTCTAGCAGCCATGATCGGGGTTGCTTGACAGAGATCAAGGCAGCAGGAGGCAGGTAGAGTTCTCCAGCAGGCACGTTGCTCACAGCTCGGGGTCAGTCTCTGCACACGGCGCACTGTCGCCATCTTGGATTGAGTGTTGGGTGCAGCTTCTGCACACAGCGCGCCAAGCTCGGGTGCTTGTGAAGTCATTTCGCACCAGGAGCTCTGGTCTGAAGTGCCCAGTGCAAGACCTCTGCACAAGACTGCCCATGAGCTATGAAACTAGACTAAGCACAAAGCAAGTGAAAAAGGTTAGGCTTCCTTACCCAGATTCTATTTTTATTTCCTGTGAAAAATTAATGAGCTTTGTTGGTGATAAACCCTTAATTATTAGAGTCTCAGACTGTTTTAACTTTTACAAATACTTTTTCTCCAAAGGAAGTTTTATTGTACATTTGAAAGTGTTTGAATTTCTTTCAACACTCATATCAGCTCTAAACAGTTCAAATAAGGACCTTTTAAATTATCAGTGACACTGAATATGTCAGGACTTAAGTAATGTACAAAATTAGCTTTTACTAGAAAAATTCCATGTGCATGTATACTTGTTTCTTTGTAAACATATCTGATTTTTAAACCCTGCACTTCATTGACTTGTGTGTGTATGTAATGTTCCTTGACCATCTGGTATGTGCTTTATTCTTGTAAAAGTCACAATAGCTGTAAGAACTTGACCTTGAGAATTTCACCCAATCTGCTAAGGAATTCAGAAATGAATATATAAATATAATGGAATAGACAAAAAAAGAGAGTGAGAGAGATTTGACTCATTGCAGTGAACTTGTAGATGGCTTTAATGCAACAGTATCCTTTGATTTAGATTTTTAAAGACTGAACTGGAGTTTGACTTGTAAAGAAGATGCTAGAGAAAGTCCTAGTAGAGAAAAAAACAAGTGTAAGCAGGCAGAAATACAAAGGCCTTGGCCCGTTATATGAACAGCAAGAGATATGAATTGTCTGGCTTGCAAGAAGATAGTTGGTCAAACATTGTGATGGGAAGTCATGCAGTTTTATGTCAGATGTAACACTAAAGAGTTCACACTGGATTATATAGGAAATGTGGTAAAACTGAACAGATTTGATGTCAAGAAGAGAAATTTCCAGGTTTTTGTTCTGGGAAAATCAGTCTGACTATGAAAGCAAGATGGTTTGGACAGAAGGAAAGAAACTAAAAGTGAATGACCCAGATAATTATTGGAGTCTGCTCTTTCTGATTTAAGATCTTCAATATCCATTCATATTAGATACCTTTTCATGTCATGCCAAACTGTAAACATCTGAATTTATGTTTTAGAGATTTTTTTTTTTTTTCACGAAGAGCACTGAATCAGATACTGACCCAACAGATACATTATATCAACTAACCTGGAAGGTTAGAAATAGTAGTTAGCCATTCAAAGTTATGTGTCATAACTCACCTGTGATTCAGTTGCCTAAGTGTCATCAAATGAAAGAGGGCAGAATTTTCTCCAACCTTCCACCTTCTGATAGCACCATTATGACACAAGAGAAGCACCAAAATGGTTTGCCTGTTGTCTTTGTACTGTCTGGAGGTGGTGGGAAGCTGTTTATAGCTGAAATTTTCTTTGTTGAGCAGCTTGATATTAAATAGAAGATCATTGTTCTGAGAGTAAGCCAGTCCATTATGGAGGTTTATTATGAAGAGAAGCATAAAACACATGTGCTTAAGTTCTTTTGTAGGTAATTCTGTAGATAGCTGGACAGATTTACACATACAGATGTATATTTTGAGATGGTTTTATATGTGTGTCTATGACTAGTCTGCTGCTGCTGCTAAGTCACTTCAGTCGTGTCCAACTCTGTGCGACCCCATAGACGGCAGCCCACCAGACTCCCCCGTCCCTGGGATTCTCCAGGCAAGAACACTGGGGTGGGTTGCCATTTACTTCTCCAATGCAAGAAAGTGAAAAGTGAAAGTGAAGTTGCTTAGTCATGTCCGACCCTCAGCGACCCCATGGACTGCAACCCACCAGGCTCCTCCATCCATGGGATTTTCTGGGCAAAGTACTGGAGTGGGGTGCCGTTGCCATGACTAGTCTACACAGAGGCAATTGACACTGTTGTGTGGGGCCAAGAGAGATATGCAGAATCAAGAAACAAAAATATTGAGGGTGAAACCACACATACACAAAGACACATCTAGAAAGTAGTCTATTGTAAAGTCAGTTAAAAGAATTGAGAAACTAGTCAGAGATGAAAGTAGAAGAGAAAACAAAATGCCTTAAAATGAAGAAAAGAAATTATTTTGGTAAATGTCGATTGACCTGAGTCATATTGAAAATCAAAGATTCAGCATTACTCTTCTGAGGCAAACACTGATGTTCCTGTTGTTAAAAAGTGCGCTTTTATATTCCTTGCTCTCATAATGAACACATATTCATTTAATGAGATTTAGATGCAAAATTCTTGAATGGTAATCAATTGAAGGCTATATGCATCTATAATACTTTTAATTAATGAAATAACATTTTAACCAACTGGTAGCTAACAGCCTGTTTAAGATGAAAAGGTGTGTGACTGAAAATGAGTTTGTTAACTTCACCAGTAATCAAATCTGAAAGATTGTTATGGTAATAATTTTTCATAAATCAAAAAATAAATGGAATAAGCAGGATAACTGGAACCAAGATGAGAATCTCTGTGGCATTTGATTAACTGCCAGGAAATGACTGATTTTTCAGTAATCAAAATGAAAAAGGCAATCAGATGGATTTATAATATATACCACTACAGGTTCTGTGATATGCGTTATTCATAATTTAGCCTTCTTGTGGATAATTGCATTGTGAATACTCAGCATATATTAACAGTTTACAAGTAAGAATTTACAAACATGCTACAGGTTCAAAGGATCTCAAAACAGCTCAAGGGACTTGCATAAAACTTGGTGATCCTTTAAAATAGCACACCTGTTATAATCAGATGCTGTCAAAAGCAGTGATTAAAACAGAAAGTCTTCAGACCTGTTTATGTTTGGGTTTGGAGGACATCACCATTAGAGGAAGTTACGGAGAGAGTTCCTGAACTCTTCTGAGTTCTTCCTCCAGACAGACAGAAAGAGAAATAAGTAAATGCATGCTTGGAACAAGTAAAAATCCTGAACAAAGCTGTCCCCAACCCTACAGAAAGTAAAAGTGACTTTGGAGAATGACTATTAGTAGCAACAATGAGCAGACACAAGAGGGCCACTTCAGGCAGTTATCTTTCGAAAATGGGGTGATATCCCCAAATTCATGATTTAGAACCTAAACAGAGTCCATATCCTGGGTTGGGAAGATCCCCTGGAGGAGGAAATGGAAACCCATTCCTGTCTTCTTGCCTAGGAAACCCCATGGACAGAGGAGCCTGGCAGGCTCCAGTCGGTGGGGCTGCAGAGAGTAAGACTTGACTGAATATTAACGCAAGCATGCACACAAGGTCTGTTGACAGCAGTCACTACCGTCCACTTAAACTCTTTTAATGAGAAAAGTACCTTGTTCACATTAAAAGTTCAAGTTCCCATAATTTGTGATATCTTCCACATGCACACCTTGAATGTGGACATATAATTTAGTTATTTCTTAAGAGATAGTTTTCCCCTTGTGTTTTAATTAACTACTCAAAATAGAATGTTTTAGTATTTTAATACCATTAGAGTTATTTCTATTTAAAACATCAATAGAACCATGACATTTAAAAATATACATTTTATTACACATATCTGTATTTTGCTAGTTGTGATGCCAAAGATGGGAGAAATACAGTTTATATTTAGTTCAAGCTATTGTCCTTAGAGACAACCATCCAGTTTGCTGCCTGAACAAAATGATTTCCAGAATGACTGGCAAATAATTCATTTGTAATTCATCATAGATAATTTTCCAGCTTTCTTGTCAGTATATTATAGTTTCTTATCTTCCTCATCAAGGGTAATAATTAGAAACAACTAATCCTGAAAAAGCTCACCCACACGTAGCTTTTTTTCCCCCTCCGGCTCAATGGTTAGATTGCCAGGTGACCACTGGCTGCGGCATAGTCTTCGGGACATTAACATTGAGGTTTTCATATTGGCATGTGAATAAGCAGAATACGCTCTCTGATCCACAACTCGAGAGTATGCTTTGGAACCAACAGAAGTGGCTCTCAGAAGGTCTTAGGGAGACAGAAGCTATACCAGCAGGAGTACCAGTACAAAGGGCTTAAAAACTGCTCTTTATGCTGTGGAGCCAGCTAGTCATCCCTTTTCTGTTGGAGATGGATCTTCTGTAAGATGAGGCTGTTCCCACAGGAAGTCTTCAAAAGTTAGAATGGAACCAAAACATCGTTTGTGCACGAAACAGTGCCTAGATCAATATTTGTATTGGTATTTTTCATGTTTCTTAGAAGGTGAATGTTGTTGTTCAGTCACTAAGTCATGTCCAACTCTTTGCAACCCCATAGACTGCAGCACACCAGGCTTCTCTGTCCATCACCATCTCCCAGAGACTCATGTCCACTGAGTCCGTGATGCCATCCAACCATCTCATCCTCTGCCACTCCCTTCTCCTCCTGCCCTCAATCTTTCCCACCATCAGGGTCTTTTCCAGTGAGTCAGCTCTTCACATTAAGCAGCCACTGTATTGGAGCTTCAGCTTCAGCATCAGTCCTTCCAATGAATAGTCAGGATTGATTGCCTTTAGGATGGACTGGTTGGATCTCCTTGCAGTCCAAAGAACTCCCAGAAGTCTTCTCCAACATCACAGTTCAAAAGCATAAATTCTTAGGAGCTCAGCCTTCTTTATGGTCCAACTCTCATATCCATACGTGACTATTGGAAAAACCATAGCTTTGACTATATGGATGTTTATAGTCCTTTGTTTGGCAAAGTGATGTCTTAGCTTTTTAATATGCTGTCCAGGTTTGTGATAGCTTTTGTCTCTTTCTAACATGTGTGTATATATATGTGTGTGTTATATGTGTGCAAATGTACATGTGTATATACTTGGTACATGCATGTATGATTTTATACATGCTTATAAACACACACACACACATTCCAAACAAACCCTAACCACCTGTTATCTAATATTTTGTATTTTAGTAATAAAAACCCTAAACACCTAATATCCCATATTTTGTTTTTTCAATATGCTAGCCCATATTTGTAACCTTTTTATGGCAAATAGTTTATCCATTTGGCCATCAGAATAACTTCCATAAACTTGAGCATTTGACTGTACTATCACACACACTGTATTTGTGTTTAAACACTGTCCCCCAAACCCTTTTTTCTTAATACCTCATTTTTAAAGATATTCTATAATTATCTTCTTCATGCCCAAAACACCCATGACTAAAGTTTCCAGCATAAATTTTTGAAAGAATTTTTAAATCTTAAGTAAGGAGAATCTTTTAACTTCAATATGAAATTTAGAGTTTTAACTTTCCATATAAAACAACTATCATCAAATCTTCGAAAATAGCATGCAATCCTAGGTCACCCTCCATCACTTTTGTGGCTTGATTAAGTGAACTACGATCATAAAACTCCAAAGACATGGGAAAATGTTGGAAACAGTTCAACATATAGTGATAGAATCAGAGTTTTAGGGCTGGAAAAGATGTTTGGCTGCAATGCAATCCTCTAACTGCATAGAGGAGAAATAGATGAAAGATGGGAAAAGATAATGTTTTTAAGGAAGAATTATTTCAGATGGGAATACAAGACCATCTGACCTGCCTCTTAAGAAACCTGTATGTAACTCAGGAAGCAACAGTTAGAACTGAACATGGAACAACAGACTGGTTCCAAATAGGAAAAGGAGCATGTCAAGGCTGTATATTGTCACCCTGCTTATTTAACTCATATGCAGAGTACATCAGGAGAAACGCTGGGCTGGAAACAGCACAAGGTGGAATCAGGATGGCCAGGAGAAATATCAATAACCTCAGATATGCAGATGACACCACCCTTATGGCCGAAAGTGAAGAGGAACTAAAAAGCCTCTTGATGAAAGTGAAAGTGGAGAGTGAAAAAGTTGGTTTAAAGCTCAACATTCAGAAAATGAAGATCATGGCATCTGGTCCCATCACTTCATGAGAAATAGATGGGGAAACAGTGGAAACAGTGTCAGACTTTATTTTTTGGGGCTCCAAAATCACTGCAGATGGTGACTGCAGCCATTAAATTAAAAGACACTTACTCCTTGGAAGAAAAGTTATGACCAACCTAGATAGCATATTCAAAAGCAGAGACAGTATTTTGCCAACAAAGGTCCATCTAGTCAAGGCTATGGTTTTTCCAGTGGTCATGTATGGATGTGAGAGTTGGACTGTGAAGAAGGCTGAGCGCCGAAGAATTGATGCTTTTGAACTGTGTGTTGGAGAAGACTCTTGAGAGTCCCTTGGACTGCAAGGAGATCCAACCAGTCCATTCTGAAGGAGATCAACCCTGGGATTTCTTTGGAGGGAATGATGCTGAAGCTGAAACTCCAGTACTTTGGCCACCTCATGTGAAGAGTTGACTCATCAGAAAAGACTCTGATGCTGGGAGGGATTGGGGGCAGGAGGAGAAGGGGATGACAGAGGATGAGATGGCTGGATGGCATCACTGACTCAATGGACGCGAGTCTGAGTGAACTACAGGAGCTGGTGATGGACAGGGAGGCATGGCGTGCTGCGATTCATGGGGTCTCAAAGAGTCAGACACTACTGAGCGACTGAACTGAACTGAACTGAACTGACTTCAGTTGAAAAAGAAGGAAAGAAAGAGTTCTTTGCAGTGACAAATATATAAATAAAAATAGAACATAGACAGGCCTTTGCCACACACCACACACACATGAACACACATACAGTCACACCAAAGGGCTGCGTGTACCCCTTCCTGTCCAATCAAAGCAAATAGTGAAAATATACTGTCATATCCACTGAGCCACATGCAAACAATATGGTCTGTCGCTCAATCTATCTGCAGAAATTTTTAATGATGAAATCTTTATATTTTGGTGGCAAAAGATTATTAGCTAATATTTATTTTTTATTTTAAAGCATTTTTATGCCTTTCATTAAATTGACACAATAATTCTGTGAGATAGGTATTAATGTCCATGTCTACAATATGTAGAAAATAAATATCACAGAAAATTCACTTTAACAAAAAAAAAAAAACCCACAGTTAGGAGAAATCTTTATTGATGGGAAGGCAAATGTAATAGCTTAAAAGGTGTGCATAGCAATAACCCCCTTTAAGATAAGTTGGATATTAGAAGGATTTTCTTACAAATTAATCATTAAAAGTTTAGGTTTTCAAACAGTAAGCTTCAGTTGTTTGGGGAATACACTGAAGCATGCACAGATAATCCACAGTAAATTAGTGCCGTCTGATGGAGGGAGCAAGAGTTTGGGCACAAGCAGGCTTGTAATCAAATCCAGGCTTAACATTTTATTCTTGGGTCTCATTGCCTGTATTTATTTACCATCACTGAACTCCAGTTTTGCCATCCATAAATAGTGGGAAAATGCCTATTTCAAAGGGCTAGTGTGAGGCTCAAATGAGATTATGTGTGTAAAATGCTTTCTGCTGGCTCTTCCACGATTCCCATTCTGCTGCTTTGTGTAATTATAAGCAAATCTTCCCTTCCAGACAGACAAGGCTAAGATTTAATTTAGAGTTAGTATTAGTAACAGATTTAGCATTACAGTCAAGGGTTAGGAATTCTTTATTTTCTCTTCATAATTAGGATGTGCAAATACCATATGTCCTTTAGGAGTGACATATAAAACTTACATGTCTCAAACAGTGAGACATGAAGTTGTTCAGAGAACATTGTTTTAAATATTGCCAACTTTGCTACTGTGCAGATATTGCCTAGTGCCAAAAATTATAGTGTCGTGGCTTTTCCCCAGAACTTGGTCACTAAAAGGTCAGCTACAAAATACTGCTTCTGGACTATCGTTGTAGGAGGAACCATACGCGTTGGATGAGGGTTTCTTATAAGTCATACATAGATGAGTGAGTAGTGGTCACCACATCCAGAAAACGTTCTGGCTCTAGGGTTTCTGTGCTGCTGTTATTATATAAGCAACCAAGTTCTAGAAATAAAAGATTAATAAGAATTTGATTAAGATATCTATATACCTTAAAATCTAGGCTTCCCTGATGACTCAGATGGTAAAGAATCTGCCTGCAATGCAGGAGATATGGATTCGACCCCTGGATTGGAAAGACCCCCTGAAGAAGGGAATGGCTACCCACTCTAGTATTCTTGCCTGGAGAATTCCATGGACAGAGGAGCCTGGAGGGCTACAGTCCATGGGGTCGCAAAGAGTTGGACATGACTGAGCAACTAACACACACATAGCCTAGATTTAGATTATTTAAATTTTACTTCTATTATTTTAAAACTATATATTTTCAAGTACCTTATGGTCATGCCATAGAGGACAGGAAATAATACTTATTGAGCATCTACTATGAATCACTGAGAAAAAAATGTTCAATAAATGGTCAGAATAACTAGGTGGACATTTGGGGAAAAAATCAAGTTGGATCCACACACTTCACTATATACCACGATAAATATCCAGTGATCAGATATTTATGTGAAATAAGTGAGCCATGAACTAATAGAGGAAAAACATGGCTGTGTATGTGTGTTCAGTTGTTCAGTTGATTCAATTCTTTGCGACCTCATGGCCTCTAGCCCGCGAGTCTCCTCTGTCCATGAAATTTCCTAGGCAAGAATACTGGACTGTGCTGCCATACCCTCCTTGAGGTGATTTTCCCAAACCACAGACTGAACCCGCCTCTCCTGCATTGCAGGTGGATTATTTACCCATGAACCACTGAGGAAGCACCCATAATACTGAAATGTGAAATGTTTTTTTAAGACTCAAAACCCAAAAATCCTAAATAAAGAGTCTGATCAATTTAAGTACCTAAAAATCAAAACTATCTTAATGTACAAGGTTCATCAAAAACAAAGTCAAGAGGCGGCAGGAAGAAGCAGGGTCAAACTTACCACAAGGATCAAGCCTAGATAGTTCATTTAATAAGAAACCAACCCAAGAAAGAATATGAATAGAGTTCACACACAAAAAAAGAAAATACAAATAATTAACCATGTGAAAAGATGTTTAGCTTCACATACAATATGTGAATAACTTGCTGAAGTTTTACTGAAATAAGATTTTTCTCCAAGTATTTAAGGAAATATATATATTCTGATAACTTACTCATAAGGGATGAAGCTATAGATACTCTCCTACATTGCTGGAATAAATTAGCACCATCCTTCCAGAGAGCAATTTCACAGTGTCATTACTATCAAGTTGGACCTAGAACCCAGCGATTATGTTCTGGGAACTTACCTACACAGACGTGAGATGCAAAGATTTTGCTGAAGCATCCTCTATGAGCACAGGATTGGAAATCATTCAAAGGCTCATCAGTGCGAAACAACCCAAATGATTAACTCCTAATAATAGAATCTGATACATATTAAATTTGAAAAGAGGAAATATTTCCAAGATATTTCAAGTAAAGAGCAAGATAGAGAGAGTAGTGTGTATGGTGTGTGAAGCACACACAGAAAAGAATGTGCCCCCCAAAAAAGAATATGCAGGTGTACATGTTGGTATGCACAAAGTGAAACTCTGGAAGGAGCATGAGAAACTAATGCTTTCCTCTGATTATGAAAGTGAAAGAGGAGAGTGAAAAAACTGGCTTAAAATTCAACATTCAATAAATGAAGATCATGGCATCGGGTCCCATCACTTCATGATAAATAGATGGGGAAACAATGGAAACAGTGACAGACTTTATTTTCTTGGGTTCCAAAATCACAGCAAATGGTGACTGCAGCCATGAAATTAAAAGATGCTTGCTCCTTGGAAGAAAAGCTACGATCAACTTAGACAGCATATTAAAAAGCAGAGGAATTACTTTGTCAACAAAGATCCATCTAGTCAAAGCAATGGTTTTTCCAGTAGTCATGTATGAATGTGAGAGTTGGACCATAAAGAAAGCTGAGCACTAAAGAACTGATGAGTTTGAATTGTGGTGTTGGAGAAGACTCTTGAGAGTCCCTTGGACTGCAAGGAAATCCAACCAGTCAATCCTAAGCAAGTTCCAGGAGTTGGTGATGGACAGGGAAGCCTGATGTGCTGCAGTCCATAGGGTTGCAAAGAGTCAGATATGACTGAGCAACTGAACTGAGCTGAACCTCTGATTATGGATATTTGGTGAGGGGACAGCTGTGCAGTGGAGGATGAGAGTGAAAGAGACTTTTCCTTCTATACATTTTATAATTTTTGATTTTGCATTTAAATTCTTTGATTATCTATTCAATTTCTTTACTCATAAGAAGAGTATCAGAGCAAGGAAAGGTTAAAAAATATATATATTCATTTATTCCAAAAATGTTTATTCAACAACTGCAGTGTGGCAAGAACTGCAGCAGGCACTGGAGTAAAAAGGATGACAATTCTGGTACTTAGGGAGCATACAGCCAAGTGAAAGAGGCTGACAAGCAATCATGACCTAGATTTAAACTTGAGTGATTGAGAAAGGGAAACTGCACTAGTAGAAACAAAAGTCAAAAGGGAAAACCACTTTCCAAAATAATGTAGTTGATGGGAGATGCTCTGCAATTTGATGAAGCGAAGGATTTATGCAAATTGAAAGTTCCATTGGGGAGCAGATGAAAGACAGGATTAGAATAGATTCTAAAACCAGATTCTGAGTATTCTTTTGAGGTGGAAAGTCCAAGAGAGGAAGTAAAAAAGAGAAGGGAGCCCAGAAGAAGTCCTGGACAAGGTCCACATTTATTGAGTTTCGGACATCTCCTTTTATCAGAGGTTTCCATTTGAAATTCTGTCTTTTTAAAAGTAGTCTCGATAAAGGTAAGATCGAAGTCTTTTGCAAATGTACTGATAGCTTCAAAAGGGCTTAAAACACTGTGACAGTCTGGCAAAACTTCTAGGTTTTTATGATAAGAATAATGAAGAAGAAATCTCCTTAGTCAGACCAGTACTGCCCACAACCTGATAATCCTGAAGTTGTCTATCTGACATGTCTGACATCTGGTGAGATGTCTGACATCTGGTGAGATGTCTAGGGCCACAGTATGATTTATGAGGCAGGAAATTTGAAGGTCCTTTGAATACAATAGCACTCAGGTTTAAAAAAAAAAGATACTTTGATTCAAATTCATTTTCTTTTATTTTTGATCATTCAGAGAAATCATTTCAGGTTGCATATTAATTCTTCCTAGAGCCAGCTGGTAGAACATGAGGCTAATGAGACCAAAGGCAGTGGTTCAGTTCCTTTTCTGAAGACAGGCCTCACCCAGGGAAAGCTTTTTTGTATGCACCTCTAACCAAGTCCAGCTGTCTTCCCGGTTTGGCATTGGGTACAAAGGGGCCCAGGTAACAGACAGTGAATCTCTGATGGGGAAGCCTCATCCACAAAAATTAGTAAAAGTTTCTAACCTAATCTTATATCTCCCAACATGACAGACTATGGGCTTCACTCACCTCCATTTGTCCTTGAGATTTTTTTTTTACGTGTAAGACAAGATTATTCAAATAAGTATATCACAAATGATTCACTCAACTAGGATAAAGAGAAAATTCAAGGTGATGTCTGTAAGCACAATTTAAATTCTTCCCATGTCTCCTAGGCTGTTATTGTCAACCAGGCCCTTCATACTGCTCCTGTTTTAAATCTGAACACAATTTTGCCATGCAGGGAAAGAAACCTACAAACAAAAACTGCATTTTCAGACTCCATCGCAAGTTCTGCCAAGCATAGAGTTTACAAGTGTAACAATGGCAGCTGTTCCCACTGGTATGAACAGCTGGGAAAAACAGCACTGAAGTCATTATCTCTCAGATTATGATCTGTTGGAACAATGCCCAAAATCTCAATGCTGACACTGCATGACAGCATTTACCCTCTGACCACCCCATTAAAATTTGTGTTTCATTTCGCCAAAAGAAATTAACAGTATCACATATTCAAAAACAAACAAAATATCTCAGAATTATTTTAATAATTGGGGTGTAAACCTGCTTTCTTTCAGATATTCTGAGCTGCTGATATTCAAGATCAAAATAAACATTAGTCACTCTGTTCTCCTGAAAAAAATAAAATCAAAAACAGATACACATTTTAGGTGAGAAGCAGTTGAATTGATATTCTGTTCAAGTTATCCATGAAATATAGCCCAGTTGTGAAAAGTTTTTCACTTCTATTGTGAAAAATAGGTACCTCCAATGTCCAGATGACTAAGGATGGAGAAACATCTTTTCAAGCATATTATGCTCAGTGGACATAAATTAGGATTAGATATTCATAAAGTCAGTTAGAAGGGAAATCTTAAGGAACACAGAAAAGAGAACAATCAATTGGATAAAGGGAAGATGTAACTCAAAGAGAGTCAAGAAGAAAAGAGTCATAAATTCAATTACAGTAATTGAATATATATTGCCATCATGATCTAGGCTGCCAAAATTCAATGAATAAAAGTTTACTTTTTTCTTGCTCTTATGAACTTCACAGAATAAAAAATAATCAACCCAGACATCAGGTAGCTACAGAGTTTATTTTAATGCCTGGACAACTGGTATAAAACACTCTAAGTTCTGCAAGAATCTGATATTGAGAAAAGTAAAGTCTATCTGGAAAACAGAGTCAGGAGAAAAACAAATGCCATTTGTAATCCCTATGTACCCTTTATGCCTTTAGAATTTGATGTTTAACAAAAACACTTTCAACCAAATCTCAAAATGACTGAAGAGATTACAGTAATATAGATGACATCATGACAGTGAAAAAGCAAGCTTGAGTTTTAGAATCAGGCAGAACCCAAAGTTAGCCAGTAAATCAAAATTCCTAAAGTTTATCAAGTGCTTCCTGGTGCTCAGTAATCTTCAGCATGCTATATGTGAATTATTTTTGCATCAACTTCTTCTAACTACCCTATTCAGTTCAGTTCAGTTGTTTAGTCGCTCAGTCGTGTCTGACTCTTTGCAACTCCATGGACTGCAACACACCAAGCCTCCCTGTCCATCACCAACTCCCAGAGTTTATTCAAGTTCATTGAGTCGGTGATGCCATCCAACCATCTCATCCTCTGTCATCCCCTTCTCCGCCTGCCTTCAATCTTTCCCAGCACGAGGGTCTTTTCAAATGAGTCAGTTCTTTGGCATCAGGTGGCCAAAGTATTGAAGTTTCAGCTTCTCTCATATTATTATTTGTTCACTTTTTATAGATGAGGAAAATCAGCCACAAAGAAGTTGAATAATTGGGAAAGGTCATGGAGACAGTAAATGGTAGAACTAAGCTATAAAAGATTTAACTTCCCCAAGGTATCACTATTTGGGTGACTCTAAGAAAATCAATATACTTCTCATCATTTCACTTTGCTTTTTATACAGTATGACTAATACCTACTTATAAGTGTCAGTATATGCTAGCATCAAAACCACAGGGGCTTCCCTGCTGACTCAGATGGTAAAGAATCTTCCTGCAATTCAGAAGACCCAGATCAATTCCTGGATCTGGAAGATCCCCTGGAAAAGGGAATGGCTACCCACTCCAGTATTCTGGCCTGGAGAATTCCATGGACAGAGGAACCTGGAAGGCCACAGGCTACAGGGTCACAAAGTCGGACACAACTGAGCAACTTTCACTTTTTCTGCAATGTAGTGGCTCAAGGCTGGTTGAAATCATTATGACCACCAGTAGAGATTTCCTGTAGAGGACTTAAAAAAGAAGAAGGGACCAAAACCCTTCTCAAATATCTAAAATGTGGAAACTTCCTTGAAAGCTCTTAATTGGTAGGTGAGGACTCCTATTTACCATAGTTTTGAAGAGTAGATGCTTGTTTTAAACTTCTGGATGTAAAACTCAAGCTCTGATTTCTTTTCTCTCCACATTAGTAAAATAATCTGAGGAGTTCCACACATCAGAGGTGCTGATAAAAGGAAGTAAAAGTCAGAGATAGGGAAGAGGTTGGGTGGCTGCTTTAATATTGCTGTGTGCATGGACCTGAGGGTCTTTATTTTCCTTGCTAAACTGTAGAAAGGTTTCTACCTGACTATGGGCCCCCTTTTTCTCCCAGCCTCTTGTCAATTTTATAGCCCAATTATGTGTTTCTCAAGGACCTGGAAGACTTTGAAGGACTATAAAGAAAGCTGAGAGCCAAAGAATTGATGCTTTTGAACTGTGGTGCTGGAGAAGACTCTTGAGAGCCCCTTGGACTGCACGGAAATCAAACTAGTAAGTCCTAAATGAAATCAACCCTGCATATTCACTGGAAAGACTGATGCTGAAGCTCCAATACTTTGGCCACCTTATACGAAGAGCCGACTCATTGGAAAAGACCCTGATGCTGGGAAAGATTGAAGGCAGGAGGAGAAGGGGGTGACAGAGGATGAGATGGTTGGATGGCATTATCAACTCAGTGGACATGAGTGTGAGCAAACTCCAGGGATAGTGAAGGACAGGGAAGCCTGGTAGGCTGCACCAACTAGCAAACACAGATGCCTAATCACATTGACGAAATCCCTCCCTTCTGCACTCAGCACATTCACACTAGCTCTTGCCACCACTTAAAAACTCTCCCATTTTTCAGTTCCATAGAATTGCATTCAATCTCCCTCTCCTACTGCGGTAGTCTTCAGCCCATCACGGTGGGTTTGAATGAATTCTTCCTTTCCTGATGCAATTTTCATCAAACAGCAGTGGGCTTAACAATCACTGAGGAGGGCAGACACTAAACAGGAAGAGGGAAGAGGAGTGTGTACGTGGATTTTTCTGATGAAGAAAAAGAACCAAGGATGGTGCCAACATGCCTGCTCCTGAGCTCTTTCTGTAAAAGCTTCGTGACTGGGTCACAAAAGGAATTATTTGAAAGAATGCAGAAATCTTGGGAAGGACTGAAAAGGAAAGGAAGAAAGTATAAAAAAAATAAATGACAGCTTTAAAAAAGAACAATTATAAAAATGTATATTCAAAAGGCATAATAATAGACTTTTATGCAAATTAAAATGCATTTAAATGCAAATTCAAGTGTGGTCCTCCTGCTTATTTCACACATTTGGCTGTGACCTTGCAAAGACCTTAGCAACAATTCCTATGGAATGTTTTAGAGCAATTAGGTACAGGAAAGGTCTATTGCAAGCTCATCTCCAAGTGGCTGGGTGAGGTTTCAGGAGGAAGAAAGATAACTTCCTAATAGTCTGAAATTCATGGCAGAGGGCAGACTAAGAGAATTCTCCAAGGACAGCTCCCAGGTCTGAGCAGCTTCTGTGGATCTCAGCGCTCTTGGTAGCCGTGAAAACCCAGTGTGTCCCCAGCAGCATTAGTGAGTCCTGGGGCGCATCCCTGGCCTCCCTTGGGACTGGGGAATTTTTGGAACTCCGTGCTTCCTAGCACCTTAGAAGAATGGCAATTGTCACTTCTGTTCCTTCAGACGTAAGCGCTTTAAGTTAGGGCTCAGAATTATGTCCGATTTTTAGCTGTGAGATCTTAGGTGAATAAAAGATTTAATTTCTCTGAGCCCCAGATCCTCCAGTATGACAAAAATAAAAATCTTTAATAAAAAGGGTATGGCGATACTTCATTCTATATCTAGCACAGAGAAGTCACGAAATACACAGTCATTCTTGTCACTGTTATCATTATCATTATTCTCAACTACCAGTCTTACACTTCCCTTGTGGCTCAGCTGGTAAAGAATTCATCTGCAATGCAGGAGCTGCTGCTACTGCTAAGTCACTTCAGTCGTGTCCGACTCTGTGCGACCCCATAGATGGCAGCCCACTAGGCTCCTCTGTCCCTGGGATTCTCCAGGCAAGAATACTGGAGTGGGTTGCCATCTTGGGTTCAATCCCTGGGTTGGGAAGATCCTCTGGAGGAGGGCATAGCAACCCACTCCCGTATTCTGGCCTGGAGAATTCCACGGAGCGTATAGTCCATGAGGTCACAAAGAGTTGGCCATGACTGACTTTCACTCACAACAGTCTTAAAAGCCATTCCCCACTTGACTGTAGGTTTCTGTGTGTGTGTGTGTGTGTGTGTGTGTGTGTGTGCACGTGTGTGTGTGTGTGTTTCAGGTACCTACCATGTATGAGATGGTTAAATGACATCACCGACTCAACGGACATGAGTCTGAGCAGACTCCAGGAGATAATGAAGGACAGGGAAGCCTGGCATATTGCACTCCATGGGGTCACAAAGAGCTGGACATGACTTAGCAATTATGCTTATAACTGTACTTAAGACCCTGTAATTATTCTTGCCAGCTATTAATTTCATGTAGCAAAGTCCTGGATAAATTACTGTCCACTGCACAACATTTACTAAAATGAAGTATACACAATATTTGATCACTAATTACTTTGAACTCACTTTTCAAGTCTTGGGTGGTATTAGTTTCTTAGGGCTGCTGTGACATAGTATCACAGACCACGTGGCTTACATCACCAAATTTACTTTCTTACAGTTCTAGAGGCTGGAAGTTCAAGTGGTTGGCAGGCTTGGGGTCTCCTGAGGCTTCTCTCTGTGGCTTGCACATGACTGTCTTCTCCTGGGTCTCACTAACATCTTCTTGTGTGTCCATGTCCTTTCTTCTTCCAATAAGTCGTATTAGATTGGGGCTCACCCTAATGACTTCATTTTAATTTAATTACTTCTGTAAAAGATCTGGTCTCCATACACAGCCACATCCTATATATGTACTGGGCATTAGGACTTCAATATATGAATTTAACAGGCTTCCCAGGTGGTGCTAGTGATAAAGAACCCATCTGCCAAAGGAGGAAACTTAAGAGAAGTGGGTTTGATCCCTAGGTTGGGAAGATCCCTTGGAGGAATGCATGGCAACCCACTCCAATATTCTTGCCTGGGAATCCCAAGGACAGAGGAGTCGGGTGTGCTGCAGTCCATTGTGTTGCAAAGAGTTCAAAACGACTGAAGTGACTTAGCTTGCACACACATATGAATTTTATGAAAGACACAGTCTAGCCCATAATGGCTTTTTCTTCATAAACATTTATTTTACATAATTTTCTCACCTCATCAATTACATTTTCTATTATTTATAATTTTTAATCAGTATTTTGGAGAAGGAAGTGGCAACCCACTCCAGTATTCTTACCTGGGAAATCCCATGGACAAAGGACCCTGGTGGGCTACAGTCCATGGGGTTGCAAAAGAGTCAGGCACAGCTTAGTAACAAAACAACAATCTATTTAATTATTCAGATACTTCTAAAACATAATCTGACATAGAAAGAATATAGTCCAGTTACTTAAGTAATGCTTAATCAGCTTTTTGGAGAAGATGGTAACTCATTCTGTTCCAGAATCCTTGTCTGAGAAATCCCATGAACAGAGGAGCCTGGTGGGCTACAGTCCATAGGGTCACAAAGAGTCGTATACAACTGAAGCGATTTAGCATGCACCTAAATAGGAGTCTCTCAGTGTCTTTGGATAGTAGGGGTTGGGATTTTGTATAAAAATACATGTTAGAAAAAATAAGTCTGTAGACTCTCGGAGAATGTGGTCCAGGTATTGTACTGATAATTCTCTGCAAATCCCACAGTGCTCATGCAGTACAACTAACTGAGAGCAAACACCTCTCAGAAGAATGAATGAATCAATGAGTGAATAAGTAGGAATCGGATAGCCATAGCTAATATAATCCTGCTTCTTCTCAAGGCACACAAAGGAACCGTGTTGTCTTAATGAAGACTCTTTAGGGCGTCCTACCTGGAAAACTGTCAATATGAGAAACGGCCTGGGGACCTCTTTTCATCTAAAGAGTAGCCTGAACTACATCTTGAGATTTCCCAATGTTTCCAAAATTCTCTGAACTTTCCTCCAGGGTGGGAAGATTATTTCAGAAAAGTAATTTGCCAAGGTCTTGAGCAGACTCAGAGGAGAAAAAAGACAAGAATACCACACAGTCGTAATGATTGAAACAAGAAATTCAATAATAAAAATTGGCAAGTCATTGTATTTCTCCTTTACGAAGACCAATTTTGTTCACTTTGACTGAATAACAGGCTTAGTCCATAGTCAAGTGATCCATTTAACCCCCAAACAGTTGCATCTTCAATTAATGAAATAAATTAGCCTCTCTGATACAGATAATTACCAACATACTAACCACTGGGCTATGTCTAAAGAGAATTCAGTGTAAATGTGTAATTGCCCATTTCTCAATAGCTGCCATCTATTTTTTTTTAACCTGTAGCTTTCCTAACTCCACCATTTATGCCACTTGTAATTTTCAAATCCCTGTTTATTCATTTTCCACTTTCTTCCAGTTTTCATGTGTGTGAAGTCGTTTCAGTCATGTTTGACTCTTTATGACCCTATAGGCCATAGCCCGCCAGGCTCCTCTGTTTATGCGATTCTCCAGGCAAGAATATTGGAATGGGTTGCCATGCCCTCCTCCAGGGGATCTTCTCAATCCAGGGATCGAACCCACGTCTCTTATGTCCCCTGCACTGGCAGGTTCTTTACCACTAGCGCCACCTGGGAAGCACACTTCTTCCACTTTAAAACTGAGTAATTAAAAAAAATTTTGATAAAATAATGATTGATAAATAAAAGTAGATATAGATACAGATAATATCACTGAAACCCTAATGTCTCTCTAGAAAACATTACTGTTGCCAACACACGCTTTAGTTCCTTACTTGTTCGTTTCTTTTTTTCTTCTAACAAAGACGAAAGGGAAAGAAGAGAGAACAAAGAGGAGACAACTGCACATTTCTAAGTGTTTTATCAGAGCACAGGTCTGGAGGTTGAGTTACAGTCCTTAGTGGAAATCTGTTGTCATCACAAACCTCCTCACAGTGTGATACAATTTATCACGATTGTCACTCTAGGCTCAAGAGAGAGCAGAAATAGAATCCTAGAGGCTCCATGCAGGGAATTTGTGTACCCAAGTGCCTGGTTAAACATCCAAAAATCGTCACCATCATCGGGTGCTAGCAGCTGGCTACTTATTCTCACAAATCATTAAATGGCCCTAATTTCCCAACCTTTACTCTGAAATTGATTGGCATATGTTTCAGTCAATAAATATTTAGGAAAAAAATTATGCAAATGCCTAAGTGTGTTTCCCCACAATGAACAACCACATACTATGTGCAGTTTTAATTCTTTATAGAGACAAAGCAACTTACAGTTGTTTTTTTCTTTTTTTATTTTTTTTTAACCTTCATTTTATGGCTCCATGAGCATTTAAGCTTCTCTCAGAAATGTTGACTTGAACCAAGATTTTATCTTTAATTTGAAGAAGGGGAAGGATGTATTGTCTTAAAAAGAAGAAGGAAATACAGTGAGTTTCTGCAATTAGCAATATTTAAGTCAGTGAGGATGCCTTCTGGAAATTTCTGATAGATAGGGGATAAGTTAGAATGACAGTAGGCGGAAGATGAAAGAAGTGCTTGACAATTTGAGAACCCTTTATATATGCCGCACTATCCAACAGGCAACAATTGTGCCTTTCTTTAAACTCAGATCACTTGTTTTTGTTTTGTCTGATTTTCATCATTAGCACAACAGCACATACAATTGTCAGTTAAATTAACTTCAGACTGAGTGCATGCCTACATTCTCATTTCATTCTACTTAAGGACTTTCAGAAAGCCCATCTCTTCATGGATAAACACTAAAACAAAAAGATTTAGAAAGATTCCCAAACTTCTAAACTTCTCTCATCTCTGCTATTACACACCAGGCAGTGCAAGTTAAGTCCTTTGGTCTCACCACGCAACTACTTATGTTTGGACCCCAAGTCTATCTCTCCAGCCCATCTCCTCCTAGAGATCAGACTCTGATATTCAAGTTTCTACTGGACAGTCCATCTGGTAAAACATAGATACATATTCACATCTTTGGGAATAGGGAAACAAAGGTCTTTCCTCAAAATATGCCTTTTTTTTTTTTTTCAGTATTATCTATCCATTTGTTCAGCTCAAGTCCCTGGGCACTATTTCTTCCTTCTTTTTTTTCACCTGCAACACTTAATCAGCCACCAAGTCTTCTGAATTCTTCCACCATGACATCTCTCGAATCTATTTTCTCCTTACCACCTCTCGAAGCAGACCCAGTCATGTCCCACCTGCATTATTGCACCAGCTGCCAAACCTCATCCTCTGGACTTCTTGTACATATTAATCCCAGGACGCAGTCAGTTACATTTCCAAAGTGCGAATCTCTTTATTTTGCTTCTTTGGTTAAAACCCTACGCTGACACCACATCATCCAACAATAAGATTCAAATGACGTAAGATGGTAACCAAGACTTTCATGACTTGTCCCTAGTGAACTTCTCCAGCCTCATTTCCTCTTAGAAAGCACTTATTGTGATCAGAGCTTACTTTTAAATCCCATCTTCCTCTATCTGAATAGCTCCTGAAGAGCAGGCATTCTGTCTTCTTAATCATTGTTTATCACTGCATCCTGCGCACATAACACACCACCAGGACCCTTGAAAGTTAGTGCTGGCTTCGCGGAGCACTGAGAATGCTGAGCATGAATGAAGAGATGGTGGAGGAAGATGGCCTCAGGGTTAATGTCACAGATCAGCTATTCAAACCTGGGTCTGCTATTGCTTCAGGGGCCCCTGGGAATATCATTTACCAGGACTGGACAGCTTTAGTGCCTTCACCTTTTGTAGTGAATATTTCGTAAGGAAAACCCTACTGTCTAACTGAATGAAGCTGAGGTGGCAACAAGAATTCTATCCAGAAACTTTATTTACCATTATTTAGATGTTAGGTGCATTCAGTCATTTTTCAACCATAAACAGAAATGCAACTGTTACAGGGAAAAAAATATTATTGTAGGAAAGGACTAAATTGTAGTAGTCCTTGGAGTGCTTGCTTCTCATTTCTAAGCTCTTGAGATGAAAAATGAATTAATGAGTAGATATGAGAAATTTGGAGAAGAAAATGACACCCCACTCCAGTACTCTTACCTGGAAAATCCCATGGGCGGAGGAGCCTGGTAGGCTGCAGTCCATGGGGTCGCTAAGAGTCAGACATGACTGAGCGACTTCACTTTCTCTTTTCACCTTCATGCATTGGAGAAGGAAATGGCAACCCACTCCATTGTTCTTGCCTGGAGAATCCCAGGGACGGGGGAGCCTGGTGGGCTGCTGTCTATGGGGTCGCACAGATTCAGACATGACTGAAGCGACTTAGCAGCAGCAGCATGAGAAATTTGGAGAAGAAAATGGCAACCCACTCCAGTACTCTTGCCTGGAGAATCCCATGGACAGGTGAGCCTGGCGGGCTGCAGTCCATGGGGTCAGAAGAGTCAGACACAACTGAACTACTTCACATTAGAAATTTAGAAATCATCCTATTTGGGTCTTAGAAACCACTGGTTTCCATATCTGTTAAAAAAAAAAAAGAACTTCTATGCATTTCTCACTTAGTCAAATATGTTTTAAAAAATACACAAACATGTATGTATATAGGTAAATTAGGTCATTGTTAGTTATAGCTCATGGTATCATAGTTATTTTTCTATAATTCAATTGATGAAAAGCTTTTTTCTTTTTTGTAGAAATAGCCATTGGCTGTGAAAGTCTAGTGGGACCAAGATCAGATTTATTTTATTTTCCCAGCCAAAAAAAAAATCTCCTAGCAACCAAAATTAATTTATTAGTCTATTGTTTGGGGAATCTGATCTGTCTTGTTTACTATACTGAAAATGTTGTATTAAGAGATTGAAAAAATGCAATTTTCTAGAGTCAGATTCCTCTGCCATTGTTCAGTCGCTAAGCCATGTCTGACTTATTGGGACCCCATGGACAGCAGCATGCCAGGCTTCCCTGTCCTAGACTGTCTCCCAGATTTTGCTGAAACTCACGTCTATTGAGTTGATGATGCCATCCAACCATCTCATCCTCTGTTACCCCCTGCTCCGCCTGCTCTCAATCTTTCACAGCATCACAGTCTTTGCCAGTGAGTCAGTTCTTCCCATCAGGTGGCCAAAGTATTGGAGCTTCAGCTTCAGCATCAGTCTTTCCAAAGAATATTCAGGGTTGGTTGCCTTTAGGATTGACTAGTTTGATCTTGCTGTCCAAGGGACTCTCGAGATTTCTCTATGCCACCACTATTGACATTTGGGGCCAGATAATTGTTTGTGGTGGAGGCTGTCCTGTGCAGTGTAGGATGTGTAGCAGCATCCCTACCCTCCACCCATGAGAGGCCAGGAGAACCCCCTTCTTTCCCAGTTATAAGAGTCAAAACTGTTTCCAGTCATTGCTAAATGCTCCCTGGTGAAGGCGTTTGTTCCTGCTTGAAGGAAGAGTTGAAATTTGGACATCTCTGGTGGTCCAACGGTTAAGAATCTGTCTGCCAGTTCGGGGGACATGGGTACAATCCATGGTCTGAGAAGACTACACAAGCTAAAGGCTCCCAGATTCCAGAACCATGAGAAACAGATTTCTTTTGATCCCCTTGTGGCTCAGATGGTAAAGAAACTGCCTGCAATGCAGGAGACCCAGGTTCCATCCCTGCATCAGGAAGACACCCTGGAGGAGGGCATGGCTACCGATTCCAGTATTCTTGCCTGGAGAATTCCATGTACAGAGGAGCCTGGCAGGCTACAGTCCATGGGGTCAAAGAGTCAGACATGACTGAGAGACTAACATTGCTAAGTAGGAAATAAGCCAATTAGTAATGTTTCAAGGCACTTGATATTACAGACTTTAAGAAAAGAAAGGGAAAGGAATTTTTATAATGTTTTGCATGATGGTCCAACAAAAATATTATATTCCTAGAGGTGGATTTTTAATCAATCAAGAAAATGAGCCCAAACTAAACCTAGGTTAATCCTAGAAGTTCCGCTGCCTGTAAGCTCTCTGACTAGATCTTTAACTTTTTTATCCCTCATTTCCTTCCATAAAGTATGAATAATAATAATTCTCTCCTAAGGTTGATACGCAGATCAAAGAAGCTGAAACATGAAAAAGGCCAGGGAAGAAACTAGCACTTAGTGAACATTCAATAAATGGTAGTTTATGTTATTCATCAAGCAAAGCATTTTTCCAAAAATAGTTCAAACTAATGATTTATTTTGCTATGTGGTTTTCAGGCAAAATCTATCTATCATGAATCAAATGCCATTAAACAGAGTGGAACTCTCCTATGTCCAGGGTGCAAAACAGCCCTTACAATTTCAGGTATTTAGAATTAGCACAGTGATCTTCTTAGCCTCAGGTTTTAAGAGGTGGTGCAAACTAGTCGTTGAGACCAGGAACTTAAGAATCAGACAAATCTCCAAAAATAAACTTTTCATCCTGTGTGATTTCCTATGCCTCAGGTATGAACTAAGTGAAGCAAATTGTAAATTGTAATTTCACTTTCGAATTTACTTTCTACTAATAGGATTTGGGGGCAGCTCCACGACCAGATAAAAAGAAACGGGTGCTTAGGAAACTATTAATGAGGTTTCCTGGGACTTTGGAAAAGTAGAGAAGGAAAATAAGAGGTTGTGGTAGTTAATTGCATGTCACCTTGACTCGCCGTGGAGTGCCCAGATTCAATATTGTCTCTGGATGTGTCCATGAGGGTGCTTGGGCTTCCCAGGTGGGGCGAATGATAAAGAATCCACCTGCCAATGCAGGAAACATAAGAGACTCAGGTTCGATCCCTGGGTCTGGAAGATCCCCTGGAGGAGGGCATGGCAACCCACTCCAGTGTTCTTGCCTGGAGAACCCCATGGACAGAGAGGCCTGGCGGGCTACAGTCCACTAGGCTGCAAAAGAGCTGGACACGACTGAGACCACTCAGGAAAGACTGAGAAGGACGAACATCACAGTCAAGAACTTCTTGAAAAGAAAAACTTCTAACACAAAAATCAGAGGAAGAGCTGTTTCTACAGAGGGTCATGGTGTGAAAGGAACAAAGTGATGAATTTGTTATGTGTGTGCATGTGCGGGTGGGTGGGGAGCTGACTTCTTAATATTAATAGGTTTTATTATACTGTGAGCAAAAGTATGACGCCATAGAGTATACAGAACATCTACCCATTCTGTAAGATACTCCATTAAACACAAAGTTACCTGAATTCACAACCCAGGCGAAATGTGCTAATGTAGTTGGAAAATAGTTGAAAATGCCATTTATAATCTCTGTTTCTGTCCTCTGAGCATTGTATTTCACAGGTGCTCAGCATACTTTTTGAAATGAGCCAGCTTTCCCCAAAAATGACATTTGCTTTGTTATAGTAAAACAATTCCAGAAGCACATAGCAGCTCCTGAGACAAGTTTCTTGGGAGAGAATAGAGTGAGTTTTAATATTCGTGCACAAATATATATGCACTTAATGATATTTATTACCTGGACTTAACTAATAAAAAAAGTTGGAAAATTTAGAACCAACAGAGGCTTTGTAATTTGACTAAAAGCATGTCATTAGACGTGGTTGGTAGAATGAACTGCTTTCAGACTGATGCCCTTTAATGCTCACATTTGTTTGAAAAATTTGCCAGCAGAATTTCTCAGTGAATCTCCTGAAAGTACATTAAATAAATAAAAGTGATTCAAGGTACAAGTTACTGATAAAATATTCTGTTCATCAGTTTAAGAGGATGTCCCTAACTGACCAGGAATATATCACTTCATCTGCTTTGAAATCTTTAACAGACTAGTACTATATATCATAACCAAGTCCACCCAGAGGGGGTATGACTTTTTAAAAACCCATCCAATGAGTTTTATTTTTATTTCTTCAAATGTGCTTCAGCACTCAGTAGGAGTAAAGATTTTTTTTTTTTTAGGTATAAATAAATTTCAATAACAGTATCTATAATATGCCTGCTTCCCAGGTGGCTCAGTGGTAAAGAATCCAGCTGCCAATATAGGAGACTCGGGCTTGATCCCTGAGTTGGAAAGATCCCTTGGAGCAGTGAAGAAGAACTAAAGAGCCTCTTGATGAAGGTAAAAGAGGAGAGTGAAAAAGTTGGCTTAAAGCTCAACATTCAGAAAACTAAGATCGTGGCATCTGGTCCCATCACTTCATGGCAAATAGATGGGGAAACAATGGAAACAGTGGCTGACTTTACTTTCTGGGGCTCCAAAATCACTGCAGATGGTGACTGTGGCCATGAAATTAAAAGACGTTTACTCCTTGGAAGGAAAGTTACGACCAACCTAGACAGCATATTAAAAAGCAGAGATATTACTTTGTCAACAAAGGTCTGTCTAGTCAAGGCTATGGTTTTTTTAGTAGTCATGTATGGATGTGAGAGTTGGACTATAAAGAAAGCTGAGCACCAAAGAATTGATGCTTTTGAACTGTGGTGTTGGAGAAGACTCTTAAAAGTCCCTTGGACTGCAAGATCCAACCAGTCCATCCTAAAGGAGGTCAGTCCTGAGTGTTCATTGGAAGGACTGATGTTGAAGCTGAAACTCCAATCCTTTGGTCACCTGATGTGAAGAGCTGACTCATTTGAAAAGACCCTGATGCTGGGAAAGATTGAGGGCAGGAGGAGAAGGGGATGAAAGAGGATGAAATGGTTGGATGGCATCACCGACTCAATGGACATTGGTCTGGGTAGACTCTGGGAGCTGGTCATCGACAGGGAGGCCTGGTGTGCTGCGGTTCATGGGGTTGCAGAGAGGTGGACACTGAGCAACTCAACTGAACTTGGAGTAGAAAATGGCAAACCACTCCAGTAGTCTTGCCTGGAAAAGTCCATGGACAGAAGACCCTGGGCCTGCTCCTACAGCCCATAGGGTTGCAAAGAGTCAGACACAACTGAGTGACTGATCATGCATGCAGGCACCTTGTCCTGAATCTGGCTTTATTTGTGCATGCTAAAAATTCATGTATGAGATGAAAAGTTTTCTAAAACACACTCAAATTTGTCTCATGTGAATGCATAGGGAAACTTTATAAACAAGGATTCTCTTTGATATGGCATTTTAAATTATGGTCCCGAATTTCTTTGAAGTTTTCCCACCTAGAAGCGGGTGTTTGTTCCCTCCTCTTGCACCTGGGTTTGGGGACGGCTTGAGCCACAAGAGACTGCAGAAGGGATGCTGTGCTGACTTCTGTGGCCAGGTCTCAAGACATTGGCTTGAACAAAACAACCACCATGTGTGAGAAGAAGCTTCGGGGGAAACCTCTCCTGGAGAGGACCCAGGAGCAGCCTTAACCCACCAACCACATGAAGGAGCCCATAACGGTGTGGGACACGAGTGAGCTATCACCATCACGGCCTCACCAACAGGCAGATTCAGGAGCAAACTAAATTAATGATGCTGCTTTAAAGAGGAGTTTTGAGATAATTTGTTACCCAGCAATAGATCAGCAGAACACTCATAAAAACCAACAGGAGACCAACAGGTGCTCTGAGCAATTATTTTTGACAGAGAGGGGCAATAAACTTAGAATGTCATGGCCAAAGCCAAGGGAATTTCTTAATCTTGTCTCACAAATTCTGCCTCCATAAGTATCCACAGTCCTGGGGGGGAACCAAAATCCCTTGACCCTGAAACACATCTCTTGATGATGCCTTTGGGATGTATACGCTAATGGACATGAATATGGATGACTTGGGAGGGACAGATATTAAGCTCCAGAAAAATTACAACACTTCCTTTTCTGCTTAAAAAAAGTAAATGCAGGCAATCTGTGACATAGATTAGGTAATCTAGCCAGGTGAGGGGACCTGAATGTCACCCGGAAAACAGGAGCAAGTCACCTACCTAGAAGAGAATGTGGTATGTCTCCACCAACCCACCCCCCAGCACCATGACCTGAGAAACTGTCTGAGTCCTTAAGGAGAAACGGGGAAAAAAAATGGACTTCACAAAATAGAATCCTCAACACCAGCTGCACAGGAGAAATAAGGGGGAAAAAATTATGGCTTTAAACCCAGAACAATTAAATAATTTAGCATATGTGGGTGTGGTCAGATATCAGTACCAAAACATAGTTAAACAAACCCCAAAAGCCTAGCAATTCTACTAGTAACATCCCAGGTGGCACTAGTAGTAAAGAATCAGCCTGCAGTGCAGGAGACCAGGGTTTGATCCCTGAGTCGGGAAGATCCCCTGCAGAAGAGGATGGCTATTCACTCCAGTACTAATGCCTGGGGAAGCCCACGGACAGAGGAGCTTGGCAGGCTACAGTCCATGGGGTTGCAAAGAGTTGGACACGACGGAGGTGACTTAGCACATAGGCACACACACAGCCAAGGCTAGTGATCCAGTGTCTCTACTTACAAGTTCTTCCTTCAGTTTCCTCTGCCTTGAAGTGAAGGCAAGTAGAATTAGCTGGAGGATGCACCGAGTCTCTTCTCTCTCCCACACCTCTCCCTAAGGCTGAAGGACCCTTTGTCTTAGAGAAAACAGAAGGACAAATAAAAATAAAAATAAAAAAAAAAAACAAGGAAAAATGGAAAATGGAAAAAAAAAAAAGTTAAATGGTAAAGAAAAAACAGTGCACGTACTAATAGGCATACAGAAAAGAAGCCCCATAAACTCATCAAAGATTTGAAAAATAAACAAGCCAAAAGTAACCAGAAGTTGTCTCTTTCTACATATCAGACTGGGACATTTTTAAAGAATGGATTATATTTAGTATCGGTGAGAGAATGCGGAAGAGAAACACAAACACTATCAGTGGAAACATAAATTGGTAAAAGGTTTGTAGAAATAGAAGTCAGCCACCCTGCTTCTGAAGAGTCTGTTCTACAGAAACGCTGGCACCCATGCGTGAAGTGTTTAAGTTTTATATCAGTATTAACAGCTGAGAGTAACTCAAGTATATATCAAGAGAGTAATGTGTGCGTGCTCAGTCACGTCCAGCTCTTCGTGAACCCATGGACTATAACCCGCCAGGCTCCTCTGTCCACGGGGTTCTCCAGGCAAGAACACTGAAGTGGGTTGCCATTTCTATCTCCAGGGAGTCTTCCCAACCCAGGGATCGAACCTGCATCTCATGTCTCCTGCGTTAGCAGGTCGATTATCACTGTGCCCCCTGGGAAGCCCCATATACCAAGATACGGATAATCACATGAACTGCTACTCTGTACTTGTTAGGAGTATTATATAATCATTATAAAGAATGAGATGGGTTTATAAGTAATGACAAACAAAGATCTCCAAAACACAGGATTAGATAAAATAGTAAATTACAAGTCTATATGTATATTATGGTGTACTTACCTACATTTAAGACCAGTGTATCATGTGTTTGTATGTATTTATGTATACTTTACATGTAACTATATAGAAAATCAATTGGAAGGTAATTTATATAACAAAACTGGCTCTCTCTGGATACGGAGAAGGATCGGAATTGAAGGTAAGGAAAGATTATTCATGTACTGCTTGAGTCATAGTTTAATTTTTTTTTTCAGTGAAAGAAATAAAGCCTTCAAAACTGAATTCCAACAGCATCTGTTTCTACTCATCTTCACTGGGGTTAAGAAATTGTGTGTCTGCCCTGTGCAGCTTCCACATCTAACAACATCTCCCTCAGCCCACCTCCCGGGAGGTGCCATCAGTTAGTCAGCAAGGCTTGTGTGCAGGCTCCATGCCCCAGCGGCCTCTCTCATTGCTAGGGTTTTGCAAATTTGACAGAACCGTGATCCTTTTTCTACAATTTTCTAAGAAGTATCGCCTTTTGTGTCATCAGTGTCCTCATTTTCACCACTTGCTTATGAAAGTAATTTGGTTACTGCTGCCTACCCTGAGAAAGTTGTCAAATAACTCTCTGGAAGATGTTTACAATGTCAAGCTTTTTGCACCATTGTTTCTGTCTACCAGTAGTACATATGGTCACAGTGACATTTCCATTGTTATAATTGCTAGTCAGTGAAAGAAACAGGGACGTTACATTATCCAAGACCATTGTGCCATGTGTAAGTCTATTTCATTAGTATTCAATCTTCTCAAAAGATGTCTTTATAGACTAACTCCACACTGAAATGAGCTTTGAAAAGATTATATTTGTAAATACTCATCATCTGGGAAGCCTTTCTTCAGCCCCCTCTGTATGTATAAATATGCTCTAATTATTCCACAAGGATTATGAGCAAAGTACAATCCCTGACCTCAGGCAAGTTTAAATTCACAGAAAGACATAAGATTACTGATACCTAAGAGGTAACTCTGTATTGAAATTTAACTGTTGTTATTTTTAAAAGTATTTACTGAACTCTTATTATGGGCTAGAAGAAGTCTAGGCTCTTGGAATACATCAGGGAATAAAACAGAAAAAGAATTAAAGACTCTCATTCTTCCTGGAGTTCATATTGTCCTGGGGGAATCAGACAAGGAGAAATAAAAAAGTATAACACCACTTAGATTATATAATGTATTAGCAGATTGTTAGTGCTACAGAAATGGGTGGGAAGCGGAGCTAGGCATGGGCAGCTGGGGCCTGAGGTGTAGTTTTAAACGGGGGAGTGGGGCAAATAAGGGGCTTACCTGGTGGCTCAGCGGTAAAGAATCGACCTGCCATGCAGGAGACACAGGTTCTGTCCCTGGGTCAGGAAGATCCCCTGGAGTAGGGAATGGCAACTCACTGCAGGATTCTTGCCTGGAGAATCCCACAAACAGGGGAGCCTGCAGGCTACAGTCCATGGGGTCACAGAGTCAGACACGACGGAGCTATTGAGCACACACTCCCACATTCAGAGCGACTCAGCTGAACAATACTCAACTCCACATGTCTCTAAGTCTGTGAATGTTATGAAGCCTCTCCTGTGCAGTTGTGTTTGGAGTCTGCAACACAATCTTCTGTGTCTTCAAAATTGACAAATCTTCCACTTTTGAAAACTGATTTTGTTTCGGAAACAGCGAACGTCTTTAGGAGCCAAATCTAGTGAATGAAGTGAGGGATCAGGCTATGTAATTCTGTTTAGGTCTCAAATGAGGTGTGATTACAAAGTAATGAGACTTATTTCCTTGAATGACTCATAAACTGGCTCTGAAGAAAATGCCAAAGAAGGAGTTACACAACTTGGAATTAAGGTCAGCTTAATCAGGAAGGGCTTCTGGAGAGAGTTTTACACTGAGCTACAGAGGGGATGGAAAAGCAATGCACTTCATATTTTGACGATATTTTAGCTTTAAAATTTTGATATTCTTTGCATGCACTTCCATTCATCCTTGAAATAAATGGGTAAAGTAGGTAGGTAGAATGAAACAGGATTCTTTATTCCCTTACTATTCCTTTCATAAATGAGGAAATGAGAGTCTTCAGCATGTAAGAAATTTGTCCAAAATTAAAGAATGGTGAGAAAGATAAAGAAAAAAAAATCACTAAAACCAGCTCAGAGCACTGTCTCCCAAATTGTCATAGTTCACAAACTCTGGCCACCTGATGGGAAGAACTGACTCATGGAAGACTCTGATGCTGGGAAAGATTGAAGGCAGGAGGAGAAGGGGACAACAGAGGATGAGATGGTTGGATGGCTTTACCAACTCGATGGGCATGAGTTTGAACAGGCTCCAGGAGTTGGTGATGGACAGGGAAGTCTGGTGTGCTGCAGTCTGTGGGGTCACGTGACTGAGCGACTGCTCAAACTTTGAGAAAGAGGATCAGAATTCTTGCTCCATGTTTTTCTGCCCCCACTGGTGGAATATATATACAGAGAGAGGAAAGTAAGATCATTTCCTCAATAAAGGCTCTAGGTCAGTGGTTCTTAACTAGGATGATCTTGAACCCCAGGGGAAAATTCAGAGACAAGAATCCTGGGGCTGGCAGAGAGCAGGATTGCTCCTAGTATCTGGTTTGCAGAAGAAAGTGATAAAATCCTAGAATGATAAAGACCCTACAATGCACACGCATGCTCAGTTGTTCAGTCCAGTCTGACTCTTTGTGACACCATGGACTGTAGCCTGCCAGGCTCCTCTATCCATTGAATTTTTCAAGCAAGAGTGCTGGAGTGGGTTGCCATTTCCTTCTCCAGGCGATCTCCCCAACCCAGGGATCAAACCTATGTCTCCTGAACTGTCAGGTGGATTCTGTACCACGGAGTCACCTGGGAAACCCCTACAAAGCACAGGACAACCCCATAACAATGCCCCAAATCTCAAGAGTGCTAAGGTTAAGAAATCCTGCCCTAGATTTAGCCCTAGAGCTAGGAGCCATGGTTATAATATTTGCTAACATGAAGATGTCTTGATAATTTCTGTGAATTATAGTCCTTATATGAAATATATTGAAACTAAGAAGCACTACTAGAAACTGGTTCCCAGGGTTCTAGGTTATCAAGAGGTATTTGAACATTAATACATTTGTAAATTTATCACTGAATAAATAATCCATCACTTGTAGTCATTTTTCAAACGCTGAACTTTGCAATCAGACCCCTGCCTATTTAGACTCCAAGACAGCTGAGCCACAGCGTAAAACATGTTGATGGAAAACGGCATTGGTAGAATGATCTTCAGCAGCCGAAGCAAGAAAAGATAAAGGCAGACAGGTCAATAAGGAGGAAAACACAGGTCTTCACTTAAAGTCTAAAGATGTTTATAAAGAAGAAACTCTCACTTGAAAAGTCAAGGGCCCATGACTATATCAAGTATCTATTTGAGAATTTGAAAATATCTATAAAAATCCCAAAGTTGGAAGCTTAAGATTATAAACATTATTGGATGGTTTTCTGACCAAATTGTTCTTCTATATATGTTAAGAAGTATTTTCTACAAAACTTAAACATGACAAAACCATAAACGATTTCCATAAGGATTTTGAGATATTATTTTCTATTCCTTAAGAAAAAGGGTTTTGTCCCTTTCTAGATATGTTGGGATTAGTTTTCAGTTTATGTACCCTATTACTATGGATGTTTCTGGCCCGATATTATATAAGTGAAATGTATTTATTTATAAATGCTGCAACAAGAGAATTTGTTTCCCAAAGCTGTATTCAGCCACCAGATTGTGTGGCTGTTGAGAATCGATTTTCCCTCACTTTGTGGTCTGTGCCTGCAGTTTTCATTTTCCAAGGGGAAACACCTGCAATCAATTGATGAACTGCTGTTTGTGGATCCAACTGTCACCGGGGCCACGTGGTGGCGAAAGCCTTATTACCAGGACGGGAATGTGTCTGCAAATGTATCGTTAAGATGCAAACTGTGAGCATACATATTACTGTCTTTGCAGATTCTCTTTTCAAAACCAAGCCCAACATTTAGAACTAGCAACCCTGAGCCCTGTGGAATGAATATCACCCTTTGGTGGTAAGTTAATGCAGGGTGGCTCGGTGGTTAAAGAACCTGCCTTTCATTGCAGGAGTCACGAGCTTGATCCCTGGGTGGGAAGATCCACTGGAGGAGATGGAGTATTCTTGCCTGGAAAACCCCACGGACAGAGCAGACTGGCAGGATACAGTCCAAGGGGTCGCAAAAGAATAACACGTGATGTAGTGACTAAGCAGCAAGAAGTGCGTTAATGTCCAAGCCACGCTGGTATTCCTCCTCTGTCAGATCACAGCTATTTCCCAATTTCTTCTCCCCCAAATAACAGCAAAAAACTTCCCCTGATCTCCCAAATGGAGTTGGGTCTGAGCATCTGTTCAATTTAGATATTGCTTTCAATAATATTCTGCCATGTCACAGCTGATATGTGCTCCTGACAGCAATTTCTTTTAAAAAAAATTAAGAGAAATAGAGAAAGGGGATCATCTTTGAGCGTTTATGGCAAACTCTGCAGTGCTTTACGTTTACTGTTTGCGCAAACTTGGTTGCGGTAATTTTATATTAAAATATTCACACTGCTTATATTGTCTCATAGTATTGTTGCACATGAGAGAGTGTAATCTTGGTAATTTAAGTGAATTAAGACATTATGCTGTGCACTTCACTCATCTTCAGAAAAGAATACAAGGCCCATACCTTACCCAGATTACCAAAGCTCACTTAGCCAATTAGTGACAATCCCAACTTGAATCTGGGACTTTATTATATTCCTTCAGTTTAGTTCCAGTTCAGTCGCTCAGTTGTGTCCAACTCTTTGCGACCCCATGAATCGCAGCACACCACGCCTCCCTGTCCATCACCAACTCCCAGAGTTCACTCAGACTCACGTCCATCGAGTCAGTGATGCCATCCAGCCATCTCATCCTCGGGCGTCCCCTTCTCCTCCTGCCCCCGATCCCTCCCAGCATCAGAGTCTTTTCCAATGAGTCAACTCTTCTCATGAGGTGGCCAAAGTACTGGAGTTTCAGCTTTAGCCTCATTCCTTCCCAAGAAATCCCAGGGCTGATCTCCTTCAGAATGGACTGGTTGGATCTCCTTGCAGTCCAAGGGACTCTCAAGAGTCTTCTCCAACACACAGTTCAAAAGCATCAGTTCTTCGGCGCTCAGCCTTCTTCACAGTCCAACTCTCACATCCATACAAGACCACAGGGAAAACCATAGCCTTGACTAGACGGACCTTAGTCGGCAAAGTAATGTCTCTGCTTTGGAATATACTATCTAGGTTGTTCGTAACTTTCCTTCCAAGGAGTAAGCGTCTTTTAATCTCATGGCCGCAGTCACCATCTGCAGTGATTTTGGAGCCCCTCAAAATAAAGTCTGATACTGTTTCCACTGTTTCCCCATCTATTTCCTATGAAGTGATGGGACCAGATGCCATGATCTTCGTTTTCTGAATGTTGAGCTTTAAGCCAGCTTTTTCACTCTCCTCTTTCATTTTCATCAAGAGGCTTTTTAGCTCCTCTTCACTTTCTGCCATAAGGGTGGTGTCATCTGCATATCTGAGGTTATTGATATTTCTCCCTGCAATCTTGATTCCAGCTTGTGTTATATTCCTTAGGCCCCAGGATAGTTTGTCTTATTCAATGGCAAAACTGAAGAGTTGATTGGATGTCAAGAATTTCCTAATCTGGTCAGTTTTGGAAATGATATAACTTTGCATATACCAAATCCATGTGTATTAAATACACAATAATCTCCAAATGAACTTAAGTGTTTGCATGATCTTCAAAGAACTTTCTTCAGTGGATAAACTTTTATTAAGCACCGCCATATCTGGTGTTTCACTCAACACTGAGTATACCGTGGGGGATAAAGGAGAGCCCCTACCCTCAAGGAATTTGAAGGTTAGAGTGGGAAACATAAGAAAGCATTTGTAGACATCTCATTTTATTGTCCTTTGCTTTATAGTCCTTCCCAGAAATTGTGCTGTGTTTTTTGTTTTTTTGTTTTTTGTTTTTCACAAATTGGAGATTTGTGGCAACCCTGCAAAGAGCAAGTCTATTGGCGCCAGTTACTCAACAGGAGTTTGTTCATTTCCTATCTCTGTGTCATATTTTGATGATTCTCACATTTCAAGCTTTTCCATTATTATTGCAGTTGCTTTGGTGATCTGTGGCCAGTGATCGTTGATGTTGCTACTGAAACTTGCTGAAGATGCTCATGGTGGTTCACAGTTTTCAGCCATTATTTTCTATTTAAAGCA
Source organism: Capricornis sumatraensis (assembly GCF_032405125.1). Classification (NCBI taxonomy): domain Eukaryota; kingdom Metazoa; phylum Chordata; class Mammalia; order Artiodactyla; family Bovidae; genus Capricornis; species Capricornis sumatraensis. The sequence goes on along the minus strand of NC_091080.1, from coordinate 87,726,908 downwards.
TATACATCGCTTTTTTAGACATATACTATTGCACACTTAATAGACTATAGTATAGTATTAACATACCTTTTACATGCTCTGGGGAAACAAAAACTTTTATGTTACTCACTCTATTGTCATATTTGCTTTGCTGGCATGGTCTGGATCTGAACCCATAGCATCTCCTAACTATGCATGTGATTGAAAGATGATGCGATAAGATGTTAAAACACAATAGATGTGTTGGGTACAGTGGCCACAGACGGGAAAGGATGTTCAGTCTCATCTATGGGGTCAGAGATGTTCTCACATCAGTGATGTCCTGCGTTAGAATGACCTTTCTAAGAAATGTGTTTTGTTTGTTTGTTTTTTCTAATTTACCATTCTGTCTCTAGGGCTATTACATATTTTAATGCTAGGTTATCTCTAAAAAATGATGTGAATAATACTTTAATAGGGCAATGTGGTACTTTTATTATTTATATTTATCATGCAAATAAACAAAATCAGAATTAAAGAAACACAAATATAAGTGCTTCCTCCCACTTGCCATTCTCCGAATTTCTGGTAGCACTTGCAGAAACCACTTGCCTATTATTCAGGAAAAACTAACACTTACTGACTTTGTTGAAGTTGTGGATCACAAAGAAGAACATACAGAGAAGAAGGAGCTGAAGGGAGGAAGTTTCTCTGGGGAGGGGGTGGGGGAGATGAGGGACTGTAAGGATTTGAGGGAATGCGGACCAGGAACTGGGAAATTAATTGGAGGACTTTACTTTAAATGCGAGAGAGTCACTGTGAGACCCAGGAAGACCACTGAATGCCCACAGGCCCCGTGGGAACTGCTCCCCTTCTTCATCCTATGAGCCTCCCTGCTGTAGCTCTGAGGGTCCAGGGGACTGTTATTATCCCTTCTCCTATAATTAGGGACGATTTTCCTTTGTCAGTTTCTAGCATCTTGCTTGTAAGTATCCACTGGGAGGGATGCTAGTCCACACCACATGACTTTGCTCCAAGACAGTATAAATTACTGGTGTGGGTGTTTCTCATTCTCCAGTTTGAGCATCGCACTTTACATATGCCCAGGACACTATATTTCTCAGGGTGTTGCTGTTGTTCAATTGCTAAGTCATGCCCAACTCTTTGCAATCCAGACTATAGCTCATCAGACTCCTCTGTCCTTCATTATCTCCCAGAGTTTGCTCAGATTCATGTCCATTGAGTCTTGATGCCAACGTCTCATTCTCTGTTGCTCTCTTCTCCTCCTGCCCTCAGTCTTTCCCATCATCAGGGTCTTTTCCAATGGGTCAGCTCTTCGCATCAGGTGGCCAAAGTGTTGCAACTTCGGCTTCCACATTAGTCCTTCCAAGAATCAGGGCTAATTTCCTTTAGGACTGGCTGAGGATGGTGTACTAAACTGTGTCCCCTCCAAGTCTGTTATGTTGAAGCCATAACCCCTAATATGATGGCATTAGAGAACGATGCCTTTGGGAGGTGGCGTTAGATGAAATGATGAGGGTGGGGCCCTCATGATGGTGTGAGTTGGCTTAATAAGAAGAGAAAGGGATCACTGCCTCCTTATGAGCACACAGTGAGAAGCCATCCGCCTGGTAGCCAACAAGGGAGCCCTCTCCAGGGACACTGAGTCAGCACCTTGACCTTGGACTTCTCGGCCTGCAGAACATGAGGGAAAAAACAAAAAAATCCCTGTTGTATAAACCACCAAGACTGGGATGTTTAGCTATGGCAGCCCTGACTTGACTGAGACCCTAAGTAAGTGGGGTGACTGGGAGCTCGGTGACTCCTCACCCACATTTGCACTTTGACCAAAGCAGTGAGAATCAGAAGCTGGGTTGACCCAGACTGAGGCACCCTGAGAGGAGCTGGTGGGCTACAGGATACAGAAGAACCTGTGTTCTCTGGAAGTTGGGAAAATGGAAAGATTTTTGATGCACTACCCCACCCTCCCCTTCCTTCTCCCTCAAGTGAGCGGTTTCTCAAATCTCAGACCCAAGAGTACATAACTTTAATATGTAAAACCCAGAATAATCTTGAAGAGTTAGGCCGAAGCTCCCCTTGGTTTCTATTCTTATCCATGAAAATATTTTTTCAAGGTGTCAGATTCACAGCTACTGAGAAATTCATGGCAGAATACAAGATCCGCTGCCTTGAAACTCTAAAATGTGATTTCAGAATTGCTGAAAGTTGATGGTCTAAGACCCAAATGCTCTGAAAGGGAATTATTAACATGGAAACATTTGTTACCTAGGCAGTTGCTCTGTGGCACAGAGGAGTTCTTCACTTAGAGATTAGCTCTTGGAAAGGAATTAAGGCTTCACTGTGTTACTGTAGTGACCTAGGATGCATGAAAGAATCTGAGCGCAGAAAGCGAAAAGCAAGTAGCTCCCTTAACCCAAGAAAGTTTGAAAGAACAACAGCCATGCTTCTTTTCTACACAGTCAATTAAAGCAGGGCTTCTCAGGTGGCTCAAGAGGTAAAGAATCTGCCTGCCCACACAAGAGACACTGGCAGGAGATACGAGTTTGATCTCTGGGTCAGAAAGATTCCCTGGAGAAGGCAATGGCAACCCACTCCAGTATTCTTGCCTGGGAAAGCCTAAGGACAGAGGAGCCTGGTGGTCTATAGTCCATAAGGTTGCAAAGAGTCGGACATGACTTAGTGACTGAGTGTGCATGCGTGCACACACACACACACACACACACACACACACACAATATATTGCTGAAAACTAGCCACTCTGTCTCCTTTCTAAGGCCATGTTTACAGAAACAGTGTTCACTTTGGAGTCAAAACTGTGTGGATTCAGAGTAACTTTGGCTGACATTTAGAATTTCTAAATTTTAATCTAATTTGCTGTACACTGGCAATATTAATATCTTACGATACTAGTGAGGGAAAATGAGAAAATGCATTTATATATGCATATATTTGTTATATGCGTATATATAGTATATGTGAATTATATATACACAAATGTGTGTATATCTATGTGTATATTAGTATGTACATGTATATAAGTGAAGGTTGCTCAGTCGTATCCTACTCTTTGCAACCCCATGGACTATACAGTTCATGGACTTCTCCAGGCCAGAATACTGGAGTGGGTGGCCTTTCCCTTCTCCAGGGGCTCTTCCAACCAAGAAATCAAACCCAGGTCTCCCACACTGCAAATGGATTCTCTCCCAGCTGAGCCACAAGGGAAGCCCGTAAACGTATATATGTGTGTATATATGTATATTCGTGGGTGCATATCAATGTGTATATGTGCACTGTTGTCATTGTTTAGCCACTAAACTGTGTCTGACTCTTTGCAATCCCATGGACTGCAGCCCACCAGGCTCCTCTGTCCATGGGGATTTCCCAGGCAAGAATCCTAAAGTGAGTTGTCATTGCCTTCTCCAGGGGATCTTCCCAACCCAGGGATCAAACCTGTGTCTCCTGTCACATCTTGTGCATTGGAGGCAGATTCTTTACTGCTGAGCCATCAAGGAAGCCTTTATATATGTGTATATATTTTCAAAAGTATGATAGATAAATAGATATGCTTGCCCATTATTCAGGAAGTGTCACTTTTCTCCCCTGTTACGGAATTTGCTGATGTCTCCAGAGATCGCCAAGGCCTTCAAAGGACTGCTAACAAATGCAGGGTCTGGAACTAGACTCCCCTTCTCCATCACTGGGTCTGTTCCCTGCCAGTATGCATCCCATCAGCCTGTGTTCATCTGTTGATCCACCCTCCAGTGGGTGAGGGGCTCTTGGTAGGTGAGGATGGTACATGTTCTCCCACGACTCCTACAGGGACCAGCACTTGGGAGGTGCTACTTAAGGCTTGCTTGCTAAAGTCAGTAACTGAATAACTGAGTGAGCAAAGGAGTGAACAAGTCAACTAATCCACAGCCATACATTCCATAGATTTGGTTCATAATCATGGTGGTGAGAAGTTCAAGACCAAGTCAAAGTGCAGTTTGGCCAGGAGCCTGTGAGTCTCTAGTCTGAAAGCCAGGTCAGCACTTGGAAGGGCCAAGTCCTCAGTAATCCAAACCTCCTATGCCTGCAGGGCTTAAAGCGCTCACAAAAATAGCAGAGGAGGGCGTGCTGGAGGCTGGAGCAAAGGACAGAACACACACACATTCTAGCACTTTCTAGACTCTCTTTAATTGTTTTCTAATGGTGCGTGTACTTTTGACTTTCCGTGCGTTGGGCAGGAAAGCCCATTCCCTCCTCAGGGCCTGTCTCCAGGGCCTCCTTTACCAGCCCTTGGAGGAAAGTGATTTGCCAAAGACTTTCCACAGTGTCAAAAGGGAATTGATTCATTTCCAGATCCCTAACAAAGCAAGTACTTCCATGGGTAAAGTTCCACTCCTCCCTCCACTCCTCCCCAGTTTATGGCTACATTCTTCTAAGAAAAAACCATTAATGGCCACATTCAAAGTTCAGACTGACATCATCAGATGGGACAGCCATGTCACCATCCCTACAGGCTCACAGGCCGCTCAGCTGGGTCCTCTGGCCTCACGATAGCTGACTTTGTCCACGTCCTCTATTGTTTTTCTACACGACAGCTCTGTGAACAGTTCTAATTGATCTTGAGCTAGCCACAACAGAGATACGGAACAGCCTGTATCTGCTCTGTCACCAGGGGTTCCTAGCGGAAGGGAAGGGGTGAGGTGATTAACGACACCAGCAAGAAAGGTTGTATCTCAGATGAGATGCTTATGTAAGACAATCTGGCTTTTGCAATTTTCCTTTTCTGCCCATGTTTTATTAGAGGTCAGAAGAAACGTGCATTCATAGGTGAGCCTTCCCCCGGTCCTCTGACTTATTTTATGGCTCTGTTCTCTGGCTAAGTGCTAGGAAAGAGCACTAGACGTGGAGTCAAAAGGTCTTCATTTGGGCCTCAGCTTTGTGAGCCTGGGAAAAATCACGAGACATTTCAGAGCCTCAGTGTCTCTGTCTGAAAAATGAGACAACAGTATGCCTTGCCTTTTCCTGTGCACTGTTAGTCCTGTCTAATCCTATCTTTTTGCCCTTTTAACACGCCCCTCTGTTAGAAAAAAATTAAGCATCTTCTCAAACAAATATGTCTGTATACATGAGTATGTCTTATACATATGTAACTTTTAAAATGTCATACATGTTAAATAAAAATAGACATTTTCAGAAGCTGATAGGAAAATCTAAGAAGCTAACAGTCCCTTCTCATTCTCAGCTCGTGTGTCCCTAGGGCACATGACCTCCACTCTGGAGGTAATGCTCTGGATATAGTACATTAACCTAGACGTGGCCTTCTCCCCTCCATGTCTAATTACTCAAAATACAGCCCATGGACCATTAGCATCAGCTTCACTCAGCATAGGTTAGAAATGAAAAATTTTGGGTCCCACCCCAAACTTGCTGAATCAGAATCTAGATTTTGGTAAAATCACCAGGTTGACCGGATATATACACTAATGTAAAGTTTGCTTGGAACAGGCTCCCTCCATTTGGGTGGCTACAGAATGATTGCTCACCTTCCAGGAGTACTCAGGTGTTAACCCATCCCTCTCTGGCCACCCTCAGGGCCCCGCAGAGCAAGATGCATTCACACCCTTGGTCCTTCGTACCTTTACGTGCTCTGGCCCAACGCCAGCTCTTAGATGTTAGAGACGTTAACCTGCATTCGTCAGTCTTCTTGTTGCTCAATATTCATTGAAATGAAAATTCAAAGGAGTCTGTTGCCAGATCCAGACAGTGCGTGTGGAGAGACAACCCTTTATTTATTCATGCTTCTAGACCCATATTTTGAGCAGCCACCAGCTGCTAGGAAAATCCCCAGGGGTGCAATAGAGAGAAGGCAGGAGCATCGCCTCACTTCAGGGACCTCACGGTCTGCAACATAAAAACAGCATGATTTTCATCCTCTCTCCTTGGTCGTTCCTGTTGCTGCTTTGGCCCCAGTCATTGCAGAAGGCAATCACATTCTAAGAGAACTCAGGTGTTCACTCTTGGGACGGCTGTTGGGCCAGAACATCCAGGTATCTTGTCCAGGAAAACCCACCTCTGACCCCAGCAGACCTTGCCATGCCCCAAGGGCTCATCCTTCCCTTGGGGTTGGAGGTTTTGTTCTTGGCTGAACTATTTCCAGCTGTGAAACAAATAGAAATATATGTACATTTTCAGTGACAAACCCAATAAATAAACCCAAAGTGTGCGTTGCTTGCTCAGTTGTGTCCGACTCTTTGTGACCCCACGGACTGTAGCCCGCCAGCTCCTGTGTCTGTGGAATTTTCCAGTCAAGAACACTGGAGTGGGTTGCCATGTCCTCCTCCAGGGGATCTTCCCAACCCAGGAATCAAACCAGGGGCCCCTGCGTTGCAGGCACGTTCTTTACTGTCTGAGTCACCGAGGAAGCCCTAATAAACTGGAAAGGATGGCTAAGAATTTGAAACAACGCAGTACAGAGCCAGGGGCTATGTGACACATTACCATTCTTTCAAATGACCTTTCCACCATAGTTCAGGGAAACTGCCTCCACCAACAAAAACATACAAACCGAACCAAACCAAACAAAGAAACACTTGCAATGTATCCTATATACTACTACTACACTGAAAATTGCAGAGTACCTGATATCGTGGCCTAAATAAAAACTGGAAGCCCAGAAAGTATGCTCTGAAAAAACAAGCTGCACAATATTTGGTGGACCATCTGTCACGATAAAAGAATTAATCTCTAAATAAACATATTGAGCTCATTCCAACAGCTCAGAGCAAAGGACGCACCTTACCAGCTGCCTAGCCCCAGCTAAACAAGGGATTTCAGCTCCCTGGTTACAAGTATAGGAACCAAAACACAGGGGGAGCAACTTCTCCTGTAAACTCATAGGATGAAGTATGAACTTGCCTTTATCACCTTCAGGAGCTCTATTCCGACCGTATCTCTCACACTTTGGAAGTAGCATCTTAGATACAATTCCTTTAAGAATTTGCCAACTAACTGTAATTTTAATGCAATATTTCTCAAGGACTTATTAGAGATGAACTTTTAGCTTAATACAACTGTCATTTTTTCCCTCCACTACTTAAGCTGCTCATAATTTGGAACTCAGAAGGGCTGATGCACAGCTCTATGTGAATGGCACTCCGTGGAATCGTTCAGTGCACAACCTGTACCTCATTGCACGGCAGCCTGCTTTTTTTTTTCTCCATTTTGCCCTCAAAATTACAATTTCAGAGTTATCGGTTTAATAGATAATTTTTGCCTAATTTAAATGAGTAGGCTGTTTGCACAGGGAAAGTATTAATCTCAGAGGAAAGACTGGTTTTCTAATAGAAATGCTTAACCAAAGCAGCATGAATGGTGTCACTATAATTACCCTTTAAAGAGGGGAGCAGAGGATGGAGCAGAGTGGTAGACTCATTAATTTCCCTGTCTCTAACCAGCAAGATTCAGATGCAGCTTGGAGAGTGAGGGCAAAAGCCATATCAATCTGTGCTCTGACTGTTTAGCACAGTGAAAAGAAATGTCACGCCGAAAAGGAAGCAACAGGCTTCTCCCGCACTGTGTTGACCTTGAAGCAACAAAATAGAAATGTTAATTACCATTTGGATTATCATTCTGTAATGATGTCTTTATTATGGTAATCATTAAATTTTAAGTAGAATTAAACACATTAAATCATATTCTTAGCAGATTCTACTCTTTGAGTTTATAAAGATACCTGATTTAAACGTGTCACTAAGGGTAAATGCACATAATAATTTAGTTTGAATTTGCTTATGAGTAACATTGTACATAAAGAAGCCTAAAATATAATATACAGAAGCTATAGCCAATGCTTTTGTAATAAACATATTTTAAGTCCCATGCCACATAATACAGCTTTAATGAATGTAATTTACAGCAAGCTTTACTGAGAATAAAAAGAAATAGATATGGAATGTATGGGGAATTACTGCATTTTAAATATGGAAAATTCAATGTATTTGTTATTTCCACTAAGTGGCATGTACAAGTTCTTGGGACATGGAAACTATAAGTGATTGAGTAAAATATTTCAACAATTTTTATCAAATACTTGAATAAGGTTGTAATAAAATACATGCCAATATTTTAACAACATTTGATGACAGAAATGGGGCCCAGTTAGCTATTATTCCTGGAACTTTATTGTGTTAATTTTATGGAAAAATGAAATAAACAACAAAATGTTATTATTTGGCCACTCTGTCTAGGTACTTACATATTGTGTATTTTTCCTTGAATAGATACATACAGCAAAATTTATACACATGCAAGCACCCACAAACATGGAACATGCAGTTTAAGATTATGAGATTTGTAATAAAAATATGATTTGAATATGTATTCTGCAGATTCTCAGATGTATGTTCTTGGACAAAATGTTTAATTTCACTTTCCTTATTTGTAAAACGTAAATACAAACTCTACCTCTTGAGAGAGGGGTTGCTGTTATTTTTCAGTTGTTCAGTTGTGTTCTTTTTGTGACCCCATGGACTGTAGCCCGCCAGGCTCCTCTATCCGTGGGATTTCCCAGGCAAGAATCCTGGAGCGGGTTACCAGTTCCTTCTCCAGGGGATCTTCCTGGCCCAAGGATTGAACCCAGGTCTCCTGCATCTCCTGCACTGCAGGCAGATTCTTTATCACAGAGACCCTGGGGGAGCCCTTTTTTAAGTGTACAGTTTAGTACAATTAATGTTAAATATGTTAATTATTACTGTGCAGTCAACCTTCAGAACTCTATATCTTGCAACTTTGAAACCCTATACCCATTAAAGAACAATACTGACTGCCTTTTAATTATTCCTGAGTATATAATGGTATAAAACTGATCTGATTTGACTTACATTAGGTGACAAAGAAAACTCAAAGTACATGTAGCACATTCCACATTAACACTGAATGCCAACCACACACATGTATAAATTGCATTTAGTGCTCAGAAATAACTGATACTACTATCCATTAGTAGCATTAACAAATTTCAATACTTGACTATCATTACCCTAGTTTTTATAAAATATTACCAAAGAAGTAAATCGTATTTCGCTAGCCACAAAGTTGGTAACTTATAGCCAGGATTTTCTCCCAGCTCTAGATACTGGGCTGGTCACTGTCTTTCCATCTCACTGCTTTCTGCACAGTTCCCACCTCATCATTTCTTGTTATGAGTCAACACTCAAATTCCCTAGTGGCTGGTATATTTCAATTCTTCTCCTCTTTGCGTCCAAGCAGAGCTACATCAGATGCAAATCTGACTAAGCAACTTTCTGCCTATAATCCTACAACAGCTCCTGTGACCTTAAACACCAAAGTAGAATTTCTTCCCATTATTTTTCCATTCTTAACGAGATACAACTGACATACAATAAGTAGCACAAATACAAAGCGTGCATGTGTACACACCTTTAACACTATCCACAGAACCAAGATGCTAAACATGTCCATCACCCCCAAAAGTTCTCACCCCCATTCCCAGGAAGTTATTAATAAAGTTACACTATGGTTGGGTTGTATTTCCTAGAATTTTGTATAAATAAAAATCATAAAGTATATATAGTTTTTCTGGATTCTTCCACCAAACATAATAATTTGGAGTTTCATTCATATTCATCAGGAGAAGGAAATGGCAACCCACTCCAGGATTCTCGCCTGGAAAATCCCACGGTCGGAGGAGCCTGATACCTTACAGTCTATGGGGTGTCAAAGAGTCAGACAAAACTAATTGACTTCACTTCACTTCATATGGTTGGGTCTAGAGAGCTGTTTCTTTTTGTTGCTGAATAGGGTCTCACTGAATAGATAAGCTCCAATCTGTTTATCCATTCAATTGTTGATACACATTTTGGTTATAGTTTGTGGCTATTATTTAAAAAGAGCTATGAAAATCATGTAAAAACCTTTGTATGAAGGTATGCTTTTATTTCACTGGACTTCCCTGGTGGCTCAGACAGTAAAAACTGCAATGCTGGAGACCCAGGTTCAGTCCTTGAATTGGGAAGATGCCCCGGAGAAGGGAATGGCAACCCAGTCCAGGATTCTTGCCTGGGAAATTCCATAGTCAGAGGAGCCTGGCTGGGCTAAAGTCCATGGGGTCACAGAGTCAGACATGACTGAACAACTAACACACTATGCTTTCATTTCTCTTGAGTAAATATCTGGGAGTAGAATGACTAGAACTTACGGCAGATGTATATTTCATTTTTAAAAGAGAATCAAACAGTTTCAAAAATTGTTTGTACCATTTTTCACTTCTTCCAGCAGCATATTAGAGTATCAGTTGTTCCATATCCTAAACCACATATGGTAAAATTGGCCTCTTTTTTTTTAGCCATTCTAGAAGGTATATAGTGTGCTGAGTGTATCCTAGGATACACTACATCCTAGTGTATCCCAGTGGTTTTCACTGGCTTTTATTTAATGACCAATGACATTGGGCATCATTTCATGGCCTACATGCCACTTGTATACCTTCCTCAGCAAAGGGTCGCCTCAAAACTTTTGCCCACTTTTACAATTAAGTTGTTTGCCTCTGTAGCTCAATTATAAGATTACATTGCACACATCTTTCATTTAACATATTTTTTGCAAATATTTTCTCATCTATATCTTTCCATTTTTTGTAACTCTCTGTTTTGAAGAGTAAAAGACTTTAATGATAAAAATTTCAATTCTCGCATTTTCTTTCTTATACTTTGTGGGTTTTGCCTTCTGAGGAACTTTTCCCAAACTGAAAATCACTAAGATTTTTCTCATGAACTTCTATAGTTTTAGCTTTTAAATGTAAGTATGATCCATTTTGGGCCTTCCCACGTGGCTCAGCGGTAAAGAATCTGCCTGTCAACACGGGAAACATAAGAGACGCAGGTTCAGTTCTGTGTTGTGAAGATCTCCTGGAGAAGCAAATGGCAACCCACTTCAGCATTCTTGCCTGAGAAATCCCATAGACAGAGGAGCCTGGTAGGCTACAGTCCACGTGGTCGCAATGTCGGATACAACTTAGCAGCTGAGCGCACACACAGGCATGATCCATTTCCACTGAAGTTTTGAATGTATTTCAGTTTAAGGTCAACCGTACTGTTTATTTTTTGCATATGGCTATCATTCCACCACTACTGACTAAAAAGACTATTATTTCCAGATTGAATTACTGTGGCTTGTGTCAAAAACCAGTTGACCATGTATGTATCTGTGGGTCTACCTGGACTCTGTTCTATTCCACTGATTTATTTGTTAACATCTAATCCAGCATATTCATGTCTTAGTTACACCTTGACATAGAGGATATAAGACTTCCAACTCTCATTGTTTTGTTCAAATATATTTTGGCTACTCTAGGTCCTTTGGATTTCTATCTGAATTGCAGAATGAGCTTACAAGTTTCTACAAAAATGTCTACTACAATTTAGACCGAGTTTGCACCAAGTCTACAGACCATCTCAGGAGCAGAGATTTCTTCATCATATTGCGGCCTGTGATCCATGAACAAGATTCTGTAAAATATGCAATGTAGACAATAACATCCTCTGTGAATAATGACAGCTGGATTTTTCTTCATGCTCTCAATGCACTTCACTCCTCCTTGCCTTCCTTCACCAGTTATAACCACCGCTACACTGTTGATAGAGCTGGTGGGGATGGCTGTCCCTATCTAATTCTTGAACTGAGGAACAGAAGCCAGTCTTTCACCATGAAATAGGATGGTAGCTGTAGATTTTCCATAGATGACCTCTATCATCCTCTTCCTGACATCCTGAGAACTTTGGTTTGGAACAGATGTTGGATTTTTTTTTCAAATGTCTTTTCTTGTATTTTGTTATACGTGCTGAGCGGACCACATTGGCCTTGCTGGACTCCCAGACCCATCTTCTCAGCTTGATGATGCCTAAGGGTTCCACTGTGCCCCCTTCTGTCCTATGGCCTGGAGATACTTCTAGAAGCAGAACCATCATAGGGCTCAGCCCCCTTGTGTCCCCACCTGCCCGGATTCACCATCACTTGCTGCCTCGTGGGCATCATCTAGACACGGCTCCTTCGTAAGCTGTTTCTTACTGTCTGGCTGTTTCATGCAGGAGAACAGATCTAGACGCCCTTCCTCCATCAAAGTCAAAGACCAATGCCACCCCATCCATCTGCACAACCTCCTCAGCTGCCAGTCTCCAACTGGCGACTTTGTCTGACGCTCTGTATCTTTTTGTACTGCTTCTTCTGCCTCATCTTCACCTCTATAAACCCGTCGTCCTGTAAGATAAAGTATAGCGGCTACATCCTCCCAGAAAAGCTCTCTGTCCTTCCATGAAAGTCAGGGTCCCTCCGGTGTGTGCCCCGTTGCCTTGAGCTTGTCACTGGCACATCAGTACCTGTGGGTTGTGGCCATTTGAGATCAGGACACCTGCCACAGTCTTCCTTGCTTTCCCCAGATCAAGCTCATGATAGGAATTGAAAAGCTGAAAGAAGAAAGGATTGCGAATATACAATCCATTTCTCTGCCTGCTTTGGCATAGATGTCCCTGTATTTTCACTGGAGTTCCTTGATACGATAGCTTTTAATATTTTAATCACAGGGAAGCCTGGCGTGCTGCAGTCCATGGGGCCACAAAGAGCTGGACACGACTTAGTGACTGAACAACAACTTCCCCAGTGGTACAGTGGTTAAGACTTCACCTTCCAATGCAAGGAGTACATGTTCAATCCCTTGTCAGGGAGCTAGATCCCACGTGTCTCCAGGCCAAAGACCAAAACAAAGAACAGAAACAATATTATAATAAATTCGATAAAGACTTTAAACATGGTCCACATAAAAAAAAAATCTTAAAAAAAAAAAAGAAATTAACATTATTCAAGGGTGAGAGCCCAAGTCTGTTGACTCCGAAGTCTTTTCTCTGTGCCATGATCCAGCTGTGATGCCCCCTAAAATAACGGGGAATCTTAAACGAGGCTGGGGTGGAGAAAAACATAGATAAAGACAGACTAGAAAGAGAACAAGTGATCTTTATCCCAGTGTCTAGCTCATAGATTTTTGCAGTATTTCTTCTAGTGTCAGTCCTTCACATCCAGCTGAGCATCCAAAGGAAAACATTGTTTTCTGCAACCTCATATTTTATCGAGCCTCATGAGACCTGGCAAATAATATTCAATATTTGTTATTGTTGCTGTTTAGTCGCTAAATCGTGTCCGACTCTTTTGCGACCCCATGGACTGTAGCCCAAAAGACTCCCCTATCCACTGGATTCTCCAGGCAAGAATCCTGGAGTGGGTTGCCATTTCCTTCTCCAGGGGATTTGCCTGACCCGGAAATCAAATTCAAATTTCCTGAACTGGCAAGAAGGTTCTTTACCACTGGGCCACCAGGGAAGCCCAATATTCAATATATGTTCATGCAATTAACAAAATAAGTGTTAAAATGTGTGATCAGAATTTCTACACATTTTTGACTTGGAATTAAAAATTGTATCACTAAAACAAGGCAATATCTTACACTTTGTATAGAGACCTGAAGAAATAAATTCCTTGATGATCATATTCATGTCTTTCTGCTTTCTAGCACAAAAACCTGAGATAAAAGAGTATCTAGAAAAATTCCATAACATATCACCTTTGCACTGGCTGATGGTTTTTTCCCAAAGCAAACCTCCCTCCTTGGTTCAGGGTCACAGACCTCTGCTTTTTGTCCTGCAGACACCAGCTAATACCAATCACCTTCCCCTGCTGCATGCTTCAGACAGATCAATGACAGTCTCCTTCAGTACATCTCCCAGTTTTTTGTGGTCCAAAGCTTACTTTCCAGTACCCATGCCCCCACCTCCTATTTATTGTGTAACTAAGATATATTTTAAATTGCAAACCTAATTATGTTTTCACAGTCTAGTGTTCTCATTGCAGAATCCTAGCTAAACGTTTTCCTTTGTGACGTGTGACTGCTTCAGGAATATGCACACATCTCTGGAGAGCCAGCCACCCATTTGTCTGCTTAACAATATATTTGGCAGTAAATTTAATTGTAAATGTGGCTCCGCAGGTCAGTGTGTCAGGCAAGTGTAGCGCTAATACGCAGCAGCGACCTTCACTCTAAAGCTGTATTGATTACTCAAGTCTTTGTGTATCCAGGGTTGGACCACTGACTTCAATGTGCATCTAAACAATTCAGAGAGGACTTGGCAATTTTAAATGTTCCTTCTCTTTCCCTGAAATTGACTCACACATGATTCTTTAAATGCTTTTCTCATCCAGTTTGAAACTGAAAGCCTGTTCGGGGTCAACTTCAGTGTGGTATTTCATGGTCCTGAAAAAGAAAATGAACTTTTGAAATAAAGAATCATATTCTCGTCTCCGTTAATAGCAGGCAAAGTACCGGCGTGCACGGGTTTTGCATCAAATCTAAAAGATAAATTTAACTGATGTGTTTTCCAGTTCAACATTAGCTTTAACGTGAACCGTGAGACTCTAACGTTTCACAAAGGCAAGTTTGTAATCGAGACGCACACTATTTAAAACAGGTGGAGACCACGCACAGCTTCCCTTGGAAGCGTAATGTCATAGCAAATAACAAAATAGAATTTATTGGGCAAATAAGGAAAGCTGCTCCAAATTAAGTCTCACAATGATTACTGTATAAGGCATGTATGGAGTGCTTCTTACGTTCCTAATAACTGTGGTCACCGTTATGCTGTTTCACAGATATCTTTTCCTCTAGTGTTAACAGTCTTATTTTATTGAAATACATCCAAGATTGGACAGTAAATCTGGATGTCAAGCATACACGGGGGCATGCAGGAGACGCTTTAAAACTGGGTTTCAGTCCAAATCAAAGTTTCATATGTAGAGTAAAACCTCTTCCTTAAGAGACTTGTACCTACAACAATGAACATCATGCTTTCTGGTATTTACTTTCTTCTGCAGAGAAACTGAAGAAGTGCATCCTAGGAATCTGAATGAGCCTTGGTCATCAGGAACACGTGATAACAGTCTGAAGTTCACGCAGTCAAGTTGTAGTAAAGCCAACATGCCCAGAACACCAGCCCAGCCATGATGACTCCTTTTCCCCAAGTCTGCGTTCCATGATTCTTAACTCAGTTTTCAATAATGGAATTGTCACCCATCACTGATCGCGTCACTATGTGTGTGTTCAGTCACTTGGTTGTGTCTGACTCTTTGCAACCCCATGGACTGTAGCCGGCCAGGCTCCTCTGTCCATGGGATTCTCCAGGCAAGAATACTGGAGTGGGTTGCCATTCCCTTCTCCAGGGGGTCTTCCCGACCCAGGGATGGAACCCAGGTCTCTTGCATCTCCTGCATTGGCAGGTGAATTCTTTACTGCTAGAGCCACCTGGGAACCCTGATGATGTCACAACCCAGTCCCACATTCAGAAATGTCACTGTTTCAGATAGTCAAAATGAACATTTACTCAACAGGAAACTTGTGTTACCCTTCCCCTGCGTGTTAGGAACTTTGTAAACTTTTGTTAAAAGGAAGTGTGAATCAGACTATAGGAATCCTGTTAGAAAGTGGAAGATAAGGGAGAGCTTTCTGCAGACAGGGAGAGGGCAAGTGAATGGTGGCCAGGACTGCCGCCAGGCAATCCTCTATTCTAGAGGCTGGATTCGTGTCTCCGGTGTGTACACCTATAGGGACAAGGGCAATTCAAGAGTCTGCTATGTGCAGCGTACAGGAGAAAGTAATGGAATGACGTTGAACTTGTTCAGTTCAGTTCAGTCATTCAGTCATGTCCGACTCTTTGCGACCCCATGGACTGCAGCATGCCAGGCTTCCCTGTCTATCACCAACTCTTAGAGCTTACTCAAACTCATGTCCATCGAGTCGGTGATGCCATCAAACCATCTCATCCTCTGTTGTCCCCTTCTCCTCCTGCCTTCAACCTTTCCCAGCATCAAGGTCTTTTCCAAGGAGTCAGCTCTTCCCATCAAGTGGCCAAAGTATTGGAGCTTCAGCTTCAGCATCAGTCCTTCCAATGAATATTGTGGGATATGATATTGACCTGGGGGGGGGGGTATGATATCTACTTACCTATGTAAGAACTCCTTCATGCCTAGAGGAGGAAGCTGGGGCTGGAAGGAAAGAGTGTTGGTGCAGGATGGGGCCAACCTATGTGCAATCTGTTCACTAGACTGGAGAGTGAAGATTACTTGTAAATGGGCCATAAAATGGCTAGATCATGTGTTCTCATCTGTCATGTGAAAGTGAGGAAAAGTCCTAGTATGGGACTTCCCTGGCAGCCCAGTGGTTAAGAAACAGTGCTTTGATTGCTGGGGACATGGGTTCAACCCGTGGCTGAGGAACCAGGATCCCACATGCCATGTGGCGCAGCCACCAAGTAAATAAATACGAAAAAGAAAAGCCCTAGGAATACATCTTTCATTCCCTCATGCACAACTTTTCACAGAAGGGAAAGAAGCTGAAAAATCAAATAGGGGCCGATCATTCAGACTTAAAATCTGGACCAGGATAAAGCAGTGCTAACAGAAAGGAGATGTGGTGGGTAGATTTTCAGGACAATAAGAATAAGAACACTGGTCTCAGCAAATGCTTTGGCACAATCAACCCAACGTGCACCCCGTGTTCATGTAACTCACGGTGCTGCTTGCTGAGTCATTAAGTACAATTTTACCAGGTGCTTTCTCATTACACGTTGTATTCCTTAAGTTAATCTAGTGGCTAGATTCTATATTAACTCTCAGCTCTATAGATGGCTTGGAGGCCAGTAAACAATTACACACACTGAGTCCTCTAGCACTGCATATATGGATTAATGTTTCACAAACTAATTAAGGTAGAGGAGTTTTGAGCCGAATGCTACCCTAGAGGTTTGTAAAGTAAAAGTCAGAAAAACTCATCACAATCTTTGCTTATAAACTTATAGTTAAAAGTAAGTTTCAGGGTACAAAACAGAGAGCAAGTTAGCATCCCCAGAGTAAATTGATCACTGCTGATAAGCATCGTTACTCAGAAGATGGGGACTCTGAGGGTCCAGGCTACTCTAAGGCTATCCATTTGCTATACTAGAATGTGTGTTCAGCCACTCAGTTCTGCGCAGCTCTTTGCTACCCCATGGACTGTACCCCACCAGGCTCCTCTGTCCATGGGATTTTCCAGGCCAAAATATTGGAGTGGGTTGCCATTTCCTACTTCAGGGGATCTTCCTGACCCAAGGATTGAACCGACATCTTTTGCATCTCCCACATTGGCAAATGGATTCTTTATCACTGAGCCAGCTGGAAGGTCCATCCTAGGACAGTGGGCCATAAAAGCTTTGCATCACCAGATGGCTACCTAGTTGCCTGGAAGAGAGTTGCCATCTTCAGAGTTACATTCAGAGAAATGGTGGCAAAAACACATAAAAGATCTTGATAAAAAATATGAAACCTGAGATGACAGCAGACTTCTCATTATTAAAAACCTCCATCAATTCAAGTTTATACTGCATAAAAAAAATTCTCTACTCCAAACACATTTCAAAGGGGTCCAAGGCTTTTGAAAAAGAAAATCTCAGATTGTAGAAGAAAATCACCCTGTCAAGAGCTAAAAACAATGAAGCTAATAACAATTAGAAGTGCTGCTGTTTGAGAAAGGTTGCCAAGGGTTATTCTATCAAAGCAATGCAAAACACCACTTAGAACATCAAAATGACTTGTGGTAATTATGTTCATGCCTTTGCTGTTGCACAAAGATGAATATGCCTTGTGGAAAATAGCTGCACTGCTACCATATCTGTGCGAGTTTTAAACGGTGTCCTCTTTCTGCAAGGAATATGACAAGTTTCACTCAAGCATTACATTTGGATTTAGAAATATCACTTCCCCCGTGGCTCAGATGGTAAAGAATCCACCTGCAATGCAGGAAACCCAGGTTTGATCCCCAAGTCAGGAAGATTCCCTGGAAAAGGGAATGGCAATCCTCTCCAGTGTTCTTGCCTGGAGAATTCCATGGACAGAGGAGCCTGCAAGCTATAGCCCATGGGGTCGCAGAGAGTCAAACACAACTGAGCTACTAATACTTTTACTCCCAACCCCTCTGACGGGGTCTCTCGAGGATCCACCTACATACATTCCAACTGTCACTTTCTCCTGAGCTGATCTATCTTCAGGCCTATTGTGACCGATGGCAATGCTTCTGTATCTTTGATCACGTTTCATTACCATGGAGACCCACCATGACTGATGACTTCAATCAATTTTAGCATTAAAATATTCCAGGGTAAAGCTACTGTCATGTGTAGGCAAACATCATGAATGAGTTTGCCGGGAGTAGTGTGTAATATTTCATCTTATTGAAGGAACTCAAACAGCCTAATTAAATGATGTCCCAGAAGAACCTGTGACCCTTGTCCCTCCGTGGGTGGTGGCCTCCTGTTCTCTTACTGGGCTCCAGTGCAATGCAGTTCTTGCCACCATCTGCCTGTCACCTGAACTGCAGCAGCTGTGGTCCTAATCTCTTCCATGTGGAGGGAAATAGCTTTTAAAAGGATACTGGGGATATGTGCATCTTATGCAACAGCAACTGGAAACTGTAATTTTCTCCACACAAAATACATGCAACATGGGTGTGAAATTACACTAAGTTGTATGACGTCTCCAATTCTGGCACCTATTAAAAACTTTGCTATGTATTCTCCACTTAAAAAAAAAAAGGAACAGACCACATACTTGGATGCACGCACACATGATCCTGAAATATTCTGATGGGCAAAATTCCTATCCAGTCCCTCCTGATGTCAGTCATTTCAGTCAGAGGCCACATTGTGTGTGTTAGTCATTCAGTCGTGTCCGACTCCTTGTGACCCCACGGACTCTAGCTTGCAAGGCTTCTCTGGCCATAGGACTCTTCAGGCAAGAATACTGGAGTGGGTAGCCAGTTCCTTTTCCAGGGGATCTTCCCAACATAGGGATCAAACCCAGGTCTCCCACACTGCAGCAGATTCTTTACCACTGCATTCGATAAAAGAAAAAATGAATTTTGGAGTTAGGATGAAAAATGTTAGAGTGCAATAAACATCCCTAATACCAAATGTCTTAGAATGATGCCACTTGTTTGCAATCTTGAATTTCAAAAGTGACTTCTTGTTCTGAAAAATGTCATCCTGTTCCTTTAAAAGTGCATGTTCTCAACTTGTAAGAGGCCAGCTTAACACATTTTTAACAAAATAGAGAGGGGCCAAATATATTGTCAAACTGATGCATGTTTCTTCTTAATGCAGCTGAGACTGTGAAAACAGCACAACAGAATTAGAGCAAATGTGTTCTGATCTCGTGCTTGATCAGAGAGAAAGAATGAATGGAAATCCTGCCACCCTTCTGCTGAGTGAGTGCCTGTCTGGAGTGAAGGCAAGAAGGGAGATCAAACCTGTTGATCCTTCCTCTGCCTCTTCAATTATGATCGACTTGCCACCGTAAGGTCCCTAAACACAAGTCAGTCATTCAAGTGAAGAACAAGGATTTGATGCTTTACAGGTGGCGCTGTGGTAAAGAACTCATCTGCCAAGGCAGAAGACATAAGAGAGGCAGGTTCAATCCCTGGGTCAGGAAGATGCCCTGGAGAAGGAAATGGCCACCCTACTCCAGTATTCGTGTCTGGAGAATCCCACGGACAGAGGAGCCTGATGGGCTATAGCCCATAGGGTCGCAAAGAGTCAGACGCAACTAAATCAACCTAGCACGTGAGCGCAGAGGAAAAACTGGTAAGTCCTTTGCTTCAGTGGCACCTTTCTGAGACATCTTTAGTGGTAATCTTGTCTGTATGCAGTTTTTCCCTGAAGTATTGATTTTAAAGCATAATCCTCATGGACAATGAGACCACTGGGTAAAAACCCAGTCCCACAGTGTAGCTGGTTTACTATGATTTGGGCTGAAATAGAATTCCTCGCACAAGAAGGAAAAACATTGAATGTTCAATTCCTTGAAGTCCCGCATATTTTCCGAATGATGAAAATGGACTGGTGATATGGCTTTTGTACTTTCATTAAAATTTTAAATCACATAAGTAACACCTGCTCATCTTTGAAAACTTAGAAATCACAAAAAAACTTACAGACACAGAATCAAAACAATTAGTGTTTTTATACCTATGTTTCCAATACACATATTATTTAATATGTTGACCTTTCTCAAACAACAATCTAACTTGAAATTTTTCCATCAGAAATATTTATATTCAATGTGATTTTAACAACTCTCAATTAGTACATCTTAAGGACACATGTGAATGAAGAGTTCCAAAGAATAGGAAGGAGAGATAAGAAACCCTTACTCAGCAATCAATGCAAAAAAAAATAGAGGAAAACAATAGAATGGGAAGGACTAGAGCTTTCTTCAAGAAAATTAGAGATACCAAGGGAACATTTCATGCAAAGATGGGCTCGATAAAGGACAAAAATGGTATGGACCTAACAGAAGCAGAAGATATTAAGAAGAGGTGGCAAGAATATACAGAAGAACTGTACAAAAAAGATCTTCACAACCCAGATAATCATGATGGTGTGTTCACTCACCTAGAGCCAAACATCCTGGAATGTGAAGTCAAGTGGGCCTTAGGAAGCATCACTATCCTGAAAGATGATGCTGTGAAAGTGCTGCACTCAATATGCCAGCAAATTTGGAAAACTCAGCAGTGCCCACAGGACTGGAAAAGGTCAGTTTCCATTCCAATCCCAAAGAAAGGCAATGCCAAAGAATGCTCAAACTACCGCACCATTGCACTCATCTCACATGCTAGTAAAGTAATGCTCAAAATTCTCCAAGCCAGGCTTCAGCAATACATGAACCGTGAACTTCCAGATGTTCAAGCTGGTTTTAGAAAAGGCAGAGGAACCAGAGATCAAAGTGCCAACATCCTCTGGATCATCAAAAAAGCAAGAGAGTTCCAGAAAAACATCTATTTCTGCTTTATTGACTGCCAAAGCCTTTGACTGTGTGGATCACAATAAACTGTGGAAAATTCTTCAAGAGATGGCAATACCAGACCACTTGACCTGCCTCTTGAGAAACCTGTACGCAGGTCAGGAAGCAACAGTTAGAACTGGACATGGAACAGACTGGTTCCAAATAGGAAAAGGAGTACGTCAAAGCTGTATATTGTCACCCTGGTTATTTAACCTATATGCAGAGTACATCATGAGAAACACTGGAATGGAAGAAGCACATGCTGGAATCAAGATTTCCAGGAGAAATATCAATAACCTTAGATATGCAGATGACACCACCCTTATGGCAGAAAGTGAAGAAGAACTAAAGAGCCTCCTGATGAAAGTGAAAGAGGAGAGTGAAAAAGTTGGCTTAGAACTCAACATTCAGAAAACTAAGATCGTGGCATACAGCCTCATCACTTCATGGCAAATAGATAGGGAAGCAGAGGAAACAGTGGCTGACTTTATTTTTCTGAGCTCCAAAATCACTGCAGATGGTGATTGCAGCCATGAAATTAAAAGACATTTACTCCTTGGAAGGAAAGTTATGACCAACCTAGACAGCATATTAAAAAGCAGAGACATTACTTTGCCAAGAAAGGTCCATCTAGTCAAGGTTATG
The DNA here is from genome assembly GCF_032405125.1 of Capricornis sumatraensis. Taxonomy (NCBI): domain Eukaryota; kingdom Metazoa; phylum Chordata; class Mammalia; order Artiodactyla; family Bovidae; genus Capricornis; species Capricornis sumatraensis. Next base: position 87,705,371 of record NC_091080.1, on the reverse strand, counting down.
ATTTTTCCAGTGGTCATGTATGGATGTGAGAGTTGGACTATAAAGAATGCTGAGTGCCAAAGAATTGATGCTTTTGAACTGTGGTGTTGGAGAAGACTCTTGTGAGTCCCTTGGACTGCCAGGAGATCCAGCTAGTCCATCCTAAAGGAGATCAGTCCTGGGTGTTCATTGCAAGGACTGATGTTGAAGCTGAAACTCCGATACTTCGGCCACCTGATGCGAAGAGCTGATTCATTTGAAAAGACCTTGATGCTGGGAAAGATTGAGAGCAGGAGGAGAAAGGGATGACAGAGGATGAGATGGTTGGATGGCATCACCGACTCGATGGACATGGGTTTGGGTAAACTCTGGGAATTGGTGATGGGACAGGGAGTCCTGGAGTGCTGTGGTTCATGAGGTTGCAAAGAGTCGGACATGACTGAGCAACTGAATGGAACTGAACTCAGGGACACAGCAGTTTATTTAACAAGTCTCCTGTTGTACTCTAGTTAACATTTCCATCATTTTATTAAAGAAAAACAACTCTTGGTATTTCTTTAGGACAAATTCCTAGAAGTGATCTTTCTGGTTCACAGGAAACAGACATCACTTTATCTGTTGATGTATGTATGCCAATGCCTTCCAAAAAGATGGTACAATTTACTCACCGCAGCAGTTTAATTACCATATCTTTTTTCCACTATCCCTATAAGCCATGGATATCCTAATTCATTTTTTCCTGCTTCACACTCAGTTTTTAAATATTTAATACTTTCTGGGGGGTAACTACTTTCTTGGAGTATGATTGTTATACAATGTTATATTAGTTTCTACTATAGGAACAAATGAATCAGTTATATATATATACATATATATATATGTACACATATATCCCCTCCTTGGACCTCCCTCCCATCCAACCCACACCCCACCCCTCTGGGTCATCACAGAGCACAGAGCTGAGCTCCCAATGTTATACAACAGCTTCCCACCAGCTACCTATTTTACACATGGTAGCATAGCATATTGGAGAAGGAAATGGCAACCCAGTCCAGTGTTCTTGCCTAGAGAATCCCATGGACAGAGGAGCCTGGTGGGCTGGTGTCCATGTGGTTGCACAGAGTCGGACGCGACTGAAGCGACTTAGCAGCAGCAGCAGCAGTGTAGCATGTATACGTCAATCCTAACCTCCCAGTTTCTCCCACCCTCCTCTCCCCACCCTGTGTTCACATGTCTGTTCTCTGCGCCTATGTTCCTATTCCTGCCCTGCAAATAGTTTCATCTGTATCATTTTTCTAGGTTCCACGTATACGCATTAGTATGCTCTATTGGTTTTTCTCTTTTGAACTTACTTCACTCTATATGATAGACTCTAGATCATTGCCAGTAGGCTAGCTTGCCATAGCCATGTGGTCCTGAACCACATGACTTCAGAAAGACAATCCAATAGTCTGAGTTAAATAGATTAACGGCTGAGACAAAAGTACCAAAATCTCAGTGACTTCACATAACAAAAAGTTCATCTCTTGCCAACACGCCAGTTCAGTGCAGTGTTTGGGTGAGCAGGTAGCCACACAGCTGTTCAGGGACCTGAGCTTTGTCCATCTTCATCCTTCTTGTAATTCCATCACCCTGGAGGGCCCTCACTGCCTTGGCTGGATCCGCGGTCTGTGGTCAGCACTTGTGGGAAGAGAGCGAATCTTACCTGGGAGAGTTTTATCGTCATGGCCAGGAAACAGTCTGACACCCTTGCTCAATATTCCATCAGGCAGAACCTCATCTCAGGAGCACACTTAGCTTCAGGGACGATCCAGACACAGTCTAGCAGTACAGCCCGGAAGAAACGCAACAGATTTGGCCAATATCTAACCATCTCTGCCACAGATACTAATATTCGCTTTTGTTTTAATCTACTTGGGGAGTTTCTACCTTTTTTTAAAAAAACAAAGAGAGAAGTTAGTCCCTTCACTGTGACTTGGAGTGGCCACTGATACATATGTGCCTATATGCCTGCAACTCTATGTATTTGAGCCATTCAGTACCTTCTAGTGCGATTTTCCATTTTACGTCTGTGGGTTGGATGAAACTATTATCATTCCACTTTTTCCCCCTAATAATCTGAAACTAGGACTATACTTTTCTATTCTGGTAATGGTTGCTGCAGCATGAATAGATGGATTCGTGAAAGATGGATTGTGAACATATAACCTGTATTTCCCCACAAGAGCTTTTGAAATATCCATTTCAGCACTACTTTTGCCCAATATCATATCTTACATGATGAGAACTTTCACTTCATCTTTCTCTATTCCCTCTCCCTTCAGACTGTATCTCCTCCTTATCACTACTTTCTCTGATGCCTAGATTTTGACAAAACTTGGGAGAAATTTGGGAGAAGAGAATGTTCCATGTAGGAAACCTGCCCCAATTTAAATGACTGTACAATAAATTAAACACAAAGAAAGTGAGACAGAATTAGTTGGCAAGGGATGCAAATTATTTTAAAATTCCACAGAAATCAAGCAATAGTGATATTTAAGCCAGGATGAAAACAATAAAGATTTTAATATTAGATAAAAAATCTCTCTCTAGTATTGAACATTCTTACACACACACACAGACAATGTTTACCATGCAAGAGTACACTGACACTGTTTACCATGAAAAAAGAATAATTATTGAATTAGAGATAAAGAGTATGTGCCATTACAAAATATAATAAGAACTTAAATAAAGAACCCCAAGGAACCACCAGCACAAAAAAAATCTGCTTCTAAGGAGTGATTTCTTAGGGTGATAGTTTAAATACATTCAAATAGGTACTAAATGAAAGCAGAATGGCTTTATAAGACAAAGTACAAGTACAAAGAACAGAATCTCTCATTTATCAGTGCCAAAGCAAATAGAAAGTCTGACCTGAGTCTTATCAGCTGTGTTCCTAGCAGAGTCAACAAGGAGCCAACTACAAATATCAAAAGCAGGAACAACAAGAAAAGTTTGGTGCTTTTGCTTGACTGATGATCAGTTCAACCTCCCAAGATTTTCTTTTAGTGATTTCATTTCAAAGAGATTTCATAAGTTAACACTCTTTGGCATGTTCTTATCCTCTTAGCAATCATTGTTGAGGGCTTTCAAATGAACAAGAAAATATCTACCTCAAAACTCCGACTAGTTTTTTTTAACGGCTCTTGCAGCCATTCCTACCTTCAAACAGCAAAGAAATAAGCTATCGATGTAGAGCTTGAACAACAGCAGAAAGGAACAATGGGACACCAACTCTCGCAGGCAGATGTCACTGCTTGAAGGGATTAGGGTAGGAAATATTTACATAGAGAAAATGCCATCTCTTGGTCTCCTCTGGAAAGGGAATCTGACTGCAGAACCATTAGAACCCACACAAAGTCCAGTTCAGACTAAAAATGAAACAAGTGTATTTCCATGCAAGTCATCTGTCTACCAACTGCTCTGTATGAACAGGTGAGCTCCCTCCACTGGACATTCAGAACCTTAAGTAAGTTGTGGGGTCTCAAGTGAGAGGGAGGAACTCACTAGGAATCTTGTTAAAAGGCAGCCCTGGGGCTCCTGGAGTTTCTGCTAGAGTAGGTCTAAGAAACGGCCCTGGAATCTGCATTCTAAGATTTGTCTTCAGTGATTCTAGCACAAGCAGTCCCTAGATGTCTTCAGGAGGCATCAGTAAAATTGCAGAGACTCAGAAAGTCTGGAGTTGCCTTAACTATGTTCTCAGATTTAGGAAATGGATTCCTTCTTGGTTGCATTTCCTTTGGTCTGCCCCCAGATAAGTTCCAACACAGTTCTCTTGGAAATAAATCTTAGAATACCACTGATTCTCTGAGCTGTGCCACAGGACCAGATGAAAGCCTGGACTGTGAGAATTGTCCCCCCATCCTATCCTTATGGAGAAGAAACGTGCATGGACAGGCATAAAATGCAAAATGGAATTGTTTCTTCAGTAGTGCTGGACAAGAGTCATAAGCAGGGGAGAAGCAAATCACCAAGGAAGAATCCAAAAACCTGACCATGGCCTTTCCTCTCTCCAGACAATTTTGTACTCCTTTACTCTAACACCTTAAGCCAAAGTCTGTGCGTGGTGCTAATTAATGTGCAATTATGTCATCAGTTATACACATCAGTGAAGGTAGATAGCTGTACAGCAGTCCTGAAGTCTTGCCCCCCAAATTACTATCTCAGTCTATCATGTGTAAATAGTAATATTATCCCACATGTGATTCTGAGATATGAGATGATACAATAAAATACCTATCATAGCAGTCAACAGCTTTTGTAAATGGTCACTGCTTTTGTTTATGTGACTACATTATTACTGTTAAAAATAACTTCACTGTAGGAATTGTGGAACTAGGACGCTGACTGGTCCCCCTTGACTCATCACCAGCAGGTGTTAGAGCATTAAATCAGGTAAATGTCCTCAATTCCACCACCTCTAGTACTCTGCCCACAACCCCACATGGACTGAAAGTGGTAAAACATTTTTTAAACATCTATGAACTTAAGTCAGTATTCAGAGTCCATGACATATAGCAGGAGTAATATGTACATTACAAGGAGATGGATGCTAGAACAGAACACCATAGACTGAGTGGCTTAAGTGACATGTTTTGAAGTCTCATTGAATTTGTTACAATATTGCTTCTGTTTTATGTTTCGGTGTTTTGGGCCATGAGGCATGTGGGATCTTAATGCCCTGAGCAGGGATAAAACCCATATTCCCTGCACTGGACCACCAGGAAAGTCCCCTTGAGTGATATTTATTTAGCACAGTTTTAGAGGCTGGGAAGTCCAAGCTGAAGGCACAGTGCCTGGTGAAGACCTGCTTCCTGGTTTCCAGATGGCTGTCCTCTTGCTAATGTCTCGTGTGGCTCAGTGAGCCAGCTAACTCCTTGACCTCTTCTTATTGGGGAACTAATCTCATTCATGAGGACCCCACCCTTGTGACCTAACTACATCACCAAGATCCCACCTCCAAGAACTGTCACATCGAGGTTAGGGTTTCAATATATGAACTCTGCAAAGACACAAATGTTCAGTCCATTGTAGAGAGTTCAACAGTCAAAAAATGTGGCCACTTGGGGTATTTTACAGGAGAGAGAAGGTGTGGAAACACAGAACACTGCCTTTGTGGTTTGACATAAAGAACAAGCATGGATCCGAGCTTCATGGGTGCACATCAGTCACCAGTTGTTTTGCATTTCCTTATTGACTTCTGCTGCCTGAACGTGACCTATTTTATCTTCGAGTTTTCCATTGTATAGGGCAATCCTCTGTGCAGCAGCTAGAATTTCCTGGTAGACAAAAATCCAATAACATTACAGCTAGAAAATGCATGATTTGGTCAGAAAGAAGCAAAAGATAAAGGAGTTAGTTATCGACCCCATTTCCAACACTCTCCAGCCTCATAAAAGTGCTCTGTGGTTGATAGGGCTCCAGGAAGTCCAATTCCCACTAGTCAATGAAATAAGCTCGCCAGCTGGGCTGACCTCCCTTCAAATATGCACAATAGGGACATTAGTGGTGGCAAGAAAAGAGAAAAACAGGACTTTTCCTCAACAGCAGATCATTTTCTGTTGAGAATCTTCTCAGAGAAGGGCATCTGGGCATTCCCTGCTATTTTTCTTTTCTTTTTTTTTTTTTTTAATCACCTGAGGCTTAACTTCACACAAATGAATTAGAACCATCAATTAAAAAGGGGTGGAGTGAGAGGGTCCCAGGGAAAATCTATTGCACAATCATTGACACAAAACTGCAGAAATCATGAAGATGAGCAATCTTAAAATGTATTCAGCACTTTTACGCAGCCCACAAGTATTCTTCAAATTATGCAAATGAATTAATAAAGTCAGAATTCATTTAAAATGTATATCCCTCCACCACTCCATCTCTCCAGACACAGAGCTCTCTGGGCCTACATTCACTCATTTTTCTGTTAATCAGTGAAGGTAACTTTTTAACCTCCCAGGGTTTGGAAAACAGAGAGCTTTAAACCAAAGCAAAAGATGTCTTCGACTGAACTATGCCAAGAAATCAAAATGAGCTGCCCTTCCATTTGAAAGCTAATATTGAAAGAAAGAAGTAAAGGTATTTTCCCTGAATCAAACAGAAACCTGTTCATGAAGATATTCATTCAATTGCCCTACCATATAATTTCAAAGCTTTGCAAAATGAAACCATCTAACAGTTAAGACATTATCTTAAGTATCTTATTATCTGAGATATTAAGGTATGCATCTTATTTATCTTAATATATAATATACTAAGTTACATATAGTTGGTAATGACTTTTATAAGAAATAAAGAGAGGAAAAAAACAAAATGGTTTTTTTTTTTGGTAAATACAAAGTGGTATTTCAAAGAAAGAAATAATAATATATATGCTGTCACTAAATTGTAGCAAAATGATTTTAAATGAATGCTTTCATAACAAGTACTTATAAATAGATTTTAAGTACTTTCATATATTGTAAGTACTGTGACTCTACAATTTTAATTCAAACTGAAATTTTCTGTGTTTTAAAATAAATATCTAGTTATTAGCTTGAGATTGCACCAGTCTAATCCACTTCTATAAAACTGTTTGCACAAAGAAGTAAAACATGACTTGATGACTTTGTTTATATTATCAGGTTCTTGGCTATAAATGTCCTCATTTCCCACAGAGCACGGAGGTAAATGTTATCCTGCTCTGCCTAATTATCACGAGACCCCAATTAGAAGAGTTCAAATCTATCACCTAGGATTGTATGATATATTCCCAGTATTGTCAATATAGACCATGAGTTGTGTATGTTCTAGGTATGATTTATATCGGTGGTCAAAACCTTCATTACAGTGGCCCATAAAATATTAGCTTATAGTCACTGGAATGCAGCTTTCATCATTCTCTCTCTATGATTGTAGAGCAGTTCTGTGAGCGCAGCATCACACTGGAGAAAATAAAATGCAGTTAAGTCAAAATGGCACGGCTAATGCCCTTTGGGAGCTCGCATTTAAAATGGAAATATAAGCTTACCCCTGAGAAAGGACAAGAGGAAATGGGCTTCGATTTACAGAAAAAGGGGACAAGGCATTTTTCCTCTGGCTCTTCCCTCCCCTGGCCTATCCAGGAGGTTGCTAACTGCTGGGTGTACAGGAGAAGAGGGTGAAGGCGATGAAGGCATTATTCATGGACAACCATCATCTTATCCTGATGTGGGGGGAAAAAAGCACTGCACATCTTCCGCATCATCTCTTCTTCATTTAGACTTTTAAAATGTTAATCTATCTCTTTTTGATGGGGCTGGGTCTTTGTTGCTGCGCACGGACCTTCTCTAGTTGCGGCGAGTGGGGGCTTCTCTCTAGTTGCAGCGAGTGGGGGCTCCTTTCTAGTTGCAGCGAGTGGGGGCTCCTTTCTAGTTGCGGCGAGTGGGGGCTCCTTTCTAGTTGCGGCGAGTGGGGGCTCCTTTCTAGTTGCGGCGAGTGGGGGATCCTTTCTAGTTGTGGCGAGTGGGGGCTCCTCGCCAGCTGCAGTGCGCGGTCTTCTCATCGCGGTGGGCTCTCTTGCTGCAGAGCACGGGCCCTAGCGCTTCAGTAGTTGCATCTCACAGACTCTAGAGCACAGACTTACCTGGGGCACACACGGGCTTAGTTGCTCCGCATCATTAAACTTTTAAAAAATCTTATTGGGGCTGTACCCAGCAAAGTTGAAATGACAAGATCCGTTATCCATTACTTTTAAACAGAGTTAGGGAAGTAATTGTTAATAACGGTTGGAAATCTCTGCTGGAAGCCATAACAAGAGCTCCCAAGATACAGTAAAAATTAAGACAGGGGTTTGTTTGTTTGGAATAGCACTCCAGAAGTTTTGTAATCTCCTCATTACTGGCTTTAGGGACCTACTTCCATCCTTCATCTCTTCTGAAATCGTCGAACTAAACCAAACCAAATTGTCTCCAATAAAACTGGCTTGAAATACTCTCAAAGTGTCAGAAATCCAAATTATTTAGTATAGAAAAATTAAAAAAAAAAAAAAAAAGGTGGTGTTGTGGAAACATCACCATCTAGATTGAATCTCAGCTCCAAGAATTTTAACTGAAGCTATGGGAACTTAAAGAAGTTTCTCAATGATTTTTTAAAAGTTTCTCCTCAACTTAAAAGAGAGGCCTTACTGGTGAAGATTAAGGATAAGAGATGCGAACCTCTTAAGAGAAGTGACATAATAAAGAAAACTAATGAGAAAGAAGAGAAAATGTCTCAGAGTAAAGATTTGGGAGAATTAAATAGAACAAAGAAGAAAAAGCAGCCAAGAAGAATAATCAGGGGAGTATCAGGGAGGGGTTGGAGGCAGAGAAGTAAAGAAAGGGAAGGTTGAAGGAAAGCCATTATGAAGAAACATCGAGAATTTCTGGAGAAGTGAAAATCAAGAAAATATCTTTATTATAGATGAGATGTAAATTTCCCAAACATCTTACAGCAAATACTCCTTTTATGTATTCAGGTTATATTTAATGTGAAAGTTTTGTCTCCCCAACCAGGGATCAAGAATAGTACTTTGCATTTCTTTATATGTCCATCCACACTCAAGACTGTATCATCACAAAAAAGGTCTATAATAATTATGCAACAAAACCCGTAGTTGAAAAGGACTGAAACACACATGAAATGATGCAGCCTTAGGTGAAGTGCCTATACAGAACAGAAAGGAGACCATGAACACAGTTCACTGAGGTTTCTCCAGACAAAGAAAATGGGATGGAGAATTCAAGTACAGGTTGGAAATCCAGAGTGTATGCGCAGAGTTCAAGGACGAGTTTGTAGCTGGGAAATAAAGTATTAACAATACAACACTGAGCTGAATGTGTGAGCCTGGAGTAGACACAGACATCGGCGCTGACTTCAGCTGCATGGGCAAGTTTTGAAGAACCCTCTTCTAAGCCTCAGTTCCCTTAACTTGAAATTGAGTCTAATTATATCAACCTTAGTGGGAGATGGTGAAGTTAAAAGACTTCTCTGAATGTCAGCACCTGGAACACAGTATGAGCTCTATAGATAACCATCACTGTCATAATTATTGTTAGCATCACCACAATCATTCATCCTCAGTCAAGGATACAGGAAAGAAATAGAAAACTGGATGTATGATTGGAAAGGGAGCCACAGAGACAACTCTGTGCCTTAGGAGAAGAGTATAGAGTCATTGAGCTTCCCTGGTGGCTCAGGTGGTAAAGAATCTGCCAGTAATGTGGGAGACCCAGGTTCTACGAGGCTCCAATATTTGGCCACCTAATGCAAAGAGATGACTCATTGGAAGAGACCCTGATGCCAGGAAAGATTGAAGGCAGGAGGAAAAGGAGGTGACAGAGGATGAGATGGTTGGATGGCATCACTGATTCAATGGATATGGACTTGAGCAAACTCCAGGAGATGGTAAAGGACAGGGAGGCCTGGTGCTACAGTCCATGGGGTCACAAAGAGTGGGGCATGACTTGGTGACTGAACAACAATGATAAAGTCATTGCTGCAGGGAACAGAGTAGGTATGGAAGAAGATTTGGGAGCAGAGGAGAGGACAGATGGCTGCTCACCAAGCTTTGTCCCATGTCCTGTGATGGAAATGGCAACCCACTCCAGTATTCTTGCCTGGAGAATCCCATGGACAGAGGAGCCTGGTGGGCTACAGTCCACAGGGTCACAAAATCAGACACGACTGAGCAACTATCACTTTCACCTTCACCTTTTCACTGTGACTCAGAGAGGAGCAATAAGGTACAAGTGTAGGCATCACAGGGCCCTCAACTGAACGAAATCAGAAATGCTGGGTGATGAGCAACTCGGTAAGACTAGTTCAAGGTACGGAGCCAAAGAGGGCAAGTGCTAATGGCGGACCTGTGAGTTCTGAGCATCAGAGGCAAGAGTTGACGCTCAAGATGCAGAAAAGGTGGGAAATGTGGTTTTCACTCTGGCTTCATTTGCCCACCCTTTTATAAAACTTGCACAAAGTGGGAGTTTTCTACCCGATGTAGAACATTAGTACAGAGCGCAATCTTAATGTGAGCCCAATTTTTTATGGATTAGAAACTTGAATTGTCAAAGTACAAATAATAATAATGTAATAATAAATATTTGTATTTTAAGGTGAAATTAAAGATAACTAATTTGGGGGCAAAGGGAAGGGAAAAAATGAAGAGAGGATAGAATTAGATAATATCCTTATGTTTAATTTATAAGACCACTCCCATATTCTGCTAAGTGAATATGCAAATATAATCAATGCACTGTTTTAAGTATAACTTCTTTAGACTCTCATGTTTTTCTTATTTTTTCTATGTGCATTAAAATTTTTATTCACAATTAAAGTTGCATAATAACAGTTTAAATCAAGTTTTTAAAAATCCCTAATTTTCTATTTGTTGCTATAAATTCAGAGATGCAGAGAGCCACGGGAAGTAGTTTGAAAATGGCAAGTTGTTGTGTCACTGTATATTTAGTATCTTTTTGCACTAATTGAATTATCTGAAAGTATGTACATTATTCATTTTCTGGAGACTTGAGCTGATCTATCAACACAGCTTCTTCTGCTGTGACTTTTTAGCGTAAATAAAAGAACCTAGATGCCCACAAACCTGAGCCCCATTTGCATGGAATTTCACATTCACACGCATCTCATTATCTTGGGAAAAGGCTTTATCTGAACTCAGCTGCCTTTGTGCCCACATCCCAATTACAATTTTCTACTTGTAATTTCCAATATGCTACTATTATAGTCGAACAAAAGAGAACACTTTATGCATTTCCAGGAGTTTATAAGCAGCCTCAGATGTGCACTACAACCTAGAGACTTTATAATAAAACATGAAAGATTTTATGAAAAGAAGAAATGCTTTTTTTTTTCCCCTTAATTTTGATACACAACTTGTCTTAAACAAGAAGTAGCTTTGAACTCTCAAGTCTATCCCAGTTCAGGGAGCACGGTGGTGCTCAGCCAAGAATTTTGAGGAAGGCAAGGGAAAAGGGTATTTTTCTTTCTTGAAAGAATTATTCCCACCATGGAAACCTCCATGCTAGGGAGATTTGGGTCAGGACAAACTTTAGACATAAATAAGAAATGTCTTTTTTACAGAGTATCTTTTTGTTTACTCTTACTTCCCTTAATGTTATCCTCCTAGTAGAGACCAAAGAGAGGAAGGGTTTAAGAGAATCTTATGCCCCAGTCGGTTGGGAGTTATTGGTCTAGACTGTGGGGTCCTTGCAGATAGAAGCCTCTTTAGCTGCTCACTCTACTCTCAGTATCGAGTCCAGAGACAGGCATCCAGGAAGTACCCAACAGATGTTTTGTTTCTAAAAGATGGCAGTACACACATCTAGAGAATATAACCCTCAGATCTGAGTACCTTTACTGTAAACAGCTAAATAGTAAATATTTTAGACGTGGTGGCTCAGGTGGTCTCTGTCTTTGCTGTTTAGTGGCTAAGTTGCATCTGACTCTTTGTGACCCCGTGGACTGTAGCCTGCCAGGCTCTTCTGTCCGTGGGATTTCCCAGGCAAGAATACTGGAGGGGGTTGACATTTCCTCCAGCACATCTTCCAGACTCAGGAATCAAATTTGAGTCTCTTGCATCTCCTGCACTGATAGGTAGATTATTTTCCACTGAGCCAATAGGGAAGTCCTCTTGTACAATACGCAAATAAGCGAGTGGGGCAATAAAACGTTATTTATATAAACAAGGTGAGAGTAAAGTTTGGCCTGTGGGCTGTGATTGGAGGACCTCTAGTTCAGCATGTACGAATGATGGTCAGTTAGAGCCAGTTCAGTCTAAATGCAGGAGCCAGTTCATGGGTGGTTTAGGATAGAAAGCTTCAAGGTCAGGGCAGGACCGAAGCCAGAGGGCTAATGCAACAGGGCCCCGTGGACCCTGAAGAGTAGCTCCCAAAGGTTTCTCTGACATTTTCTCTAAAACCCTAGAGTCGTGGCTGCTAGAGTTTCCTGTCAGGGTGTGGCAAGGGTTATCAGTAGGACTCCCACCCTAGGCAAGTTTCACTGAATCTTTTCCCAAACCTTCCTCAGTGACCTGCATGGTTGACTTACCAATTAATTTTTAGATGATGAGAATTTGGAGACTTGAACAAATCCAAAATATTGCCACAATCTCCATGACACTAACAAGTTACACGCAACAGTTCTCCCAGGAAAATGAAGAAAAAGGAATAAGCATGAGAGTGATGGAAAAGGAATTCCGTTTTATTAATATGTGCTAGAATATAAGCCGTGTTAAGTGTTGTTGACATTTGCGCTCACCTACTTCTCAACACAACTGTGAAATAATCATTTCCCTCTTTGGGGGTGAGAAAACAAAGATTCAGAAATGGACAGAGAAGCCTGTGTCTATGGGATTCTCCAGGCAAGAATATTGGAGTGGATGGCCGTTTCCTTCTCCAGGGGATCTTCCCAACCCAGGGATCGAACCCCCGTCTCCTGCAGTTCATGAGCGATCAGGGGAGACTCTCAGAAATATTAATTCAAGTAAAACATGGCAGTGCCTTCAATGGTCGCCAGAGACCCTACCTCCTAGGTCTCCTTGTCTCTCCGATTGGACCTTATTAGGCTCTGGAGCTGTGCTTCCATCTGGCCACCCTCAAGTGTCACTGCCCCCTGTGAGGCCATCTTTGGCTTTCTTCTAACTCCTGTGCTCCCCCTTAGAGATCTTAAACACATCCAGAGCCACGAGGACCACAGGTATGCCGATGATGACCATACATTGACCACAGCCCGGTTCTTGCCCTAGGCTCCAAGCTCACATTTCACTTCATCTCCTCCATCAGTGCTGTGGCATTTCGGATGGAATATTTCCAAAGCCAGTCTCATTGTTTTCCACCCACAGCCTACCCCATCTCTAACATTCCCTCCATTAGCCAATGCTATCCCCTTCTACCCAGGAAACTATACTAGAAATCTGAGAACCGTCTTCAAATTTTCAATTTCCCTTCCCTCCCACATCCAATCTGAGACCAGGTCCTGTCAATTATACTCCTGCCACTCTCAAATCTATCCTTTCCTCCCTGTTCCCCATGCGGCTGCAAAATTCTTCATCATCTTTTACCTAGGCTGTTTAAAGTTTTCTAACTCGTCACAGAGTGAGCGTTTCAGAAGGAAATTCATCCACATTTCTCCCTTGCTTGAAACCCTTCAGCAGCCCCTTCATTGTCTCAGTTGGTATTTTTCGAAGATATTTCCATGGCCTTGATCTTGGGGGTCCTAGAATTCTTTATGAGTTTACCTGTTGTACACTTTTTAATAATAAGCCAAAACATAAATATCAGCATACATATAGGTATGCTGCTGCTGCTAAGTCGCTTCAGTCGTGTCTGACTCTGTGCGACCCCATAGATGGCAGCCCACCAGTCTCTGCCATCCCTGGGATTCTCCAGTCAAGAACACTGGAGTGAGTTGCCATTTCCTTCTCCAGTGCATGAAAGTGAAAAGTGAAAGTAAAGTCGCTCAGTTGTGTCTGACTCTTTGCGACCCCATGCACTGCAGCCTACCAGGCTCCTCTATCCATGGGATTTTCCAGGCAAGAGTACTGGAGTAGGGTGCCATTGCCTTCTCCGACATATAGGTGTATAGTTCAGATAAGAAACGTATATATTCCAAAGAAGCATAAATACAAGTATATATTCTTGTGACACAACGATGTCACAAGATGTCAGCACCTTCTTTGCAGTCAGTGCCAACAATCTTATTAGTAATCGGCGGCACCACGTTCATTGTTCTAAGGAAGAAAAAAAAAACCATAGAAGAACTTAATGTCTTAAATCCAAATGGCATTCCTCATAGCGTATAAATGCACAAAGACCTCCCTATGGCTTAAAGAGGGAGACATGGTAAGCAAATCGGTCCTGGTGTGGCGCACGTCAGTGTTGATGGAGTCTTGACAAAGTCAAAACTCCCACACCCAAGCTGTCAAGACGGCATTCACATCAGAGCAGTGTTTTAACCAAAAAAGAAAGCAGCGTCCCTCCAACTTTGAATCGCAATCATTTTACAACTCTGTTTATTTTTAACTTACAATTTTGTTTTGGTTATATAAAAGCTTTGTACATAAGGAGTTTGTTCTTGATTTTACATGTATGCATATGTAAGTAAGACTATGGTTAAAAATAACTGAAGGGAACAATGGAAGTCACAAGAGCTATTTTTTTCCTCTAAAAAACAGCCATATGTTACTCAAGTTTAAGAAATCCTAGTGCGATAAGCTCAAGTTCAAATGCCACGTGTTGACAAGTTCCCCCATGATCCAGCCACCAGTCACCTCCCACTGTTCAACACACCCTATCATTCAGCCATTTCAAAGGACCTACTTTTCCTACCTTATCCTTGCTTTTGTATGCCTGGTGTTTGCAGTTTAGATTCCTCTGCCTAATACAAGCTTTATCCACTGTATCAGTGATATTTTTATTCTTTCTCATTTCTTCCACCTTCAACCCCAGTCAGCCAGGTAAATGTAAGTATTGTTTCCAATGTCTTTCTTAAGTACAGAATATGCCTATTATCACATTTTCCACATGTGCTGTGATTCTTGATTTGGATGTCTGCCATTTTTTCTGAGGTTCTAAGCAACTTGAAATTAGGAGTGTTAGTTTATTCATCTCTGCCTTGAGTGTGTGCATGCTCAATCCTTCTTTGGGATGCCATGGACTGTAGCCTGCCAGGCTCCTCTGTCCATGGGATTCTCCAGGCAAGAATGCTGGATTGGGTTGCCATTTCCTCCTCCAGGGGATCTTCATGACCCAGGGATCAACCGGGCATCTCTTGCACTTCCTGCACTGGCAGGAAGATTCTTGCCTGGTGGGTGCCTCCTGGGAAGCCCACCTTCCCTGGTTCATTTCCCAATGTATGGTAGCCACTTAATTGATCATTGTTACATAGATGGATGGAAGAATGAAAATATAAATGGGTGGATGGATGGGTGAGTGGCTGGGTGGGTAGGTAGTTTAGTGGAAGGGTGGATGATGAAGTTGATACATGGAAGGATGTTGTCACTTCAGAGTACAGTTTATTTTAAAGGGAGAAACACCGTCCTTCCTAATAATAGTCATATTTTCTTCAGACTTCAGATCATGTTGTAACAGTATTTTTGTTGCCACAAATGGTTCCTCATGTAGAAGATGACGTGAAATCTTCCTTAAAGGTACTCACATTGACTGTAGATGGTGAATCTTTTTACATCCTTTAGTGTTTCAGGCATTTAGGTGGGGTTATTTAAATTAAAAAAAAATGTCACAAGTCATGGTATACTTGTGAGAAAAACAACAAATGGGTGGGAAAGGGGGCATGAATAAGGGTGGGCACAGAAAAGGACAAGTAGCTTTTTAGGTCAGCCTTTGTAATACCTTTCTGTAGTTTTCTGTTATTATATTTTTCATTTGTGCTTGCATCCAAGATCATTACTCTTAATTGGGATAGATTGCCTCCATATAAAAATTACCTACAGTTTGGCTCTTACATGCCACAGTAAAGCCTGAAAAAAAAGTGATCAGAGGCTTGCCAGGAATGTTAAGCTTCATGAGCTTCGCCCTATGGTGCCATGGGGGTCTTCATATATGTACATATGTCTACACAACTAGAAAGTTATGATATTTTAACTGGAGTGGATTGCTCAATGAACACAGAAAACTTTTGGTGGTCAATTTAAACCTTCAAGTGTGTGTTTTGAATTTTTATGGTGCCTTCAGGTGAAACCACTATTAACCCTTTAGGTTGCATTGTCTGCTATTTTTCCTTCCGATGAAACTGTTAGGGGAAGAACTGGCGATATGCTTGCTGTCCTACTTCAAATAGATGTTAAAAATGACACTCCGAAGGGGCAATGTAGTTCAGTTGGAATAAGGAATCCTGGCTTTAACTGGCGTTCCCTCCTCAGGCTCATAAACACACAAAGATGAGGAGGTAAGTACCGGTGGAGGCCAAATGAATGCAAATTGTTCTTTGTTTAATTTGTGCTTTAAAACTGCTCATGGGTTTTGTAACTTTTTAAATGGTTTCAGCATCTTATTTTTGTTTGTTTTCTGAGGAATTTGAGCCTGTAGGCAATAAGTTTACACTCGAGGAGTGTGTTTCCAGCCATAAATTTGTAACAGTTCTTCTCCTTTCACATTCTACCCATAACAGCAAGGCTACATGCTATACATGACACATGATATATAAGATAGTGTCAGTTTAAATATATATATTTTATGTTAGTTTGGTATTACCCTTTATTTAATATAAGCTCCTCCCTTGGCATGTTATTCAGAGAACTGTAAGCATAGAAAGCAGGGTCCCTGGTGATCTAGTGGTTAAGACTTCACCTTATAATTCCAGGGATGTGGGTTTAATCCCTGGTCAGGGAGCTGGGATTTTTAATGCCTCGGAGGCAAAAGATCTAGGCATAAAAGCAGAAGCAATGTTGTAACAAATTCAATGAAGACTTTAAAAATAGTCCACATCAAAAAAAAAAAAAATTAATAGTGTTTTGAGTATAGAAAACAAATGAAAGTGGGAAAGAATAAGTATTGCAGCTAAACTCAGTAAAATTTTGCTAAGCACAAAAATAATGTAAAAAGGAATATGAATTTTACAACTTAAGTGATATTGTTAACAATATGAGATTGTTCTAAAGGGGAAATTATACACGAATACAAAGTTTCCTTCTTTGTTCTCTTTACCCAGTGGTAGACACTACTTTCTTGAGGAAATAAACAGTGACTGTGTTTTAGGAGCAATACAATGGATTGAGAAATAATCCTAGTTAATTCCCTTGGGTCTTCTGATAAATGGTGAAATTGACCTAGTAGCCCTTACCTGTACATTTATTGTGAACGGTAACTGAATTAATTCACTGATGGCAATTTTTCAGGGCAGGAAGTCTATATAAACATTGGCTGAACTAAGTTGAAGGAGAGGGCAATCTAGTGTCATAAGGAAGGAAATCGTGCTGCTGTTCCTTGTTTGCCAAGTGAAAATGGAATGGAAGTGGCGCAAATATGTCTATTATGGCAATTTGTGAAGGTCACACAATTAGTAACTTACTGAACTTAGACTTGAACCAAGATATGCCTGATTCTCTTATTCAAGCAGTTTACACTGTACTGTACTATGAACTCCACTCTCATTAACCCGCAACACTTTTGTATAACTCTTGTCTAAAATCGCTTGTCATAAAGAATTCTGGGTACTTTTATTTGTGGGAGGGCTGACAAGGAACCATGTCAGAATCCTGTTTCTCTTTGCCTGGATCCCAATTAAGAACTCTTGAACCAGTTTATTTTCCTGGGTCAGTTCAGTTCAGTTCAGTCGCTCAGTCGTGTCCGACTCTTTGCGACCCCATGAATCGCAGCACGCCAGGCCTCCCTGTCCAACACCGTCATCCTTTAGCTAATCTCTTAGGGAAAAAAATACGAATATTTAAAGAAAAAGTTTAATGATTGGAAAAATGATCCGAAAGTTTATGATGTTCAATATAACATTTGAAGGCAGAGCATCGTAATATCATGTGTCCTACAGATCGTACTCCAGTGATTAGGAAAAAATCAAGAAGCAGGGAATCCACCAATTCCTAACCTGATTTTGCCTCTGAATCCACCATGGCCAAGCTCTTCTAGAAAATGTCCTCAGACTTACTATCTTTATATACCTGTTTCCAGAACTGTCCCTCCTTTTTCATTTACCAGCTTTCTGTTCTTAGCTTCCCTACATCTTTTCCCTTGAGGAACCTCTGATCTTTCAAGTTTATCCATTTCCTCCTAGATATATTCCGTCCGTTAGAAACTGTTTTCCCTTTCCATAAAACTGGAGGAAAAACTGAATCACCGCCCATCTTAGATTTGTTGGGTGAGCTTCTTTTCTGGTTCAGGCACAATCAAGAGCCCTGGATTAAGCTGCTGTTAAGCAGAGCTTATAAGGGCTTTCCTGGTGGCTCAGTGGTAAAAATCTGCCTGCTAATGCAGGAGACATGGGTTTGATCCCTGGTTTGGGAAGATGCCCTGGAGAAGAACGTGGCCACCCACTCCAGTATTCCTGCCTGGGAAATCTCATGGACCTGGGAAACTGGCAAGCTGAAGTCCATGGGGCTGCAAAGAGTCAGACATGACAGGGATTGAGTGGGAACATGAGAGTTTATAAACACAAATGCATTATTTGGGAAATGAAGGTAGAGAAAAGCTCACCACATCTTTTCACACGGATATGACTTTTCTTTCTGTCAAAAAAAAAAAAGAAATGGCCATTTTTCAAATCAAGGAAAGGCCATGTGGAAACAGAAGGTCCTAACGATCTCCAGGGGTTACTTCTGCACAGGATTTTTCTTTAGTGTGGACATTCTGTATGAGTATCCTAAAGGCAACTTAAACCTAATTTATTTAATTAGTTATAATAAAGGGTTTTGAAATAATAAATCCAGTAGGAGTTGGCTTCCTTAGTAAAAAACCTGTTTGAACATGGATTTGCCATCTTATTCATGTTTGCATTTACAATAATTTAAAAGTTCCTGGAATAGAGTGAAGTCGCTCAGTCGTGTCCGACTCTTTGCGATGCTATGGACTGTAGCCTACCAGGCTTCTCAGTCTATGGGATTTTCCAGGCAACAGTACTCGAGTGGGTTGCAATAGAGGACGTACAAAAATAAAATATGATTTAAATGAAACTTTGACTCAGACATGGTTAATACGTCTTTTGTTGTTCAGTTACTAAGTGGTGTCCAACTCTGTGATGCCATGGACTGCAGCACGCCAGGCTTCCCTGTCCTTCACCATCTCCGGGAGCTTGTTCAGACTCATGTGCATTGAGCCAGTGGTGCCATCCAGCCATCTCTTACTCTGCGGTCCCCTTCTCTTGCCTTCAAACTTTCCCAGCATCAGGGCTTTTCCAATGAGTTGGCTCTTCACATCAGGTGGCCAAAGTATTGGAGCTCAACAAAATGATATTTTAACTGTGAGGGAGGAACAGATTTTTACAGGTTTCAAATGAAAAGGCAGAAAATTGGTGTTGATGCTTTGGTGGGCAGATATAGCCCTTTTTTTCTTATGCCCTTTTATCTTTCACTGTCCCTTCTTCTTTCTTAAGTCATTTAACTGAAATTTCTACCATTGACACAGAGTAATCTAATGTGTAAATCAGGGCCCCCCAGCCTTGGGGATCTAATGCCCAATGATCTCAGGTGCAACTGATGTAATAATAATAGACATAAGTTGCACAATAAATATAATGCACTTGGATCATTCTTAAACCACCCCCACCTCCCAGTCTGCTGAAAAATTGTCTTCCATTAAGCTGGTCCCTGGTGCTGAAAATCTTAGGGACCACTGGTGTAAATAAAGAAGAGTGTCTGTAATTTGAAAAAGGAGAACAAGACCTATTTGATGCCAGGTTCTGACTACTCCCTACTCAGCCATGTTTGTGCTAGGTTCCATTCCTTGCTGTTGTTCAGTCACTCAGTCATGTCCAACTCTGCGACCCCATGTACTGTAGCACACCAGGCTTCCCTGTCCTAAACCATCTCCTAGAGATGGCTCAAACTCATGTCCATTGAGTTGGTGATGCCATCCAACCATCTCATCTTCTGTCATCCCCTCCTCCTCCTGCCCTCAATCTTTCCCAGCATCAGGGCCTTTTCTAGTGAGCTGGCCCTTCACATCAAATGGCCAAAGCATTGGAGCTTCAGCTTCGGTATCAGTCCTTCCAATGAATATTCAGGACTGATTTCCTTTAAGATTGACTGGTTGGATCCCCTTG
Organism: Capricornis sumatraensis; assembly: GCF_032405125.1. Classification (NCBI taxonomy): domain Eukaryota; kingdom Metazoa; phylum Chordata; class Mammalia; order Artiodactyla; family Bovidae; genus Capricornis; species Capricornis sumatraensis. The sequence continues at coordinate 87,685,616 of NC_091080.1, read as the reverse complement.
CAGTCCAAGGGACTCTCAAGAGTCTTCTCCAACACCACAGTTCACAGCATCAGTTCTTCAGTGCTCAGTCTTCTTTATGGTACAACTCACACATCTACAAATGATGACTAGAAAAAAACACAGCTTTGACTATACAGATCTTTATTGTCAAAGTAATGTCTCTGCTTTCAAATATGCTGTCTAGGTTGGTCATAGCTTTTCTTCCAAGGAGTAAGAGTCTTTTAATTTCATGGCTGCAGTCACCATCTGCAGTGATTTTGGAGCCCAAGAAAATAAAGTCTGTCACTGTTTCCATTGTCTTCCCATCTATTTGCCACAAAGTCATGGGACCCAATAGAGTTTTTTTTTTATTAATCAGAAATGCTTCCAGGAGGTGAAAGAAACATTGGGCTCTAGAAAAGGAGGCAGTCTTCTGAGCTCCTCTGGTGGTTAACACATCAGAGAGCGCTCACCCACCAACCCAAAGTTGGGAAGCTAAAAAGTAGATGAGTGTTAGTTTCCACAAGGTTCTTGAGGAAGAGAATGGGAGGGACTGAATAAACAAGCATTGAGGTAAGCCTAACTGCTTTTGTCTGAGGCTACAGTTATCAGCTCAGGTGAAGCCAGGAGGTTAGAAGGAGGAGAGGAAAAGGCAGAGACACACCACAGAGAGCAGAGCCAAGGGGAATGCCGGCCCCTCTGACAAGAGCCTGTAATTGCAGCCTCCTGCCTGAGATGGATATTCAGAAACCAAAAGTAAAGATGCTATGTTTATTTTTTAGTGATGTCTTCTGAAAGGGAACAGGCTTGGTTATGAAAAAAGTCCAGTGACAAGTTCACAGTCTCTCCAATTTCACAGTGTATGTATTAAACCTTGGTAGAGAGTTGGACTGTGAAGAAGGCTGAGCACCGAAGAATTGATGTTTTTGAACTGTGGTGCTGGAGAAGACTCTTGAGACTCCCTTGGACTGCAAGGAGATCCAACCAGTCCATTCTGAAGGAGATCAGCCCTGGGATTTCTTTGGAAGGAATGATGCTAAAGCTGAAACTCCAGTACTTTGGCCACCTCATGAGAAGAGTTGACTCATTGGAAAAGACTCTGATGCTGGGAGGGATTGGGGGCAGGAGGAGAAGGGGACCACAAAGGATGAGATGGCTGGATGGCATCACGGACTCGATGGACATGAGTCTGAGTGAACTCCGGGAGATGGTGGACAGGGAGGCCTGGCGTGCTGTGATTCATGGGGTCGCAAAGAGTCAGCCACGACTGAGCGACTGAACTGAACTGAACTGAGAGATTTGTTCAATCCTTAAAACTAGAAGTCTGGACTTCCCTGGTGGCCCAGTGGTGAAGAAGTCACCTACCCAAACAGGAGACACAGGTTGGTTCCCTGATCTGGGAAGATCCACATGGCATGCAGCCGCTAAGCAGAAGAGCCACCACTATTGAGCCTGCGCTCTGGAGCCCAGAAGCTGTCATTACTGACGTTCAAGAGCCGGAGGGCCCTCGCTCTGCAACAGAGAAGCCCGCAAAGTGTGACCGAGCACGGCAACGAGAGAGTAGCCCCCACTGGCTGCAGTTATACAAAGACCTGAGCAGCAGCAAAGACTGAGCACAGAAAAAAGCCAATAAATACTAAAAGCCAAGAAGACCATTATGAAGAGGTTTTCAATACACCTAGCAGCAAGCTTGCCCCTTCCCTAGAACAGAACTTTGTTCTTCAGCCCAGAACAAATAGCTGAGCTGAATTACATTTCGGGACTTTATAAGGTGTTGACACGACGTCGACTTTCACATCGTAAATGTGCCACCCTAATAATCCCCCTTTAATTACTGTTTATTATAAATGAATGCTCTCAGCATTCCAGTGCGGCACTTTTCATTTTTCTGTCAGTGACGTTTGCTCTGGGGGAACTTTCGCCCCCAGCTACCAATGCTCTGATCCCAGATGTGAGCAGATCCGGAGACCTTGGGGAATGGCACCTGGGATGCTGGAGGCAACATCCTTGTGGATACTCAAAAATTATAAAAACTAAACAGGCCCGTAAAAAATGATAGAAGAAGGCACTGTGCCTTCAAAGCACATGTCCTCTAAAGACTGGATTGCCTATTCACTAGTTAGCATCAGTTCCATCCTAGTCAAATTTCCCCTTGTGGAAGACTGAAAGCTAATGAGAATTAGCAGGAATAATAACTTCCTCTATCCAGTGGCTCACACGTAATGCACACTAGATTGACAACACGGAAATGTAAGAAAAGGATAGGAGACAATCTGTGTGTGCCTTCTGAGTGGTAAAAGAGTCTAGAGGTCAAGCCAAAGCTGAGCTAATTTTTACAACCATTCTGTAAAAGAATAGCTGGCCTTAAATAGAATCTCAAAGGCTGGATGTTATGGTAACACAATATACAGGAATTAGAAGAAAAAAAAAATTAGGTCAATTAATAATGTTTTCCCTGCAAGGATCACACAGACCAAATTCTGTGAAATAAATATTTGTGATAAGCAAAGATCATGGTAAGAGAACGGGGCTATTCATTATCACCAGAGAAGGATGTTACCATCAATAGATGAAGCTGAGATTTTTAAAACTTTGGGTAATTAATTTCAATCAGAGCTGGATTCAAGGTCAGTTGTGTAATACCAGCCATTATTTTCCCTTTGCTACCTTTGGCAGGCATTCTCCATGGCTCATCCATAAATAATTAAGACCAGAGGATCTGCTATATCAGCTTAACTACTGCAGGGAAATGCAAGATTTTATTTCATTTGTAACTTCTGAGAGAAAGGGAAACAACCTTCTCTGTGTATTAAGAGATGAGGCTTACTTCCTGCATAAACAGTACAAACGTTTCTTTTTAAGTGCTCAGCATGTTCGTTTCCATCTGGACCTTTCTAAACTGCTTGAGTAAATTGAGAAAAATTATAAAAGCAAAAGCCTTATGCACATACTGCCAGCATGAAATCATTTAAATCTGAGGTAACCTCCAACTGACAATAGTGAATCATCAGGATAATGTAATATTTTGTGAGACACATGATGAAATAACAATTTGAAATTTAGCAACATGAATCACACGTCCAAAACATGAGATGGGTGTCCGAAGGAACTCCTGAGATTTCTTCATTTAGGACTGGTTTGGGAAAGACACAATCTCTAGGGTGTCCATAAAATGAAAAGTACACTTCACAGAGCTAAGGTTATTGGATGAGCAGGTCAAAACGTTCTGTTGGTAATATTTTAATTTCTTCAGTGGAAATGATTTTGATTTGTCTTCCTTCTTATAAATGTTTCATTTAATTTACAAACAGATGCACCTTCGAAATATGTATATGAAAGTGAAGAGATTCAGTTACAATCAAAAACACTACATCTCGATTCAATAAGTGTTCGTGCGCATATATGCAAAACGCAACTAATATCATTGTGCAGGAGAAAGAACAACAAATTAGATATTAAAGATTTTAAGGTAGCGCCTAATCCAGATCTTTAAAAAATGTAAAATGTGCAATTTATGCAATTCTAAGCTGAGGAGTCTGCTATGGTAAAATGGAAAGAACTGTGGGTTTGAATCACAATTTGAGGTAGAACTGTGATATCATAAGGGATTATATATGCTATTGGAGAAGGAAATGGCAACCCACTCCAGTATTCTTGACTGGAGAATCCCATGGACAGAGGAGCCTGGTGGGCTACAGTCCGTGGGGTTGCAAAGAGTCAGACACAACTGAGTGACTAACAACAACAATAATATGTGCTATTGTTAGTTGAAAATCACAGTACAAATTTAGGGAAACCAAAGGACAGAGGAAAGAAAAGCAAGAATATGGAGAAAACATGAGGGACTAGAGAGTCACACTCACATGACCTTGTATGTTTTAAAAGAACAACCACGCTTGGGGATAGTCACCATTTTGACCCTAGGTCACTCCACCAATACTGCCAGGGAGGGTACGCAGATGCACCTACTCACGTAGACTTGAGTAGGTTTCCTTTCTTATGAGCAGCCCCAAGACCCAAACCAGTTACCTGGGGTCCACAGTGAAGTTAAGGTACCTTTATATCCATTGACGTCAGACTCATTCATCCTTACCATTCCCTATCACTGCCTTCATCTACTAGCTATGATACTGTAATAATATGTATTTTCATATTAATTAAGAGCATTCGTCATAGTGACAAAATGGAGGTGAACCATTAAATGTCAATAGTTAAGAAGAGCAAAGAAAAAGCCCTCACAAAATGATAGGTCCTTAATTGTTGTGGGTCAGATACTGTGATCCCTTTAAAGAGTATGTTATTAGCCCTGAATACTATTTGCCAGCTACAGGAAATAAAGGTCCACCACTTCCTCTGCTGAATATTCGAAGATGTTCTCTTTCTACCTAAGTATTTGGAAGCCCCTCCCATCCAGCTGAATAAAGGCAGTTCTCAGAAGGACATTATTCTGAACTTGACTATAGGAAATCCCATAATTTCAAGGCTAGATGTATGTGTATAAGAAAGCCTATAATGTCAATATATTCAGAAGGTTGGTATGATTGTCTCTCTGCCATCTTCCTTACTTTTGGTGTTAAACTTCTTGGTTGACAATGATTCCTTTTTTCAAAGCAGTGTTACTGAGATATAACTGAGATAGAAAAAAACTACAAATATTTAACTTGTACATCTTCTGATTTAATGAGTATGGATATTCACATACACCCCTGAAATCATCATTACAATCAAGGTAATAAAATATCTATCATTTCAGGTGGCACTAGTGGTAAAGAATCCACCTGCCAATGCAGGAGACTCAAGAAATGTGTGTTTGATTCCTGGGGAGGGAAGATCCCCTGGAGAAGGAAATGGCAACCCACTCCAGCAGTCCTGCCTGGAAAATAGCATGGATAGAGGAGCCTAGCGATCCACAGTCCATGGGACTGCAAAGACTTGGGCATGACTGAGTGACGGAGCACACATCTCTTCTAAAAGTTGACCCCTGCCCTGCCCCTTTTTTTTTTGGTGTTTTTGTTTGCTTATTTGTTTTAAAGACACTAAACACAAGATTTCAGTTCAGTCGCTCAGCCGTGTCCGACTCTTTGCAACCTCATTGACTGCAGCACTCCAGGCCTCCCTGTCCATCACCAACTCCCAGAGTTCACCCAAACTCATGTCCATTGAGTCGGTGATGCCATCCAGCCATCTCATCCTCTGTAATCCCCTTCTCCTCCTGCCATCAATCTTTCCCAGCACCAGGGTCTTTTCAGATGAGTCAGTTCTTCGCATCAAGTGGCCAAAGTATTGGAGTTTCAGCTTCATCTTCAGTCCTTCCAATGAACACCCAGGATTGATTCCTTTAGGATGGTGGACTGGTTGGATCTCCTTGCAGTCCAAGGGACTCTCAAGAGTCTTCTCCAACACCACAGTTCAAAAGCATCAATTCTTCGGCGCTCAGCTTTCTTTATAGTCCAACTCTCACATCCATACATGACCACTGGAAAAACATAGCCTTGACTAGACGGACCTTTGTTGGTGAAGTAATATCTCTGCTTTTTAATATGCTGTCTAGGTTGGTCATAACTTTCCTTCCAAGGAGCAAGCGTCTTTTAATTTCATGGCTGCAGTCACCATCTGCAAACACAAGACTTACCTCCAACATAACTTGTAAATGCCTGGTACAGTAATGTTAGCCATAAGGCACTAGGCTATCCAGATGATTTCTAAGACTTCATCTTGCATGACTAAAACTTTATCCTCATTGAACAAAAACTCCCAATTTTTCCCTCCCATCAATCCCTGGCCACCATCTTTCTACTCTCTGCTTCCATGAGTTTGACTATTTTAGATAACTCATAAAAGTGGGATCTTGTCATATTTGTCCTTCTGTGACTGGCTTATTTCACTAAGCATCATGTCTTTCAGTTTCATCCATGTTGTCATACACAACAGATTTCCTTCTCTTAAAAGTTGACTTATGGTTGTGTGTGTGTGACATGTTCTTTATCCATTCGTCCATCCGTGAACATTTAGGCTATTTCCATATCTCAACCATTATGAATAGTGCTGCAATGAACATAGGAACACACACACCTCTTCAATATTCTGACTTCAACTTTTTCCAATGTATTACTAGATGTGGAATATATACTCAGATACGAGTAGTTCTCTTTTTAGCTTTTTGAGACCCTTTCTTACTGTTTCCTATAGCAGATAAACAAATTTGCACTCCTGATCAACAGTGTACAAGGATTCCAATCTCTCCACAACCTAAGCAGCACATGTTATCTGTTTGTTTCTTGATAATAGCCATCCTAATGGGTGTGAGGTGATACTTCACTTTAGGTCAGATTTTCCATTCCCTAGTGATTAGTGACATTGAGCATCTTTTCATACGCGTGTTAACCATTTGTTTTCTTAGAGAAATGTCCTTTCAAATCCCTTGTCCTTTTTAAATCAGGTAACTTTTTTTTTCACTGTTGAGTTATAGGAGTTCTTTATTTATTTTAGATATCCACCCCCTAACAGATATATATTGTTTGCAAATATTTTCTCCCATGTCGTAGGTTGTCTTATCATTCTGTTGATTGTTTCCTTTATGGTGCAAAAGATTTTTACTTTAACAAAGTTCCACTTGTCCATTTTTGTTGTTGCTGCCTGAATTTTTGATGTCACATCCAAGAAATCATTGCCAAGACCAATGGCTTCAAGCTCCTCACTCCAATATTTCTTTTAAGAATCTTAGAGTTTCACATCTTATGTTTGCCCTTACTCCATCTTGAGTTGATTTTTTTTTTGTATACTATGAGATAAGATTAAAACAAATTCTAATTGTACATTCTGATTCTGTTTTAATTTCTTAAAACAATAATAAAAAATACTCAAATTATGCTGAAGAGAAGAAATACATAGAACACCAAGATTAATTTATATCAAAGTCTACAAATTCACTTATATTTTTATGCCAATTTTTGTTTTGATCTACTCTGAGCATTTAGAGTTGCTTAAGCATAAAGGAATCTTGTGATATATGTGTGACTTAAGGACTCTTTGACTCACAGTTCAATCAAATATGACATGCCAGGCTTACCTAAAATATGAAAGTATTAGTTCAACAAAGATGTATTTAAAATACATTTCAGTAGCTAAAAGAGGAACACAAGAAACCAAAAGGCCAAAATTATAATAACCAAAGGAAAGCCTTTGACTTAGTTTAGTATTTCTCAAAGACAGAAAAAAAATTTTTTTTTTGAATTTTGAGACTATTATGCCTAAATTGAGCTGCATGATTTAAGTTTGCTTTAGTTCATTCTTTAAGTAGAACTTAGAAATAAATTAGCAGGTTAGTTGGTAAAAGAAACAGAATGTAGAGATGGAAGGCGAAGACAATTTGCCCTCCTGAGGCTTGGTGCCTGAAGGGCTGTCTTCCGTTTCAGAAAGCGTAATACACTTTCACAGTGTAGCCAATCTATCACACCCCCAAGAGGGTGCGCGCTACACCGTTCCCTCCAAGGGGCCCCAGAGGTAGCAGATTTATAAGAAAAATAATTCTGCCTTTTCACATGCTCCAGTCTTAAGATCTGGTGGAGCAGGTTATTTTTTTCACGAAGGATTTGTTATTGCACGCAGTTGTTTCAGCCATGCTCCGTCTTTGAAATCACAGCTTTTGCTATCTTTCATTTTTATTTTTCTTTTCTGTGTCCTCTGGGCCATCAGCAACCTGCTTTCCAAGATGTCACAGAAAAGAGGCTCACTTCGACCTTGATTCGTCTCAGAGACTTTAGAGCATGTGGATTTAGACTGTGACTAGATCAGCACCTGCTGATACTGGCTCGTGGTTCGGAGTGGCTAAAAGAGTGAGCCTAGATGCTGATGTATTGGATAGAATTCTTCCTTTTGGCTTCACTCTGGTACGTGCTACGTCTGTGCACCTCAGACAAATTTCTTCATGCTTTCATTTCTCAGATGTCTCATCTCAAAAACAGGCATCAGATTTTACCTAAATACACATCGTTACCTTGGGCTTCCCATGTGGCAGTAGTGGTAAAGAATGTGACTGCCAATGCAGAAGGTGCAAGAGATGCGGGTTTGATCCCTGGGTCAGGAAGATCCCCTGGAGAAGGGAATGGGAACCCACTCCAGTAATCTTGCCTGAAGAATCCCATGGACAGAGGAGCCTGACAGCCTACAGCGCATGGGGTCTGAAAGAGACTCGGCTAGACATGGCTGAGCAACGAAGCATACAGAGGGTTATCAGATTCTCCACCAGAAATTTTTAGGGTTTAGAAATAACATGAAACCTTATGTTGTTAGTCCCCAAATTTGCTTTCTTCCAATATGTAGGCTCAGAAAGTCCTGACTGCCTTTGTAGACAAATCGCCTTTGTCTACATGGCGTGAAAGTGAAAGTCACTCAGTCATGTCCGACTCTTTGTGACCCTATGGACAGTCCATAGTCCGTGGACTTCTCCAGGCCAGAATACTAGAGTGGGTAGCCTTTCCCTTCTCCAGCAGATCTTTCCAACCTAGGGATCAAACCCAGGTCTCCCTCATTGCACGTGGATTCTTTACCAGCTGAGCCACAAGGGAAGCCCCTACATGACATGGATACCCTCTATTTCAGTGACTTAACCCTGGAGGGAGGGAATTGTTGCTGCTGGGTTTTTTGGGTTTTGTTGTTGGCCATGCCACTATGCAGCATATAAGATGTTATTTCCCCAACCAGGGATCAAACCCATGTTCCCTGCAGTGGAAGTGCGGGGTCTCAACCACTGGATGGCAGGGAAGTCTCATTGGTGGTTTTTAATGGCATGAAAATAGGTTCCAGGGGATTCATTCATTCTGAAATTTCATGAATTTCATGGAGTAAGCAATACTCTTCCATCTCCACATCCCCCCACCTGTATCTATTCACATTTGGAAATGACTTATTATCTAAAGCTGCTTCAAACACATGTGCATACTTTGCCTTGGACTTGGGAGGTACAGAACTGGATGATATCAAAGATGTCAAAATAAAGCTGTAAACATATGGAACCAACATCAGAGGTTAAAGGGGTGCAGGTGAGGCGTATCTGATGCAGAGAAGCCAGACCTGGGAAGAGCCTGGGACTCAGTGAGGAGAGCAAATTTAAAGGCCCCCAGAGGCGACTAAGCTTGATGATAAGACGGAGGCCACCGCAGCATCACCGCACAAGGGCAGAGGTGGAAAGAGACAAGAAGAGGTGGTTGTATTCATTTCCTAGGGCTGCTATGGTGGCTCAAAACAAGAGAAATTCATTGTCTCATGAACCAGGAGGCCAGAAATCAAAATCAAGGTGTCTACAGAGTTGTTCTCTTTAAGAGGTTCTAAGGAAAAACCTGTCGCATGCCTTTCTCTCAGCTGCTGGTGGTGGCTGGTGGGCCTCAATATTCCTGGACTTGGACCCACGACCTTCTAAACTCAGTCTCCACCTTCATCGCTGTGTCTTCGCTCTGCCTTGGAGTCTCTTTTCTTCTTGGGAGGGCACCAGTCATATCCAATTGAGAGTCATGCTTATCCAGTATGACCTCATCCTTACATAACTGATTACATCTGCAGAGACCCTGTTTCCAAACTAGCTCACTTTCTCAGGCTCCAAGGGACACTATGGACTTCCCTGGTGGTTCAGACGGTAAAGCGTCTGTCTACAATGCGGGAGACCTGGGTTCAATCCCTGGATTGGGAAGTTCCCTGGAGAAGGAAAAGGCAACCCACTCCAGTACTCTTGCCTAGAAAATCCCATGGACGGAGGAACCTGGTGTCCATGGGGTAGCAAAGAGTCAGACACGACTGAGTGACTTCACTATCACTATCACTAAGGGACACTACTCAACCGAGCACAGAGAGCCACCGATTGTCAGATCATACAGGGCCTGGTGACCCATTGCATGGAACTTGGGTTTTTGTGTTGTTCTGCTTTTCTAAATACAATCTTAAATCTCCAGAAGATTTTTAGCAGAGGAAAGAAGTAATCTAATATATACATTGGTAAGATCATTCTGGGATTTCCCTGGTGGCTCAGATGGTAAAGAATCTGCCTGCCAATGCAGCAGACCCGGGTTCAAACCCTAGATTGGGAAGATCCCCTGGGGTAGGAATGGCAGCCCATTCTGGTGTTCTTGCCTGGAGAATGCCATGGACAGAGGAGCCTGTGGGCTATAGTCTAGGGGTGGGCTATAGTCTAGGGGTTCTCAAAGAGTCAGACCCAACTGAGCGACTAACACCTTCACTTTCAGGATCATTCTCACCAGTATATAAAGAGAGAGTTCTCAGTAGAAGAGAAGAGACATACAGAAAGCCAGTGCACTGACCTGCAGTCATCAAGGAGAGAGATGATAGAGGCTTGAAGCGAGCGTGTTGGCATTCACAGCCGAGGAGTGTGGACCTTGGGGGAAGGATCTGAAGGATGTAAGTAACACGTGTTGCTGATGGGGTTGATGTGGGAGTGAGGGAAAGGGAGGGACCTGAGATTTCTGCTTTGCGTAACTGGGTGGAGGATGGCACCATTCACACGACAGGGAAGACTGCCAGCTGGGTGGGCGGGACTGGAGTGGCGAGTTCCCCTGCGGATGCGTTGTAGGCGCGCTGCATGTTAGAATTCCCAGTGGAGATAACACAAGCCAGTTGGAGCCTGGAGAGAGGTCAGAACGTGAAAGATAAATTAGACAGTTATCAGCAAGTGAAGGGTAATTAAAGCCATGCCGGATGAGGTCATCTGGAGTTTGAGGGGAGAGCGAGAGGAGAGACTGTTCTGCGTCTCAGGATACACTTGGGCTTGGAGGCTGGAGACAAAGAGGAAGACCCAGCAAGAGAAACTGGGGGAAAGGAGCTCTGGAGAAAGGAAGACGTCCAGGAAGGCAGGGGGTCAGGGATCATAACTGTTCTTCCCGCTGTGCGTATGGTGATGAGGTAGTCACACGTGCAAGGTTCCGTTCATTGTTCAAAACACTGCTTTTTCTACCAGTTGCTACTCTGGTGGGACTCTCCCTATGGGATGAATGATCATCATTCAGCATTGACTTAAGGCTTGGCTATGTGACTAGCTGTGGCCAGCAAACTGAGCGCAAGTGGTGAGCTATTCACCAAACAGAAACTTTCAAAGCCGTTGCATGCTCTGCATTGCACTTTGCCTTCCGGGTCAAGATCCCAGCTGGGACTCACGGCTTCAGCACAAACCCAACGGAAGAAGATGTAAAGAGCAGGTCTGTACCCAACATTTCGTGTGGGGGAAATATAAACCTTGTTTTTGGGAGCTATGGACACTTGGGACTAACCATTAACCACAGCATAACCTAGAGAGAGCCGAGGAAACCATCACATCCTATGCAGGGAAGTTGTAAAATGAGATGCTCTTCATGGCTCTGGAGCCCACAGGGTTGTGGGAAGAACAGCAACCTTTACATCAAACTTATCTAAGGTTGGAGCCCAAGTCTGCCACGTACTAAGTTCTGAACATCCACTAACGAACTGATGTCTCTGAGCCTCAATTTCCCATCTGTCTTACAAGACTGTTGTGGGATTAAATGTGACCATATTGGCAAAGCACATGGTACATTTCCCACCTCTTTCTTCACAAAACATCCTCAAGGTATATATAGATATAAGTTATATATAAATATTATATATGAATATAATAAATATAAACATTATATGTGAATATTATATATTTTATATGATTATATATGTTAATTATATATTATATATATAAATATCCATTGGAAAGACTGATATTGAAGCTGAAACTCCAATACATTGGCCACCTGATGCAAAGAACTGACTCATTTGAAAAGACCCTGATCCTGGGAAAGACTGAGGGCAGGAGGAGAGGGGGCCGACAGAGGATAAGATGGTTGGATGGCATCACTGACTCAACGGACATGACTTTGAGTAAACTCCAGGAGTTGGTGATGGACAGGGAGGCCTGGCGTGGTAAGTCCGTGGGGTCACAAAGAGTCGGACTTGACAGAGTGACTGAACTGAACTGATAAATATAAATATAAATATAAATATATATATATCTTCTCTCTTTCATTATCTGTTAACTCAGATTTAGCATTCAAGGCACTGCTAGGTTGCACATATCATCACCAAGTCATGAGAAAGGGGAGGGTATAAGCATAGAATCCACAGAGTCCAGGGCTGGGGCCTGTCCCTGCTCTTGGACTGACCCCAAGGGGACAGCAGAGTGTCCAAGAAATGGAGGTCACACCACTGTCAGTACAGCCTTCATTCACACAAACGTTGGCCCCGGGGGTGCATTCAGAAAATCACTCAGGTCTTCTTCAATAATGGAGGTAACCAAGGGGGTTTCATAGGGATAACAGAGCAAATGTAGGACCTTTAGTGTCTGGACTAAGTTTGGGCAAAAGGAAGGAGAGAACTCTTAGTGGTTAAAGTGACAGAAAACAAGCTTAAGGCTAAAGACTCAGAAGTTTATGTTTACTTAACAGAGAATTAACATCTCACCTAAACTGCATTATCATTTGAAATAGGTATCAGTTCAGTTCAGTTCAGTTCAGTCGCTCAGTCGTGTCTGACTCTTCACGACCCCATGAATTGCAGCATATCTATTTTATAGGTGAAGAATTAGATGCTGAGAGACTAGATAAACAGAGCTGGAAACAGCACCCAACTTCATATGTCCCCAGAATCCATATTCTTTCCATTATGCACACTGCTTCTCTAAAAGAAAATTAAAGTTAGGAAGTCCGAGATCTCAAAGTATGACCTTAGCCTACAAGACAACTGAAAAGGGCAGGGGATATCTCGACAACATGATCACCCAGAAACTTGTATGAAAGATATGACCCTAGAGCATTATTCTTTTTTTAAGAGCTTTTTTTTGGGGGGGAGGGGGATGTAGACCATGTTTAAAGTCTTTATTGAACATGTTACAATATGGCTTCTGTTTTATGTTTTGGTTTTTTGGCCAGAGGCATGTGGGATCTCAGCCCCATGACTAGGGATCAAACCTGCATCCCCTGTATTGGTAGAAGTCTTAAACACTGGACCTTCAGGTAAGTCTTTATTCCTAATAGCCAAAAAGGGGAAAATAACCCAGGTATCTATCAGTGGGTGAATGGGTAAACGAGCTGTGGTCTTTGCATACAATGGACTATTATTGAGCCTCATGGAAGGAAGGCAATGCTGGCACATGGCGCCCACGGGTGAACTTTGAAAACATTGTGCTCAGGGAATGAAAGAAGTCAGACATAAAGGCCACATATGATATCAATTCATTTATGCGTAATGCCCAGGGTAGGTCAGTCTATAGAGGCTTAAGTAATCTAGATGACTACCTGCAGAAGAAAGAGATAAAAGGGAATGGGGTGATGCCTGATGGGTGTGGGGTTCATTTGTGGGGTGATTAAAATATTCTGAAATTGGCAATAATGGTTCAACCTTGTGAATGTACTAAAAACTATGGGACTGTGCATTTCAAAACTATGAATTTAATATCATCTCAATGAAAAGAAAAGGGAGGAAGAAAGGTATAATTTGGGAGTGTCTTCTTAGTAGCACTTGGCATTAAGGCTTGCAAGCCGCTGACTCAATTCCAATTGGACAGTTCTATTTTTGGTTTTTTAAGGAGTCTCCATATTGTTCTCCATAGTGGCTGTACCAACTTACATTCCCACCAACAGGGCAGGAGGGTTCTCTTGTGTCCACACTTGCTCCAGAATTTATCACCTAAAGATTTTTTGAGGATGGCTGTTCTGACTGATGCAAGATGATACCTCAAGCTAGCTTTGGTTTGCACTTCTCTAACCATGAGTGATGCTGAGCATCTTTCCGTGTGCATGTTGGCCATCTATATGTCTTCTTTGGACAAATGTCTATTTTCTTCTGCCCATTTTTTGAATGAGTTGTTTGTTTTTTGATAAGGAGCTGCATGAGCTCTTTGTATGTTTTGGAATTAATTCTTCATTGGTTGCTTTGTTTGCAAATAATTTCTTCTATTCTGAGGGCTGTCTTTTCGTCTTGTTTATGGTTTTCTTTACGGTGCAAATGCTTTTAAGTTTCATTAGATGCCATTTGTTTATTCTTGTTTTTATTTTCATGACTCTAAGAAGTGGGTCAAAAGAGATCTTGCTGCGATTTATGTCAAAGAGTGTCCTGCCTATGTTTTCCTCTAAGAGTTTTATAATGCCCAGCCTTACATTTAGGTCCTTGATCCATTTGAAGTTTATTTTTATATATGTTGTTTAGGGAGTGTTCTAATTTCATTCTCTTACAGAAGTCTGGTGATTCACTTTGTGGACTGCACAAAATAACACAACATAGTAAAGCAAATATACTCCAATAAAAATCTGAGAGAAAATTTCCAACTGGATTGCTTATCTGGAGCTTAAACCCCACAGTCTTAGTGGGGGTTTGGAGGGGAGGCTCGCATCTCAGCAGCCCCTTGATCCTGGCTGAGTGAGGCAGGGAGCAGAGCCCGGAGCCCATGGCTGGCAAGGCAGCAACAGAAGCAGCCGCCCCCGGCCAGAGACCAAGAGGTCTGAACATGAAGATGCACCATGTATGGGCTCCCCCAGGCTGTGCAGGTCATGTCCAGAAAGGACTCCAGTGCCCTGGGCGCAGGGGGAATGCCCATCAACTTTCAACTGCATGGAATTACATCAAGGTCTTCATCTATTTTGAGAATCCCCTGAGGAAAGGAGGAAATATGAAGTGCAGAAGAGCAAGGAAGAGCCTGGTCCATGGGAAGGCAGGTAGACTTCCGTGCATAGGCATCTATTAGATGCCACATATTCCCTGGGTTCTCACCAAATGCACTGCATCTTTGGATCAGCACAGTGACTGAGCAAGTTCTCCAGGGACAGAACCACCAGGACAACATCAAGACTGCCCTGCTGCCCAGATTCCCTCCCAGTCCTTGCCATCACACCTCCAAGTTCCAGGAGCACAGGCATGCTCTCTGACTCTTGCCAAGGAAATGATTCAACATCTGATGACAGCAATGATGATAAGGGTCCTGGCCTGGGAGGTGGCAATTAGCTGTGTGTGTGTGTGTGTGTGTGTGTGTGTGTGTGTGTGCATGTGTGTATATGTGTGTGTGTGTGTGCCTGCATGTGGTATGTGCGTATTAGTCAATGAATTGCGTCCAACTCTTTGGGACCCCACAGACTGTTGCCCGTCAGACTCCTCTGCCCATGGAATTCTCCAGGCAAGAATACTGGAGTGGAGAGCCATTCTCTTCTCCAAGGGATCTTCCTGACCCAGGGGTCGAACTCAGGTCTTCCACACTGCAGGCAGATTCTTTACCATCTGAGCCATGAGGGAAGCCCAGCAATTAACTGGAAACAGCTAAAGTGGGAGGTGGGGGGAAACAGCCAGAGACCTTCCCCACAGGCTTGATTCCCCATTGCCTCAGCGACCATAGGACCACACTGTGCTGTGGGCTCCCCAGGTGGAAACTGGAAACTGGTGAAAACTTGGCTCCCCTTAATTCTGGTTGGAGTCCCCACATGCTTCCACTGGGCTTCCACTGGGCAAGGGAGGACGATACGATACTATCTCTGTTCTCTACACCTGAGTGGTCATCTCTCAGCCTTGTGCTCTCTTGAAGACTGTGCTCACAGGAACTCAGAGTTCCAAACTGACAACAGTTGGTTATTTCAGCCTAAAATAAGGAAATCAGGCAGTGACGTGCAGGGAGCATTCAGAAAGAAGCTTGTAGTATTTAATCTTGGCCACCACTTCCAAAAAAAATAAAACAAAAATATATGAGTACCACTCCACCTCCACAAGTCATAAATGCATTCCCTGGTACCATCCTGCAGCATTCTGCAAAAACTTCATATTTTCTTTGTTTCAGTAATTTGGATTCCTGATTAAACATCTTTCATCCTACTTTTCCCTGGGCTTCCCAGCTGGGGCTAGTGGTAAAGAACCCACCTGCCAATGCAGGAGACTCAAGAGACAGGGGTTTGATCTCTGGGTCGGGAAGATCTCCTGGATGGCAACCCACTCCAGTATCCTTGCTTGGAGAGTTCCATGGACAGAGGAGCCTGGCGGGCTACAGTCTATGGGGTTGCAAAGAATCGAACATGACTGAAGCGACTTAGCATGCACGTACTTTTCCCTAAATAGGCAGTATAGCTTTAGATAACCAAACTTCTTAAGACTTAGGGTTTGTTTTCAACCCCTGTGAAAAATTGCTAATTTCCTGCTTAGCAGTACCACCAACCATAAACAGTGCCTGAATCTTCACAAAACTTGAGTGCCCAGAGATGAGGAGAAAAATTTTTGTTTCAATCTGACCCTTTTTCTTTTCTTAAAAAAAAAAAAAAATCCGCTTCTAACTCAGACTGTACAAGGTCCTGTCTAGATCCTTTTTGTCAGTGACTTGATATCTTTTTGATTACAGTACATTAAAATGCACCCAGGGAGCCTAAGGGAAAAAAAAATAAATATGGTGTTTGTCTTAAACTCATAAAAGGGGTCATACATAAAAGGAATTTAATAAAAATTATTGCCACCTAAGAGCCATGCCAAAATTTAATTATACATTTTCAACCCCCAAAGTAAATGCTCCAACATCTAAACCCACTGAAAATCGGCCTGGCTTTATTACTGCCATTCCTACAGTGTTTTGTTTTTCCTTTTTTTTTCTTTCTTTTAAAGCAGTCTCGTGTAATTATTGAATGCATGAGCACCTAGCGGTGCAGGTAGAGAGAACTTTTCTCTTTTGCTAAAATAGGCTCTATTCTCAAAGGCCCATGGCAATCCATCAACAAGCTCCTGGGGGCCATTAGGCCCCGCCCCCTTTCCCGGCAGACACTGAAGGATGCCCCTGGCAGGATGATGCCGATGTCTGGGGCTGTGTTATCAGCTCCACCGTTGTCCCCCGGTTCCTCGGTGTCACAGCAATCTTTCAGAAGGGAATGAGTCCTCCCTGCCAGCTCTTATGTTTTCTATAAGCCCAGATGTCGCACTTTGCTAATATCATACTAGACTGTAATATTTTTATAATATAGTGTAGAACACCAAAGCGGAGCCAAACAGACACACTGCTGCCAGATGGCTGACCTTAATTTACTGATAAAGGGGGGTTTTTTGTTTTTTTGTTTTTTTAATCGTAAAATTTGAACTTGTTAGAAATGAGCTGAGTTTTCAAGTTTACAAGTGAGCACAGTCCTCTGGGTGGAAGGCAGGAGGGCAGATGAGCTCAGAGAGAGACAAGCTGTGTGGAAATCCAGACGTTTCCATGGGGCAGGACGGGGAGGTGGAGGCGGGGGCCACTTGCCCCCAGGCACTTGGGTTTTCTGAGCTTGGGGACGGCTGGTGTCCTTGCTCAGGAAATAAGCCTTGGGGCGTTCAGAGGCTGCCTGCTTTCAGAGGGTGAGGGGCTCTTACTCAAACGGCGTCTTGTCTTCCTCCCGTGCCCCTTCCAGAGAAGCAGAAAGTCGAACGAGTGGGTTCCCAGTCACGCCTTTTGCTTTCTCCCTAAAGCCATTCTTGTATAGTAACCGAATTCCTAATTGAATGTAATCATGTTATTGCTTCAAAGAGAGGCCATTACCCCTCCTTCAGATTTCCCTGTAGATTTATTTCCTTTGAAAATATTTTCTGTCCCCGTGCACGCATTATTTTTCTTTGTGATTGGTTCTAAAGACAGCCGGTACTTTAATGAGCCTTTTCCCCATTTCTGATATTGTTTTCCCCCACACAAATGATTCTCCCTCCATATTTATTGATATTGAACTCTGAATGCGCCGTAAAATCATCATGACCTTGAAAACAGAAAGTCGCCTCCTTCTCTGTCATCAAGAGTCCAGTTATCAGACACTTTAATAACAATAGATGGCTTTATCGATACATTTAGTTCCTATCAGGAGCCCCCTGGATTTGTTACTTTTCTATTTATTAATAATTTGCTGTCTCACTCATCTGAACCATACTATCATTTTGCTGCTAAGTCGCTTCAGTCGTGTCCGACTCTGTGCGACCCCATAGACGGCAGCCCACCAGGCTCCCCCGTCCCTGGGATTCTCCAGGCAAGAACACTGGAGCGGGTTGCCATTTCCTTCTCCAATGCAGCAAAGTGAGAAGTGAAACTGAAGGTGCTCAGTCGTGTCCGCCTCTTAGCGACCCCATGGACTGCAGCCCACCAGGCTCCTCCATCCATGGGATTTTCCAAGCAAGAGTACTGGAGTGGGGTGCCATTGCCTTCTCTCTTCTTCTATCATTTTACTTTACTATTTTCAGATAAACAATAATCCCATTTTCCCACCTGCACAGATTAATCAGGCCAACAAGCGTATTATCCCAGTGAATGGGGATATATTAAAAACCTGCCCAGTCCAAAGATTTCCTGATTCAGATATATTGAGAAACCTATCCACCCTTCTGTTTCCCATGCTTGTTTCCTTTCTACAATGTAGGGTCTTAGAAACTCAGTCTTAATTATTGGTAGTGATCCCTCTACAGAGGGTGATCACCCCAGCTAGACAGTTTGAATCCCGCCATTCTGGGTGGGTGAGCATTATCTGAGTGGGTGAGCATTATGTGTGGAGGAGGAAATGGCAACCCACTCCAGTATTCTTGCCTAGAGAATCCTGTGGACAGAGGAGCCTGGTGGGCTGCTGTCCATAGGGTCACATAGAGTCAGACACAACTGAAGAGACTTAGCATGCATGCATGCATTGGAGAAGGAAATGGCAACCCACTCCAGTATTCTTGCCTGGAGAATCCCAGGGACAGAGGAGCCTGGTGGGCTACAGTCCATAAGGTCACATAGAGTCAGACACGACTGAAGCGACTTAGCACGCATGCATGCATTGGAGAAGGAAATGGCAACCCACTCCAGTATTCTTGCCTGGAGAATCCCAGGGACAGAGGAGCCTGGTGGGCTACAGTCCATAAGGTCACATAGAGTCAGACACGACTGAAGCGACTTAGCACGCATGCATGCATTGGAGAAGGAAATGGCAACCCACTCCAGTATTCTTGCCTGGAGAATCCCAGGGACAGAGGAGCCTGGTGGGCTACAGTCCATAAGGTCACATAGAGTCAGACACGACTGAAGCGACTTAGCACGCATGCATGCATTGGAGAAGGAAATGGCAACCCACTCCAGTATTCTTGCCTGGAGAATCCCAGGGACAGAGGAGCCTGGTGGGCTGCCGTTTATGGGGTCGCAGAGTCAGACATGACTAAAGTGACTTAGCAGCAGCAGGAAGCATTATGTCTCAAGAGTATTAAGGTGAAAATGTCAACTGGGAGGGTTAAGGTACTGGGATTTGCAGTCAAATACCTTGGAATCCACCCCAAGCCCCACCTCTTGTAGGCCTGGGATGGATGCTCTACACCTCCTTGAAGTGAGAACCGCAATAACTACCTGTGATTATCCAGATTCTTGTGAACACCAAGGAATATATGTGTAACAGTGATTTGCAAACTAAATATCTAGAATACACTCTGACTATCAGTTTGGATGGTCCTTCACTCTCCTGTGTATTCCCTTGGAGAAGGGGGAGCAGAGACAGTGGGTACAAAAGTCCGGCCAGGTGAGCTGGGACAGAGAGGAGGAGATGGAGGTGGGCAGTCAGGAAGATGAAGACTTGGAGGAGGTGATATCCGTGGATTGTGATGAGATCACACACAGGAGGTGTGAGCAGAGGGCCTGGGAGAGTCAGGCAGAGCTTCTCAGAAAAGGAAGCCGCAGGAAAGAGAGGTGGGACACAGAACCCAGATTCTCCTCTCAGGGATTTCCCACCCAGCCCAGCCTCTCTCCCTGTACCTGCCCCCACCTCTGCCCACCGCCTTCGGCAAGCAATGCTCACAGGTTGACTGTTTGGCCAAATCCTCAGTTCACTTGCAGCAGTGGGGTCGTGCATGCGTGCCAAGTAGCTTCAGTTGTGTCCGACACTTTGCAACCCCATGGACTGCGGCCAGGCTCCTCTGTCCATGGAATTTTCCAGGCAAGAACACTGGATTAGGTTGCCATTTCCTTCTCCAGGGGATCTTCCCAACCCAGGGATTGAACCTGTGTCTCTTACATCTCTTGAATTGGAAGGCGGATTCTTCGCCACTGTTGCCACCTGGGCAGCCCAGTGGGGTCAGACTCAGAGAAACGTGCTCAGAATGCTCCAGACTGTGCATAAAATGTGCCTTGAATAATGTGAGAACTCAGTCATTGCAGACCAGAGGGATAAGAAAAAGAAATCTGAATTTCAGACAAGCCCAGAAGTAAAAGTAGATGCATCACTGCCTGCGTGCCTCTTCTCTTAAAACAAACAAACAAATGAAGATAAAAAGAAAAATGCTTTCTCTCCTGCCGATGCACAGTACATGACTTACACACCTTCCCTGTCTCACTTTTAATTACTTTTATGATGATATTGAAGATAGAATCATCAAATTCCTACTGGCTTACTAGTGGAAAGAGAACTTTATTTTTTTTTTTTCCTTTTTTTAAGTTAGATTCAGATCCAGGTTTGTCTAACTTAATGGGTTTTTTTTAAATTTTATACAATTTTAAATGTTACAAAATATGGACTATATTCCACATGTTGTGCAATACATCCTTGAGATTGCCTTATACTGAATATTTTGTACCTTTCACTTTCCTGCCCCATTACTGCCCCCTCCAGACTGGTAACCACTAACTTCTTCTCTATGTCTGTGAGACTGCTTGTGTTTTGCTATATTCACGAGTTTGCTGTATTTTTTAGATTCTGCATATAAGTGATATGGTATAGTATTTGTCTTTCTCTGTCTGACTTATCTCATTTAGCATGATGCCTTCCAAATCCAGCCATGTTGTAAATTGCATTGTTTCATCCTTTCTATGGCTGCATAATATTCCATTGTATATGTGTACAACATCTTTATCCATTCATCTGTCAAGGGACACTTAGGTTGCTTTCACCTCTTGGCAATTGTAAATATCACTGCTGTGAACTTACCAACACTGGGGTGCTTACATCTTTTTGAACTGGTGTTCTTTTTTTTTTTTTTTTGGTTATATACCTGGAGGAGAGCTTTCTGAGCAGCTACCATGTGCCGCACAGGACCTAATTCAATGTCCCTAGAGCAAGCGGTACCTGTCTTCATCCTACCCAGACCCAACCTAGGCTTCCTTGGAAATTATTTGTTTCTGTGCAACTGAAAATATTTGTCTAAGGCACATACTAAAAAACAAACAAACAAAATCTAGCAAGAATTGAATTAGCAAATCCTTTTCACTAAAAACTCACTCGCTTTCATTAAACAAATATCCAGTAAGATTAATTAACCAGATGTCCATTTACAAATCACAACACAAACCCTCCTAGTGACCTTCTTTGGACAATACTTTCTGTGACATAAATCTCAGTGGGCACCAGCAATTCCTCAGATTTATCGTCAGCTGCCTTCTCGATTACCCTAGTGCACGAAAGCAGACTTTTCTCATTTGTTTTTTATCTGTTATTCAGGTAGTTTCTCTTTCCCTCTTGTATCTCCGAAGACATTTTCTCCATTCCAAGAACCGATTTCTTTTCTAAATTGCCTGGCTTTCTTTTCACCCCTTACCGTCTTTCCTCTATCTTTTTAAATATTTCTCCCACCAAAGAGCTCTCCTCACCATCCGCTCCACTCTTGGGTTTCTTTATCCCGCTCTAAATCCCCTCCTTTCCAAAGCAAACCGCCACCTCAAAGAAACTTCTGCCTTCCCACCCCACCATATCAGCAATTTTTTTTTTTCTCGGTGGGGAATCATTTTTCCCCAAT
Source organism: Capricornis sumatraensis (assembly GCF_032405125.1). Taxonomy (NCBI): domain Eukaryota; kingdom Metazoa; phylum Chordata; class Mammalia; order Artiodactyla; family Bovidae; genus Capricornis; species Capricornis sumatraensis. The sequence continues at coordinate 87,663,917 of NC_091080.1, read as the reverse complement.
TCAGTTTGCTATATATTTTCTCCTGGAAGTGAATTCTCAAGGCATATGGTATGGATCTCATCTCTCCCTTCCTACAGAAAGACTTCAATCCTTTGTGTCATGTGTAATTTGTATTTTGGCGATCCCTGCTGGGGTCAGTTTTGCTTTTTTTTTTTTCCTGTGAGGCAGCAGAAGTTCCCTCAGAACATTAATCTTGTGGTGGCCAGAAATGGAGATAATGTTCAAATATATTTCCTCCTGTGAACCTGCATGTGTGGTTTGGCAGAGAATTCACAAACCTCACTATCTTCCTGTGTCTTTTCATGATAATCTTTCAGGGGAAACTTGAGTCACCTGCCAGCCTCACGGAGCTGGGAGGAAAGCTTGCAGGCTCTGTTCCTGGTTGTGCCCAGAGATGCCTATGGGCTCTCCTGTTACAGTGGAATGGGAAAGGAGAAAGGAAAAAAAAATACACATTGATATGACTCCCGTACCCTCAAAGCCCCCCAAATGAGGCCAACTCAGAGGGAGAATAGGGCTGCCGAGGATGAGATGGTTAGAAAGCATCACCAACTCCATGGATTTGTTTGAGCAAACTCTTGGAGGTAGTGAAGGGCAGGGAAGCCTGGCGTGCTGCAGTCCATGGGTCACAGAGTTGGACACGACTTAGCAAGTGAACGGCAGCAGAGCATAACTTTGCTTGATAACCTCCACGGACATCATTCCTGGGCTGAAGCACTCCTCTGCCTGATAAACTCTACCCTTCACGGAACAAGTCCAGGTCTTGCCTATTGAATCCATCTTTAATGGTACATTTTCTCTAATTTGCCCTTCTCTTGTGGTTTCCATGGACTCATAGGTGGTTCAGGGGTAAAGAATCTGCCTGCAACGGAGGTGACTTGGGTTCGATCCCTGGGTCAAGAAGATTCCTTGCAGGAGGGCATGGCAACCCACTCCAGGACTCTTGCCTAGAGAATCCCATGGACAGAGGAGCCTGGCGGGCAACAGTCCATGGGGCCACAGAGAGTTGGACATGACTGAAGCGACTTAGCATGTATGCACATGGTTCCTGTACAAGTTACACAGACTCTTTTCGGCTCATGTTTCCTAGAACATAGAGCCCTTGGTATTCTCATTTCAGTTTCTCCTGGGTCTTCTTAAACTCTGAGTCCTCTCACAGGTGATAGGGAATCTCCTTTAGATGACTAAAGTCCTTTAACTTGGGCTTTCTTCAGCTGACCATGTGCTTCAACAAGTTACATAAATCTTCATGAATTCCTGTCTTTTCATCTGCTTATCTCATACGTTTTTCTTTTTCATTAGCTTTAGAGATTCACTTTTGCGCCCCTTTTCCCGGTCTGTTTTGTGTAAGTTACTTACCCACACTCAATGCCTATAGGCAAAGAAGTGTCCTCTTAATACTCCAAGGGTTTATTATTGTATCTGAGTTAAGATGTTAGTTTTCAGAATTTACATGGAAGGCTCTGTTTTGCAAATATCAAATGGCCAAGATGATATGCTCTACAAGGTTAGGAAGAGAGAAGCTTCATTGCAGGTGGTGCGGAAGGGGTCAGGAAAATGCCGTGGAGGTGGAGAAAGGTGTGTATAAAAGGAAACCCAAGCTGTGCTGAGGGATCCATGAACATGCTGAACCGGGCTAAGTCAGCAGGAATGGTGGAGGTAAGAGGGAGGTGAGCATGGAGGACTCCTTAAAAATTAGAGCGGGGAAGGAAAATCAAGTCCTGATGGTGATAGCCAATTTGTGTAGGTGGGACATTATTTCAGCAGCTTTGGAGACACTTTGAGAATACTTGGAGGGGAAATGGCAAAATCAGATCTGTGTTTGCAGTGCAAATCAAAGCTCCCCTTGAGCAGTGACTACAGCAGGATGAGGCAGGGGGCAGGCATCCTGTAGGAGTCAGTATAAACTGGAAGTTATGGGAGACAGAGGAGTGAGGGAACCGACGGGGGACCCGCTGAATGGTCAGACTCCCTTTTGGGCAGTCAGTGAGCAGAAGGCAGAGCATAATCACACAGACAGGGTCTCTTTTCTGTCTTGAATGTGTCTCCAACCTTGGAGAGCAGCGTGGCCACAGCGAATGTTTGTCAAATGATCACTACAGGCCAGGAACTGTGCGAAGGACTTAATGCAGGTCAGCTAGCATATTCCTCATGACAAACCATGTGAGAGAGGGGAACCTGAGGCCAGAGACGTCAAGGAACTTACCTGAGCTACACACCAGGCCTGCTTCAGGCAGTCTGGCTGCAAAATCTGTGTTCTTAACCACTACACCATACCGTCTCTCCTCGCCTGGTTATGGAACACGTTCTGGTTGCAGACACACTAGGTTCACATCCAGGTCCGATTTGACGTCATTCCAATGTGATGGTAAAGTTGGCTGACTTCACTGAGAAGATAATAGACCCTACCTTAGGGTTACTGTAAAGATTAAAGAATCCATCTTCAGTACTTTGCAGTCTCAGCAAACTATCTATACCAATAACAGCATAAGAGTGATTCAGTGAATCAATAATTATTCATCAATAGTTCAATGAGTCACAATCAATAATAATAATTACTTAAGGATGTGAGAGTTGGACTGTGAAGAAGGCTGAGCACCGAAGAATTGATGCTTTTGAACTGTGGTGCTGGAGAAGACTCTTGAGAGTCCTGTGGACTGCAAGGAGATCCAACCAGTCCATTCTGAAGGAGATCAGCCCTGGGATTTCTTTAGAGGGAATGATGCTGAAGCTGAAACTCCAGTACTTTGGCCACCTCATGAGAAGAGTTGACTCATTGGAAAAGACTCTGATGCTGGGAGGGATTGGGGGCAGGAGAAGAAGGGGACGACAGAGGATGAGATGGCTGGATGGCATCATGGACTCGTTGGAAAATCTGAGTGAACTCCGGGAGATGGTGATGGACAGGGAGGCCTGGCGTGCTGCGATTCATGGGGTAGCAAAGAGTCGGACACCACTGAGTGACTGAACTGAACTGAACTGAAGGGATGGAATAGAGTGGGGATTGAGGGAGATTCAAGAGGAAGGGGCATATGTCTCCCTACGGCTGATCCACGTTGTTGTATGGCAAATGCCAACACAACACTCAGTTGTGTATAGTGTAGTGGTTGTGTAGTAAAGCAATTAGGTAGTGTAGTAAAGCAGTTAGTGTAGTGTTACTCAATTGTGTCCAACTCTGCGATCCCACGGACTGTAGCCCGCCAGGCTTCTCTGCCCATGGGATTCTCCAGCCAAGAATACTGGAGTGGGTTGCCATTCCCTTCTCCAGAGGATCTTTCCAACCCAGGAATCGAACCCAGGTCTCCTGCATTGCAAGCAGACTCTTTACCATCTGAACTACAGGGAAGATAAAGCTATTACCCTCCAATTAAAATTTGTTAAAATATAGTGTTTCGATGAATGCCTGTTGTTAGTACGGCAAGTCCTAGACAAACTCAGTTTGGCATTATTGCCTCCATATGGACTTCCCTTCCTGTATGTCCCCTGAATTCTGTTCTGACTATAAGCCATAGGACGTCTCCCCTTGCTAGCACAAAGCTCACACAGTGTGAAGGGTTTCCACGCCTTGCCTCCTACTTCGAGCTCTGAGATCAGAGCGATTCCCCCCCTTGAATCATAAGTGGCTCCTCATTCATGGCCAGTGTCTGGATGGTCAGTATGTCCCCTGGCGCTCACAGGGGAGTGGTTGCAGGATAAATCTTTTATTCTCATTTCTAGAGGCCAAAATTGCCTCCCTCCTATTATGTCCCGCTGTCTACACCTAAAGTCATCCAGTTCTTACTCACTTGTCCTAACCTCCTCATGTCCTTTAATTACAAGCATATGCCGGCTCTAGCAAGCATTTCATTAGTACATGGTATGTAAACAGTCTTGTCTTGCTATTGCTTCATGGCATTTCGGTGCTGTTTAAGCCAGCAATGTTCCTTTACTTCTCCAGAAATTTCATTCACAAATAAATCACAGTCATCTTATGCTTTTTATGCTTGGTATCTCTGACTGCTAAGGTTTTCTATATTATTTCCAGTGGCTTTCTAATCAAGGTTTTCCTAAAGAAAAAAAAAAAATTACTTTATGGACCCTTGCACACCTCTGTTCTAAATCTTCCTAAAGACCAATCATTTGTGTGTGTTTTTTTTTTCTTTTAAAGTTCTTTCATTTAAGAATCCGAATGAGCTGTTCATTCTTTCTGCAGAGAACGAAACATGTCCTACTTTCCTTATCCAGTCTGCAGTTTTCTTCCTTAAAAATGTTAAACGTCACTACTTGTGCTACTTTTCAACACTTTACTTCCTCCACTCTCTTTCTGACTTTGAGTGAGGGCTCTTCGAAGTGGATCACAGTTTATTTTTCCTTCCCTTTTTCTCCCTGCAGCCGGTTCCCTCTCCTGCCATAGACGCTCCATCGAGAACCCCCCTTCTCTTCCTAGCAGGAACATTTACACAATTATCAGAAGATCCCTTGCTACCTGCTTTGTAGCGGCAGGCATCAGACACACGGGTAGCCACGTCTGTCTTCCTTCCAATAATCCTCTCAGTCAGGGGTGGGAACTGCTTTTGAAACTGCTTTCCAAATAATAGAAGTAAGATACAGAAGAGTTAATTAATTTTCCTAAGATTAAAAATTAAATCAAATTGGAGCATCATTCTCCAAGGTCCCAACTCCTTGTTACTGACTGACTCTGCACCGTTTATTACTAGTGGAAAAGAAAGAAAATCACCCCTCCCCTGTCTGCCATATCACAGTCCACATTCCCCTAAATAGACATCTGCAATCATGCAAGTTTTCAGGAAGAGTCTAGAATTTTCTTTCAGTGTAACAGCTATTAATTTATGTTCCAAGTAACACGAGGAACACTCGAGGTAAACCCACTATTGTCAGATCCGCTGTCCACCGCACTCAATTCTGAGCCTGTTTGCACTGCCGACTTGCTGGATGGCCTCCGGAAGTCATTGCACTCTGATAGGCCTCAATTTCCTAATTCATAAAATAAATGGGCTTGATTTTCCCCAAGGTCTCTTCCAGGTCTGATTGTTCCTAATCTCTGCTATAAGATAGAAATGGTCATTGCCAACTTTCTCAGTATTCTTGGTATGTCCCCTGAGATTTCTCCTGCTGGGAAAAATGTATCTGCAAAAATCCTAGGCATAAAAGTGTACAAGTGAAATATGAAAGGCTTATTAAACAAGCCCTACCCTTTCAACTGGGGTATGACAGTGCGGCTTCCGCTAATAAAGTGATACAGCTTCCTAATCCAGTGAGAATACAAACCGAGACTTGCAATGCAGTTGTCAGCTATGTTCTGTACCATATCAACATATTTATAATGTCACTTTTCAGTTTAAATTACAGCTTTTTGACAGCTTTCATCCTTCTTGTTACAGTCGGAAGGAATACTCCTACAGGCTTCTCTCTTTCGTTGTAACCGGTTTTGTAGCATCGTGATTTCAAATCATGACTCTGAATAATGTCTCTTCTTGACAGTGGAACAGTTTCTTTCTTTATGACAGGTGAATTTCCAAAGATCCATAAACCAGAATTTCAGTCCATATGAGACTTGTGTATGACTAGGTCAGCTGAACTGTTGTCAAGGTAAAGAATGGTAGCTGGTTCCGAAGATTTAACTCCTCCAGAAATCTGTTCAGAAAATGTTCATTAAATGAATGAAATTTTAAAGAGCAATGCTTCCCATTCATCAAGTGCAGCTTAGTCACTGGGGATGTTTACAGCACAGATCCTGAACCATCAGTTCAGGGGCAGGGACTGAAATCAGGATGATAAACCTCCTGGGTTTCCCCATGACTGAAGAGTTTCTGGGATGAGGGACTTTCAGTGCTGAAACTGACAATGTCCTATTTTTGTTGTCGTTTAGTTGCTAAGTTGTGTCCGACTCTTTGCAACCCAATGGACTATATAGCCCACCAGGTTCTTCTGTCCATGGGATTTTCCAGGCAAGAACACTGGAGTGGGTTGCCATTTCCTTCTCCAGGGGCTCTTCTCAACCCAGGGATTGAACCCGTGTCTCCTATATTGTCAGGCAGATTCTTTACCGCTGAGTTACCTAGAAAGTCCAAAGTCCTGAGCACAGCACTCTGAACTGACCGCTCACCTACAGAAGACTCTGTGCCTCAGTCAAGCAACAGGTGTGGCTGCTGTGTGGGTCCTCAAGTCAGAGTTTGCAGAACCAGAGGAGCATACTCTTTCCAGAACATGTGGTCTGGGTAGCTGGTTTCCTTTCGCTGTTGTTACTGATCTGATTTTATGCAAGTTTCTTGAATTGCCAAGCCTGTAACCCTCACCTCAAAATTAGGATACTAATAAATGCCCACTTCATGGAGCTGTGAGCTTTAGAAGAGGGGAAGAATGTAAAATCCCTGATCAATTACAAATTTTCTGTGATTCTTACTTTTGGTATAGTCATTATCCTATTTTTTCTCTATAACATATGGGTTAAATGAATGTCATTACGGTACACAGCAGTACAAGAAACTTGATTAGAAATGATCTTGATACTTGGTTGAATTGAAGCAAGATTTTATTTCACTTGTATCAATTCTCTGAGGAAGTATGTCTTTAGAAAGTCAAAAGCATATGGCAAAATAACTAATATGAGCACAGTATCATGCTTTAAATATGAATTTGCAAAGGGTAGCAACATCGCATCTGCCTTAAGTTCAGTGTCTCCTGATCACTGGCTCATCATTCAATACCGAGTCCATTCATAGAAAAGAAATTCCCATTCAAGTGTGCTGATTCATATTCATAATAACAAGGGAGAATAAAGTCAAAGTCCTATCTAGTTAAGACCAAATCAAGCAACATGATACATTTCCTTGATGTTCATTTTTAAAAAGCAGCTTTCAGGAGGTAACTCCTTTGTTTGGATGTTAAAATCATGTGTCACCTAAGACCACAGTGGTCCTGATAAAATAACACAGCATGGGACTTCCCTGGCAATCCAGTGGTCAAGACTGCAAGCTTCCAATGAAAGGGGTGTGGAAAGATCCCTGGTTGGAGAACTAAGGTTGTTTTAGCCTGAAATAAGACAGGTCGTGAGCAGGAGAGAATTAACTGAAGAGGAAGGGGAAGAACAAAAGGGCCCTGGGAAGTGAAAAATGATTGGATTTGAAATGCAGTGTGATAGATAAGGCAGAGGAGCCTGGGTGAGGGTCAGAAGAGACTCCAAGACTATAAGTAGTGGATTCTAAGTATTCAAAAATGCAACAAAAAGTCCAAAACCTCAGAAAGCAGATGATCTGAATCAACTGTTACTTAATTTCATCAGTACTGTGAGTTATATTTTTAATTTCCTATTATAATTCACCATGCATATAATCTTTAGAATTTGCATGTCAAATAAATTGGAAACTGATGATCATTTGGGTGTTTTTTGTTGTTGTTCCCCTTCTTCTGACTACCTTGAGAGATTCTAGGACTCTTGTTTGGGATCATATAGTCTAGCATTTGAACTCTATAGCCAGAAATTAACTGTGAACACGCTGGGCAGGTTTATGATCATTAAGTCACAGGCCGTGACCTGAGCCACCATTTCCTCGCACACTACCTGCGCCTATAGGAGCCGTGGCTTTTTCCATGCTTTGAATGTGGTTCACCATCTAATCAATCAACAGGACAATGGACAGAGAATAATTGATTTCACGTTAAGTTCATTTACCAGTCTGGGAATATGTAACCTTTTGGTTATGTTTAAGATACTGTTTTCATAATAAGAAATGTTAAACCGTGTATTTCAACTTTCCTATGACAGAAGAGGAGCATAAGGAAACTAAGACATTGGGAGCAGGGCTTGTTCTGAAACTTAGTTCGTCTAACTTCTGGTCTTCAGCTGTGTTTCTTTCACTAATATTGACAGAGAATAAAGAAGAAAAATTGCATCAGTGCTTGAGCATCGATCACCTACTTTGTCATTTGTCAGAGCAGTAAATGTTCCATCCTTGCTGAGCCCTTTTGTAGATACTCGTTTTGTCTTTTTCTTTTATTGATTTAATTCTTCTTCCCCCAAACTTCTTAACTTCCTATGAACTTGTTGAACAATTCCATACTCAAAGGGCATTCATTAATATAGTAGAATCATCATAAAGGAAGTACACAGCTTGGGGCCCAGACAAAGAATTAATACCTCATATCACAGGAGGCACGTCTATGAGACGTGTATGATAAATAAACACCTTACTTCAGCCTCAAGCATCTTGAATCTGGCCATACATTAATAGCTAACTTGAATATGTAATTTTCTATGCTCCCTGTGTGTTCAGCTTTTTGCAATCTAGGGTGCATTTCTTCTCCAAGCAACAGATTTTCTTTAGAATAAAGTGATTTACCAATTTTTCTTTTTTTAAATTATTTCTACTGGAGTATAGTTATTTTCCAATGTTGTGTTAGTTTCTGCCGTACAGCAAAGTGAATCAGCTAAACACATACATATCCTCCCTTTTTTTGGATTCCCTTCCCCTTTAGGTCACCACAAAGCATCAGGTAGAGTTCCCTGGGCTGCACAGTAGGTTCTCATTAGTTATCTGCTTTATACATTGTAGTCATATGTGTTCGTTTGCAATGCATGGAAATGTCAAAAATAATTTATCAGTTGAACAAAAAACAAAGGAGTTTATATAAAGTGTTCCTTGCCTCTGTGTCTTATAATCTTCAAGAAGCCCTGGGCCACCGACAGTAAGAAACCACCTCTCTTACAGGCCTGCTTTAAAAAATCCCTAAGGCTTCCAAAACCATGTCATCTGACCTTTGTTGGAAAGCCCACCCTCCTGCCTCCCACCCCCTACATTTGGCGACTGATTTACAAACATCTCCCAGGTGCCTCAGTAAGACAAGCTGCGCATGTGTACATACAAAGTTATGTGGCCTTTATCAAAAGCTGGCTTGCGAGGGGAACTTCTGTGGCTGTTATCTGCAGATGTTTTATTTGAACAGATATTATAAATGGATTTTAATTGTGCTTTCAGATGTAAAACACCCACCAAGGAATAACCCTAATAGACCTGTAGAAACTCAATAAAATAAATCAATAACATATGTCCTGGAAGAGTATTGCACATTCTAACATTTTGATCAATATTAACATTTGACCTACAAAATTTGTCATCTTCACTTTTTGGTGTTTTTTTTTCTTTTTTTTTTTTTAAGAATTTGCTGATACAAGCACAGCTACATACAAGAAAATATATTAAGGAGAACTTTATTCTCCAAGATCTTGCCAACATTTTTCTGACTTGTCACCGCATTATCACCTCTCTCTTGCTAATGCAGCTCTTGTTGCAGGAAATAATAATCATTCTTGGTGTCAGTTCCACATCCTCCTCTGAATCTGAAATCCTCACATGGTTCCGTCACCTACCAGGTCTGTATATTAGCTGACTTCTTGCAGGTCTGCACAAGAGGCACAAAAACCACAGAGCTAAACCGAAGTCTGTGACACACCACAGTGAAATGCAGCCAAATGTTTCCAAAGGTCAAGTGCACAGCCGCCCTGAGATGGGAGACATGTGATCACGTCCCTCACAGGCCCTCGGTTCCAGCAGAATCAATCTGATATTGACACTTTCCTTCTTCCTGATGCTGCACGGCTGTTTTGTCTGAGTTCACAGGTGTTAAATATTAATGTTGTCACTTGCTTATGGCATAAGGGAAAACTAAACTTTATTTTTGAGAAACAGCAAAAATGCAGAAAAGACTAACGGAGCTAAGAGGCAAAATGACAGAGTAACTTAACAATGTAAGATTTGGCAGGAAATTGGGCTAAAAAAATAATGAATTGGATAAAATTGTCATACTTTGGTCTGGCAGAGCAAACAAAGATGACAAATTCAAGACAAATATAATATACTCCAAAAACAAATGGGAAACAGAGAGAAGCAATGGTTGGAATCTGGGGCTTAAGAAGGCATTATACAGAGGAAAATAAGCTAATATTTTATTGAAGGCTTCCTAAATGCCAGGTCTTCACAGCTTTCAGGAGAGAAGCATACCCTCTTTCCCACTGAAGAAATCGAGGTTGAGAGAGGTCAGTTCACTCCTCGGGGACACCCAGCTCCTAATGGGAAAAGCAAGCTGAGATTCAAACTCAGGCTTGCCTCATTGCAGAGCTTCACCATTTTCCAACACTCCATCATGCTGATCTCTCGTTGTCTTACTAACCCACTCTGAAATATTGACGTTCACGGTCTCTTGGCCCTCATCTGTGCTTTTTCAACTTTTGCAACATTCTATGTTCTGTGTCCACATAGAGTGTTGATCAGGCTCTCGAAATTCCCCTTTCCTAAACCGTGCAGACTCCTCTTGAAGACTCAGCTTCTGTTCTCTTCAAGTCCTCTGAAAGTGGGAAAGTGACAAGTCCCGAAGCAATAATAGGAGCGCAGGAAACTCCCACAAAAGCCACGTGCTCAGCGAGGTTTTTGGGGAAACCATATGTAGTGATACATGCAGCAAAAGATGGATAAGACAAAATTCAGCGGTGTGGTTACCTCTGGGGAAAGGCGAAAAGATGTGATCTGGGATGAAAACTTAGATAGATTCAATGTCATTTTTCATTGGTTCAGGGCTTAAGTTGGTCGAGAGCTGAAAGATATATCATCTATTATTAATGTTTGTAAATAATATATATGTTCACATACTACCTTGTTGTTTCATATACTACGTTAAAAATTTAAAAAGGAATTGGTCCAAGCCCAGAGCAGCGAGGCAGCTCAGACGCCTTCCATACAACTAAGGTCCTGAGGAAGACCTTGCTGGTCCTCCTTCCTCTGAACCAAGAACGTTCAGATGGTCCCAAAGCTGTCCACAGCGGTGCTCGGCTGCTGACCACGGAAGCCGAATTTGTGCTCACACAAGGGAATGGCACACCATGAGGCAACTCTGGCTTTCTTCTCCATAACCGAGTCTGGACCCTCCCTTCTGGATAGATGATAAAATGCATCTCCTGCCCTCCAGCCTTCCGCCTTCTGCTCTGTTCTCCAGGCATGAAAATGAAATCTTTATCATCAGTCTGTCTGGGAGGAATGCCAGCATAATTGACTGAACCTTTGTCAGTAGGATGCTAAAGAGGAAAAACTGTTGTTTTCCTGTACCAGCTGGTAACATTGTAAGTACAAAGTAAAAGAGACAGCACTCACTCACTGACAGCCTGAATATGTTATGTTCTTCTGTGTCTAGAAATTTGGAAAGTAGCATGCCTTTCACTTTGAGCACCAAAGCAGTGACATAGGGTTGCATTTCCTTGTCTGAATATGCGGCTACTGTCTACCCTCCCCAGGAAACTGTAAGTTTCATGAGGGTATCTTTGTCAGGTCAGCGTGGGTTTCCAACACCAGGCGTAGATCCTAGAACAATTCAGAAGCTCAAAAATGAGTGGCTGAGTGAATCAGTGAACGAAGACTTTAGGATACTAGAATCATGTATATCTTATGCGTGCTAAGTCACTTAAGTTCTCTCTGACCTTCTGCAACCCCATGGACTGTAGCCTGCCAGGCTCCTCTGCCCATGGGATTCTCCAGGCAAGAATACTGGAGTGGGTTGCCATGCCCTCCTCCAAGGGATCTTCCCAACCCAGGGATTGAACCTTCTTAAGTCTCCTGCATTGGCAGGCAGATTTTTTACCACTAGCATCACCTGGGAAACCAAGCTGAAAATTTAAATCTGACAAGTCACAAAGAGCCACATATTATATGATCCCATGGGTAATGAAATGTCCAAAATAGGCAAATCCACAGAGAGAGAAAGTAGATTAGTGGTGCCTAAGGCTGGTGGGGCTGGGAGTGGTCATTGAGAGAAAAACTCAGTGGCTATTCATGGGTACAGGGATTCTTTGGGGGGAGAGGGGGTGAAATGTATAAGACTGATTGTATACAACTTCACAGTTTCACTAAAAGCCATGAATTTTTCATTTTAAATGGACAATTTGTAGGGCATAAGAATACAACTCAATATAACCATAAAAAAAAAAAAAAACCTAAATCTGAGTTTAAAACCAAATTGAGGGTCACATAGTGTCATTCACACCTCACGACATATATTAACAGAAATGTTTTGTTAGGCCATTATTTTACGAGTTGCTTGTACAAGCATATTACATTAATAGGAACTGGATAAGATATTTAATTATTGTCCCACTTCTGCTAAAGAGAGTGCAAGGACTCAGTTCAGTTCAGTTCAGTCACTCAGCCGTGTCCAACACTTTGTGCAAGGACTAGTGGATTTAAAAATTAAATTTTAGGAAGGAGATTTAACAGAAGGATTTTTAAAATTGGAATTCTAGAAGGCCTGTGATACACTTTCTCGACAAAGATTTTAAAGATCGATCAGACGTCCACATCTCACTGTGGTTTGAACAAAGCCCTATATAAAGGCCAGGATGATGGGTAATCTTATGAGTCAACTTGGCTTACACGACGGTGCCCAGTTGTTTGGTCAAAGCCCCATTTAGATGATATTTTTTGGATTTGATTAGCATTTAAATCATTTGCATAAAATGGATTACCCTCTACAATGTGGGTGGCCTCGCCCGATCGGTTAAAGACCTTCAGAAAAAGACTGTGGTTTTGGGGATACAGAAGGAAAGCTTCTCGAGACTGCAACACAGAACCTTGCCTGAGTTTCCAGTCCGCTGCTCTGAGGAATTCTCGGTTGATCTGTAGTGTCAGCTCTTCTTTGAATTTCCAGCCTGCAGGCCTGCCCCACAGATTTAACACAGGCCAGGACCCACAACCACGTGAGCCAATCCCTTACGGTTCTCTCTCTGTGCCTCTCCCAGCCTTTATCTCTTTCACTCAAGAATGATGACTGACACAGCCAGCACTGGGAGTTGCCTCTTATTCATTCCTGATGAAACAACGTAATAGTCAGGCCAAAAATGTAAAAATTCCAGCCAAAAAGATATTTAGGCTTTGACTTCCCAGTTGTTTTGTCGCCAAGTTGTGTCCAACTCTTTGCAACCCCATGGACTGCATGCCAGGCTTCCCTGTCCTTCACTGTCTCCTGGAGTTTGCTCAGACTCATGTCCACTGAGTCGGTGATGCCATCCAACCGTCTCATCCTCTGTTGCCCCCTTCTCTTCCTGCCCTCTATCTTTCCCAGCATCAGGGTCTTTTCCAATGAGTGAGCTCTTCACATTAGGTGGCCAAATTGTTGGGGTGTCAGCATCAGTCCTTCCAGCTGACCTCCTTTAGGATGGACTGGTTTGATCTTGCTGTCCAAGGGACTCTCAAGAATTTTCTACAACACCACAGTTCAAAAGCATCAATTCTTTGGCATTCAGCCTTCTTTATGGTCCAACTCTGACATCCGTACATGACTACTGGAAAAATCATAGGTTTGACTAAACAGACCTTGATTGGCAAAGTGATGTCTGTGCTTTTTAATACTCATCTATGTTTGTCATAGCTTTTCTTCCAAGTAGCAAGGAATATCAGCACTGACTCAGCTAAATTGCTTGCAGCATGGATGAAACCAGTCACCACAAAGCTTGCATGTGTAAGTCTTGTGACACACGTTTCTTTGCATAAGATGGCACATATGACTGCCAACCTACACAGAGGGAGCGGAAGACAAAAAAAGAATGGCACGCAGGATGCATCTGGGATATAGGTTTTTCCAGTAGTCACATATGGATGTGAGAGTCAGACTGTGAAGAACGCTGAGCACAGAAGAATTGATGCTTTTGAACTGTGGTGTTGGAGAAGACTCTTGAGAGTCCCTGGGACTGCAAGGAGATCCAACCAGTCCATCCTGAAGGAGATCAGCCCTGGGATTTCTTTGGAGGGAATGATGCTAAAGCCGAAACTCCAGTACTTTGGCCACCTCATGAGAAGAGTTGACTCGTTGGAAAAGACTCTGATGTTGGGAGGGATTGGGGGCAGGAGGAGAAGGGGACAACAGAGGATGAGATGGCTGGATGGCATCACGGACTCGATGGACGTGAGTTTGAGTGAACTCCGGGAGATGGTGACGGACAGGGAGGCCTGGTGTGCTGCGACTCATGGAGTCGCAAAGAGTCGGACACGACTGAGCAACTGAACTGAACTGAACTGATGGCTGACTTGCACAAAGACTCACATAAGGGCAAGAACAAGTGTAATTCCCTGGATTTCTATATAACATTTAGGACTGTGTAAATAATTTATGTGCAAAGGAGACTATCCAATGTAATGATTTCAAAGGGACAATCTTCACAGAACCTACGTTATTATTTTTGCCAGTGATAAGGGCCTTGGGCCAAGACAAAAGTCCTACCCTTGAATTCCCTGATATTGCCACTCTACAGAGTGGGCTCAATAATCATTAGGAATCTACAGCACCTTCAGGAATAAAGGAGAGTTTATTTTTATTAGGCAATCCTGTGCAACTTTGTTTCTCAAAGATATGGACACAACAGCAATAAAAAAGTAAAACTGAAAAGAAAAAAAAAAACAAAACAAAACAGCATTTAGCAGAAGAACCAAGACATCACTGGATATTAAGCAAAGCACAAAAAAATTAGAATGGACAAATGATTAGGGGGCAATAAGAGACAGCTCAGCTGGGATATCCCATTTTCATTCCTATGACTTTGTTTTTCTATAAAAGAAAAAGGGACCAGATTAACAGTTGGAAAAGTGTAAGGAGAATCAATGCTGTAGATTCCTGGGGTGAAGAGGTATCAATTTTCTCCTTTGGTTCCTTACACTGGGATCTCAGGATGGGGAAGAGGGCATCTCTTCTCCTTAAACAACAGGTAACATTCACGAAGGGCTTCCTAGGTGGCACTGGTGGTAAAGAACCTGTCTGTGAATGCAGGAGATGTAAAAGACACAGGTTCAATCCCTGGGTTTGGAAGATCCCCTGAAGGAGGGCATGGCAACCCACTCCAGTACTCTTGCCTGGGGAATCCCATGGCGGGGTACAGTCTATAGAGTCACAAGAGTTGGACAAGACTGAAGTGACTTAGCACAGCACAGCACAGCACAACTTTCAAGGACACAGAGTATGTAATGAGCTCATGAGTTGAAGGGGTTCCCATAGTTTTGGGTGAGGTTGGCAATGACTGGTTAGTTTCACTCCACCAAGACTATAGCCACCCAATTCATTACCAAAGCTGAGTAGTTCAATGAGCTATCCTAAGATAAAACTTTAAGTATGCCACCTGAAGTCATGATTTTACTTGTTTCACCTAAGAGCCTATAGCATTCTGATCATTGTAAATTAAGAAAGGAAAGTGTTATTTACTTGAGTTTAAAAGTGTAAGTGGAATTATCTCAAATGCAATTCATCATATGTGATACCAATAATAACTACAATCAAAGCCACAAGCCATAATGGCTCCTGACTCAGCTCCCAGGTCAACTCAGGGTTTTTAGAGGAATTTTTTCACCACCTCCTTTGCGATATGATGACAGAAAAAGACACTTGTGTGATCTACAGGCAATTGATAGATGAATGCTCACATCTGAAACATTATGGATTCCAGTGGTCATTGGGATAGTTTTAACGCATAAATCATGCTTTCTTGGAGATGACATCAACTGCTGTCCCTCTCTTTTATGTATCTGAAAATAATTAAAAGAAGAAAAGTTTTCTTTTGTTCAAAGTCAGGATGTCTGTAGTAGAAAGGAAAACATACTATTGAGAAGAATGAAAGAAGTTTTAAAAAAGAAAGAAAATGGAAAGAAAAGAGGAAGAGAGAGGAGAGGAGGGGAGGGGAGGAGAGGGATGAGAGGAAATGAATGATTGCCAGGCTTCCAAGAGAGGAGACACATTCCAAAGGCAAAGACTTGATCATTGAAGGTGATATATTGATCAGCCTCTTCCAAGGAGAAATGAAGGTCCTTCCTGCTGGGTGTAGTCTAGAACGGAGCTTTAACAAAACCAACTATGGATACATGTCTTTTATCATACAGTCTTCTTTGCATAGTAAAAGAAGTTATTTGTTGCCCCCATAACAGATCATTTAAAACAACGACTGAAAAATTAACAATCATGTATCTTGCTTAGATGAATGGAAGTTTGTAACACCGTTCAGGAGGCAGTGACCAAAATCATCCCAAAGAAAAAGAAACCCAAGAAGGCTAAAATGGTTGTCTGAGGAGCCTTTACAAATAACTGAGGAAAGAAGAGAAGTGAAAGGCAAGGAAGAAAAGGAAAGACATATCCAACTGAATGCAGAGATCCAGAGAACAGCAAGAAAGATAAGAAGGCCTTTTTAAATGAAAAATTCAAAGAAATAGAGGGAAACAACAGAATGGGAAAGACTGGAGATCTCTTCCAGAAAATTGGAAATGGTAAAGAAGCATTTCAGGCAAAGATAGGCAGATGATGAGATGATTAGATAGCACCACCAATTCAATGGACATGAATTTGCTCAAACTGTTGGAATAGTACAGGACAGAGCAGCATGGCGTGCTGCAGTCCACGGGATCACAAAGAGTTGGACGTGACTTAGGAACTGAACAACAGCAATGGAGGGAAAGCACACCGTTGCAAACAGCACTCAGGAGAGCAGGTGAGGCAAAGTCCCTGACCCTCAACATACTATGGGATGGCGACCCTGAAGAAGACAGGATAACAGGACCCCCCCACTGATTGTGGTCGTGAGTGTGGTTCCTCAAACCATCCCATTTAGATGCTGTAGGAAAACATGAGGCCACCAGTGTCAGACAGGAAATCTCATGACTTCTGCTGTGTAGTAAGAGGAGTTTCATAAAGATGGAATGTTAGTTGGGACCTTTGAGCTGCAACACTCCCCTTCCAATGGGACTTCTGCCTTTGGTTATTATTCGGCTGGTCTCAGTACAACACAAAATTTTGTTCTATCAAATAAACAGCTTTTTAAATTGCAATTAATTATAAGAGAAAACAGAACTGAAACTACATGCATTTAAACAATTTTTCTGAATATATACGCAATGAGAGATGATTTGCCTAGAAGAACGTCACCATTGAGCTCACATGTTCTCCTCTCTCCCTCTCTCTCTTCCTCTCAAATTTAGAGATTTTGATAAGACACTTGTTTCTTCAAGTCTATGAAGCTGGACTGACTGTGATATCATGATTTAGGACTCTCTGATGAGAATATTTCCACATAATTTGCAATTAAACTGCATTTTGTTACATAGCAAATGAGTTTTAAATTAAAACTTAATTACAAACCTGCCAAGTTGGTGTTTTCATACAGCTGTGCCTTCGTGGAATACAGAGCAAAGGTTTATTTAAAAAGAAATGACCCTACTAGCTCATTCAAGAGAGCTGCCTGGAAAAGACTGCCTCCTGTTTTCTCAACTAAAAAAGAAAAAAGAAAAATTCAGTGACAAAAACAAAAACTGTATAAAAAATGAGTACAAAAGTAAATTGATGAGAATGTGAAACAGAACACTTCTAACAGCAGACCTCAATGTAAATAGTTTTTGAAAGGCGTAAAGCAAATGGAAATAGGATGAAAGTGAAATTCAAGTCAACTGAAGCATTTGCAAACTCCATGGAGTCCATAGAAATGATGTCAGGAAAAGAGAAAAAGAAGAAACAAAGAATAGGAACAAGGATTTTCTGAGCAAAACCTTGAAAAAAATCCCCAAAACTAACATGTTAGAGCTACATGAAGTGGGTCACGTCCAATGAGGTGATGGTTAAATTAAGGGGTGACTCCTGCACCAACATCATCACTCTTTGCACTAATGACCCTACTTTTTCTTTAAGTGACACACCAGAGCCAGCACAGGAAGGAACTTGCTTCAGTTCCCAGAGATGGAAACCACTTTCTCCAGGAAACAAGCTAGAAAGAAACTTCAGTAATTACAAACCCTGTAAATTTCCTGAGTAATCACAAGACCCAAACTTCTGTAATCCAGGGTGGCTTGGACTGCCAGGCAAATCTAATTATCATTTAGTCTGAGGAAGTACACTCCCAGTTATTAATTTTTTAAAAAACAGACTCTCATTCAAAATATGATCAAAATAAGAAAACAAAATTTTGAGAAACTCAGTGCATAACTTTTAAAGAAAACTTTCATAAAGTACTGAAAAGAGGTTGCTATGGAAAGAAAAATTTCAGCGCTATTTGGCTTTATAAAATATAAATGAAAAATACAAACTTAATAGGTCGACAGAATAGCAACTCAGATAGAACTGATGATTAAACACTGAAGGAGAAGCAGAATCATATGGTAACAACAGAAATATGAAGAGCAGAAAAAAAAAGACATTATCTTCAAGGAAGACAAATAATGCTGAAACCTGTGCTCTTCACTAGAAAGAAGATGGGAGTCTATTTTTGAGAGAAAATAGAATAATTTATTATAAAATATATTATTCATCAAGTTCAGAAAAATGCCTACTTTGACTCATATGACTTTGAAAATATCAAAAATAAAATCTCAATAAAGATATTTGTAGACAAAACTGAGGAAATTCATCCACAGCAAATCACCTTGAAAGACATACTTAAATAAATTTCCATGCACAGTAATACGACCTCAGAGCATAAAAATGAAGGAAAAAATAAATATCAACAGTAAATTAAAGGTTAAATATGTGAGAAAATTGGAATGTTGATTATATAAACTAGCAATAATAATATGGGGTTTAAATTTTTATAAATAAAATATATGACAAATAACAACAAATAGAGAGGTTAAATGGATTTAAACTGTCCTAAGTTTTTTTCATTTTGGAAGTGGCAGATCTATTAATCTATATTAGACATTTATGATAAAGGTTACAATCAAGATTATTATTGTCAACTCCAGGGTAAATACTAAAAAGTACTCACAGAGTATGCAGCTATCTAATAGAAAAAAATTAAAATAAAAAAAGAAATTTTGATTAACTAAAAAAATGCAAAAATAGGAATAAATATTAATGGAAAAGTGAGAAAACAAAGAGTAAATACTAAAATGGTAAATTTCAATCCAATCATATCAGGAACCACATTAAATTCTAAAAGTATTGAAAGATCATCACACTACATACAAAACAAAATTTTGAAATACACTCCACACAAAAAATCAGACCTTAATTTTAAAGACACAGAAATTTTAAAGTAAAAGGATAAAAAAAAAACATGCCATGCAAACATTAAGTGAAAGAAAGCTAACAGAGCTGTGCTAACATCAAATTAAATTTTAATGTGAAGAATATTACTGAAAATAAAGAGGAAAAAATAATCATGTGCCGATCAAGCAAGAAAGTATAAAGTTTCTAAATGCCTGGGTTATTAATTACAGAAGTTTAAAGTATTTCAAGTAGTGGTTGAAAGAAATAAAAGGAAAAATATAGAAATCCATTATCCTAGTGGGATATTTTAGCATACTTCTCTAAGTAACTGCTAGCAAGCCAAGCAAAAAAAAATCCATAAGGATATAGAATATTTAAACAATGCGATTAATCCAGTTGACCTCCATGGAACACTGCACACAGCCAGATCATTCTGCACATAATTTTCAGGAGCAAGTGAAGCACACAGTAAAATTAAACATATGCAAGGCCATAAAGCTAATCTCAACAAAGTTTAAAGAACTGAAATCTCACACACAATGTATTTGGACAGTAGTGAAATTAAGCTAGGAATCAATAACAACATAGAAATACATTAGAAATCAAGCAATGCTCTTCTAAATAATCTATGAATCAAATAGGAAATGTCAATAAAAATTACAAAAAATATTAAACTAAATAATGAAAAGAACACAGGTAATAATAAGTGGAAAATAGATAAAACTCATGTATAACTTTTATATGTTAGAAAAAAGCTTTTCATTTTCAGAATTATTTGCACAAGATGACTAATTTTATAAAAAGAAGAAAAACTTGGTCTTTTAAGTCGTTCCCTGGTTGAGGTTGGTGGTTGGGTGGGGAGCTGGAGAAGAATATATCATTACTAGAAAATATGTTTCAGCTTTTTAATCTGGAGAGAATTTTTGTTACTTTATGCTTTCTCAATGAATGTTCTCATATTTTTTTTTTCAAGACAACTGGGAAGACTTAACCAAAAGCAGGTTTTTTTGTTTGTTTTGTTTGTGAGGTTTTTGCTTGGTGGTGCTCATCTTTTGAGAGTTAGCATT
The DNA here is from genome assembly GCF_032405125.1 of Capricornis sumatraensis. Classification (NCBI taxonomy): domain Eukaryota; kingdom Metazoa; phylum Chordata; class Mammalia; order Artiodactyla; family Bovidae; genus Capricornis; species Capricornis sumatraensis. The sequence goes on along the minus strand of NC_091080.1, from coordinate 87,643,863 downwards.
CTTTACTGAAAGTCAATCCTAAAGGAAATCAACCCTGAATATTCTTTGGAAGGACTGTTGAAGCTAAAGCTCCAATATTTTGGCCACCTGATGCAAAGAACTGACTCACTGATAAAGACCCTGATGCTGGGAAAGACTGAGGGCAGGAGGAGAAGGAGGTGGCAGAGGATGAGATGGTTGGATGGCATCACCGACTCAATGGACATGAATTTGAGCAAACTCAGGGAGATAGTGAAGGACAGGAAAACCTGGCTTGCTGCAGTCGATAGGGTCACAAAGAGTTGGACAAGACTTAGCCACTGAACAACAACAACAAATTCTTTATTAACATCTGGATTTGTCAAGACAGTGGGCCTGACAACACTGCTCGGGTCCAGCTCATTGAAGCATCCGCCCATGAAGATTTCAGCTGCACATTTTCAGGAAGGAATATCCAGTGAACCAGATGCATTTTGCCACCTCATGGTCCTAACCTTGTGTGTGTGCTGAGTTGCTTAGTCGTGTCCAACTCTATGTGACCCTTTGAACTGTAGCCCACCAGGCTCCTCTGTCTGAATACTGAAGTGGGTTGCCATTTCTTCCTCCAGGGGATCTGCCTGACCCAGGGATCGAACCTATGTCTCCTGTGTCTCCTGCACTGCAGGCAGGTTCTTTACCCACTGACCATGAGTTAAACCCAGTTCTAACTTATTCCTCTTGAATGTTTCCTTCTCAAAGGTGGTATAAGACCTCATCCTGGTCTCAACATCACAGCTGTGTGTCTACAAAGGACCAAGAGGGAGTTGCCTTTGAAGGTCAAGTTCAGACACAATGCTGGATGCACAGACCAGATCTGCTAACTTGGATATATATTTTTCCCCTTATCTTCAACTTCTCTCTTGGTTTTCTGTGAATATTTGTATATTCTGGTCATTTCATTCACAGGTGGATGAAGAAATTTGCCCCAGGGAAGCAGAAGGGCATGAAAAGGAAAGGCCTTCCCACCAAAGTGAAGCAAAAAGCAACACAGCCCAATTCTGTCTGTAAGTTATTTATTAATCAGAAAAAAAAAAACTTTAAATATCTGAAATATATTATTTTCCCTGTCCCTGGAGAAAACATTGCACACAGGCAAATACAGATTTTGCATACAGCTTCAAGGCATTTCTAGAATGCCTGAGTTCACTTATGAATATCAATTTCAAGATTTCTGACTTTACCACTCAAAAAAAAAAAAAAGGAAAAGGAGGGGAGAGGGGAGTAGAGAAGGGAGAAGTGAATGAGAGGAGAAGATTAAAGCTATCATAAGAAAGTGAGTGGAAATACGTTTTTTTTCATATACCAACCTACTGAAAAGTTCAGATTTTTCAATACCTTCCCAGACTCAGCACTCAACACCTAAATGCCATGAATTGTTCTTCTTCCACTTAGTGAAATGTCATCAACAATGCCTTTCCTTTTTCCATGTAGCATATCCACTGAAGCAAGACGGCGAAAAGAGAATGGTAAAAAGAAATCTCATTGCATTTAAGACTGTGCACTTGATAAAACTGTTTTCTTAGCCATACAAAGTGTGAAATTCTTTTCATGGTTTTTAGTTTAAGTAATTTGATCGGATCACCATTCAGCTTGTCGCCCAGAGCTGCTCCATTATGCTGAGTGCTTCCCCAAAACTGCTTCCTCTTATCCAGCTCCTTCTCCACTGATGGAACAAGATTAACAGGATTAGGTGTCTTTCATTTGTTCCTTTTTATCAGGCAAGACTCATATGTTACTCATATGTTGGGAGAAGCTTTGTGTAAGTTATTTTAACATGGTTTTTTCATCGTTCTATTTTTGAAAGGTTCAGGTTTTTTTCCTACCCACCTCTTTTCCCTCTCTTTAATAAAAGTCTATATATCTCAGTGACATAAAAGATCATCTCCTGAAGGTTTTCCACCTCTAACTTGATTAATGCTCAAGAAAGCACCGTCTTTCTATACTTATTAGTATATATTTTCCAGGTAGCAGAGGACAGAGGAGCCTGGCTTGCTACAGTCCAAGAGGTCGCAAAGAGTCAGACATGACTTAGCAACTGAACAACGACTTCATTCCCTAATATGGTAAACAATGGACTTTAGGATTTAAGTCCTAAAATTTTTTGATCACGCAAGATGCACCTTTAATAAAGACAATGTATTCTTTTCCTCTGATTCTAAATTTTCCACGTCAAGTCCGAGAGGAAAAGACAATTCTTTCTTTACAGTTTGATTAAGCTATTGGTTTGGAGAAAAGAGAAGAAAATAAAGAGGGGAGTAAAAGAAACTAAAATAAAAGCACGACTAAGTACTGTTATGTTTCTAGGGATATGTGAGGAAATGTCCTTTTCCTTTCATTTTAGACTCTCCTCAATTCTGATATAGGGACTTGCAACCCAAACGGCCTCTACATTGACCAGCCTACTAGTGAACTAGTTATTACCGGCATCCTTGCTAAGGTCCCTGGAGAAGGAAATGGCAACCCACTCCAGTATTCTTGCCTGGAGAATCCCATGGACGGAGGAGCTTGGTGGGCTACAGTCCACGGGTCACAAAGCGTCAGACACAGCTGAGCGACTTCACTTTCACTTGCTAAGGTTCAGCTGTCTCACAGCCCCAGCTGTATTACCACGGTACTCATAACCTCCTTGGCTCACGCCTACCCGCTCCGAGCAGGGCATCGTAGCTGCAGGGCATCTGGGGTAACTTGGCTCCAATTCTGTTGGATCATCTTCTCCAAGGTATCTGAGGATGGAATCTGAATCTGGTTGAGCAGCTGGGATCCTCCACGATACTTGGATTCCTCACTCAAGATTTTGACTCCTGGCTTTCAAAATTATGAAACACTCTGGCCTGTGAAATAACCCATATCGTTGAGACTCCACTTTACCACATTCTCCTAGACTGCTTCAATTCTCTGTTTTCCTTTTTATTCATCCTTCAAACAGGAACACCTTTCGAGAATGCAAGTGCACTTTTAATGATTTCATGAAGACAACACGCATACACTGTGACTGCCCCACACAAGCCCATCATTGTCCTGGAACCGTACTGCTTTCCCGCTTGTACCAGAAGGGCTTTGTGAAAACTGTTTTTCTTTCCTCCTTTTTTTCTCTTCAGGCTGAGTCTGTTGTCCTTCTCTAAAATCAAAAGTTATACAATCGGCTCTTTGCTCTTCTTTTGTTCTCGATCATTTAAGAAGGCGATGCTATAAGCAGGCATATATTTAGACATATAATGTTTTCATTATTTTTGAGGGTCTTGCTATATTGTTCTCTCGTGCAGTTAACTGTTGTGACTGTCCAACAAGTCCTTCAAAAAAATGGCCTTTCTCTGGATTTCAGGGGAAAAAATGGTCTAGCTTTGTGCAATTTTGACTGTACTAACGTTAGTCACACAATTAATGAGAGTTGTGTTAAAATATTTTACGAAGGTAATGGATTTGCTTTAAGGTAATAATCTGCTTTATTGACTATGCCAAAGCCTTAGACTGTGTTGATCACAACAAACTGGAAAATTCTGAAAGAAATGGGAATACCAGACTACCTGACCTGCCTCTTGAGAAATCTATATGCGGGCCAAGAAGCAACAGTTAGAACTGGACATGGAACAGCAGACTGGTTCCAAATCAGGAAAGGAGTACATCAAGGCTGCATATTGTCACCCTGCTTATTTAACTTATTTGCAGGGTACATCATGAGAAATGCTAGACTGGATGAAACACAAGCTGGAATCAAGATTGCCGGGAGAAATATCAGTAACCTCAGATATGCAGATGACACAACACTTATGTCAGAAAGTGAAGAAGAACTAAAGAGGCTCTTGATGAAAGTGAAAGAGGAGAGTGAAAAAGTTGGCTTAAAACTCAACATTCAGAAAACGAAGATCATGGCATCTGGTCCCATCAGTTCATGGAAAATAGATGGGGAAACAATGGAAACAGTGACAGACTTTATTTGGGGGGGGTCCAAAATCACTGCAGATGGTGACTACAGCCATGAAATTAAAAGATGCTTTCTCCTTGGAAGAAAAGTTATGACCAACATAGACAGCATATTCAAAAGCAGAGACATTCCTTTACTAACAAAGGTCCATCTAGTCAAGGCTATGGTTTTTCCAGTGGTCATGTATGAATGTGAGAGTTGGACTATAAAGAAAGCTGAGCACCAAAGAATTGATGCTTTTGAACTGTGTGTTGGAGAAGACTCTTGAGAGTCCCTTGGACTGCAAGGAGATCCAACCAGTCAATCCTAAAGGAAATCAGTCTTGGGTGTTCACTGGAAGGACTCATGCTGAAGCCAAAACTCCAATCCTTTGGCCACCTGATGCAAAGAACTGACTCATTTGAAAAGACCCTGATGCTGGGAAAGATTGAGGGCAGGAGAAGAAGGGGATGACGGAGGATGAGATGGTTGGATTGTCATCACCAACTCAATGGACATGAGTTTGAGTAAACTCCGTGAGTTGGTGATGGACAGGGAGGCCCGGCATGCTGCAGTCCATGGGGTCACAAACAGTCAGACACGACTGAGAGACTGAACTGAACTGAACTGAAGGTAACGGATGTGTCAGTTTTATCTTATGCCATTTTTTTTAGCCCGAAGTATTTTTGGATATAATGTTAGGTGCTTATAAATTTAGAATAATTTTTCCCACAGTGAATCAAATGGTTATACTGACTTTCTTCAACCTTAATAGTGTTTTTTGCCTTTAAGTCTATGTTGTCTGATATTTATATAGCTACAGCATGTTTCATTTTTTGCAGTATATTATTTTCTGTGCAGGTTTCTGTTTTGTTGGGTTTAATGTATATCTTGTAAAGAATATACAGTTGAATATTTTTCTGTAATCTAGAAAGCTCTGTCTTACAGCTTGGGAATTTAGCCATGCATTGTGCTTATGGACATATTTTAAATTATGTTTGTGATAACATTTTGCATTTTTCTGATTGTGCTACATTTTTTGGTTTATTTTTCCTTTTCTGCCTTCCTTTGAGTTATTATTTTAATTCCACTTTTCTCCACCATTTCTGAAAATACCCAATCTGTGTTAACATGAATCCTTATCTAAAATGCAAAGATATTATCTTTATCCTCCTGTATCTCTGCCATTACCATGGAGTGTTATCTACTTCCTTTTTTCGTACATGGTTCTGTTATTGTTTTATGCAGTCTTTTCTTGCAGCCCCTCATATTTAACAATTTTTTTTTATTAACATTGTTCTATCTGACCCATCTTCTATAGATTTCTGTTAGTGACTATTCTGAGTTTTCCTACAGGTGAATTTATTTCAGCACTCTCTCTTGACTTTGGCTCATCTGGGTTTTTAATCCTACTTTGTTATTTTCTCTCACTACTTTGAAGATATAACTAGACTATATTATTGTTTCATCTGTTCTGTCAGGAAGGTCATGCTCATTCAAATCATTTATTTGTGAACAGTTTGTCTTTTCTTTGTTACTTTTTTCGAATCTTTCACTGTCTTTGTTGTTTTGCAGTTTTACTGTGATGTACCTGGCATGAATGTCTCTCTAATTTCTACCTAGAATTTAGTGAATCTGAGGCTTACTCACTGCAATTATGGATAAACTTTATCCATTAATGCTATAAGCATTGCCTGTAACTTTCTCTATTCTCTCTCTGGAAATGTTATCAAAATGTATTAGCTTTTGAAACTTCATAACTCAATGTCTCTTCCTTATGTTGCTTTCCCTTTTTCCATATTCTCAACAGTTTCTTCAATTCTCTCTTTAGCTCTTTGTAACCAACCTAATGAAGTATTGAGCTTTTCATTTCATGTTTTCTTTTTTATTTATTGAAATTTTATTTGTTTCTTTAGTAAATCTACTCAAATGTTCCCTCTTATCCCTAAATCTCTTTTTATACTCCATATTTTATTTATTTTTAAACTAAATTATTTTATCTGGGACCGTCTTTTGTAATATCTTAATTCCTTGCTGATCATATCCTGTTGTTTATAGTTTCTACTGGTTTCAATCATGACTGCTCCTCTGATCGTGTATTGCATATATAACTTAGGATTACAAGTATATCATTGGCTGACTTTGATCAGTAGTAATCTTTGCATCCCTGGATTGAGGATGTTTTCTTCTAGAGAGTCCCTCTTGCCTTCATTGAATGCCCCAAAGCATTGCCATGTTATAAGTCATTTAAATTAATTCCTGGTTTAGATTTTTTCTAAGTCATGCAATTATGATAATTAGCCAAAGAAGAAAGAAATTTTCATTAAAGTATTAATTTTCCACTTGGTGCCAGGATGAAGGCAGACACATTTCCCTATAATCTTCCTTTTCCAAAGGTCAGTTCTTCTTTTCCTGACCTCCCTCTCCCTAAGCGTGTAGTATGTCTTTAAGGAGGGAAACTCAAGTTCTTATTTTCATCTTCTACAGGGTCAAGGCCTTGTCTTCTGTGTGTGCAGCGAACCCAGGAGAGCCAAAGCATCAGGGCTCGTTTAAGCCTGTTTTCAGCTCTGTCTTAAGTTTGGACCTCTGGGAATATCTTACATTGTACTAGTGTATTTACACACTTGCCTGCTCACATACTTAGGGAACTCCACTATGTACCTAAAATTATCTTTCTGTATTTTATCCAATATTTCTAGACATTTGCTATGGCAAGTGTATTCGGGACATAATCGGGCCATATTGTTATAAACAGAACTCTGAAATATATTTGTCATAGGGTCAGTTCTCTACTTTCTAGTAACTTCTTTTATCCTTCTCAATCTTTTCAAGACTTCTTTGATATGGACCATTTTTAAGAAAGAAAGAAAGTGAAGTCGCTCAGTCATGTCTGACTCTTTGCAACCCTGTGGACTGTAGCCTACCAGGCTTCTCTGTCCATGGGATTCTCTAGGCAAGAATACTGGGGTGGGTTACCATTTCCTTCTCCAACAGTCTTTATTAAATCTGTTACAATATTACTTCTGCTGTATGTTTTGGTGTTTTGTCTGTGAGCTAGGTGGCTCCCCGGCCAGGAATCAAACCCATGTCCCCTGTATTGGAAGGTGAAGTCTTAACCTCTGGACCATCAGAGAGGTTCCAAGATCTAGACGGGAAGATTTTTGGAGCTAAAATTAAAAGGCCATTCTCAGAGAAGCCCTGGTCTCTAGTCTTTAGTAAAACTTTTAAGAAATAGGAAGAGAACAGAAACTGGATGAATTAATAATTCCTTGCCTTTGGGAAGATACTATCCTAAGGCAACTAGAGTCTCCAAGTTGTGAAGTGGTCAAAATGCAGGATTTAGAGCAACTTTTCAATCATTTCAGTTCAGTCGCTCAGTCGTGTCTAACTCTGCGACCCCATGGACTGCAGCGTGCCAGGCTTCACTGTCCATCACCAACTCCCAGAGCTTACTCAAGCTCATGTCCATCGAGTCAGTGATGCCATCCAACCGTCTCATCCTCTGTCGTCCCCTTCTCCTCCTTGGCAAGAGGAGTAAACATTGAGACAAACTGCGTCGACTTTTATGAACCCTTAATTCAATTTCTTTCACCTCTCTTCTGTTCTGACTGGTTTTCTTGTTAAGTACCACTCTTTGTGCACCTAAACGAACTTGCTCCACCACCAGTATTTTATCTTAGCCAATGGCTTAACTAGTACCCAGAGGGGAGATTCCCTTTGAGCATATTGAAAAGTTTGGTCTGCGTGTCACCTCCCTTCACACCTGCATCTCCCTTCCACTGACTGACTGAGTTCTCATCTCCATGATCTTACTATGTGTATTGACTAGCGCTGGGCTGCTTTTTTCCAGGGTAAAAGCAGGACAAAAATGGTTATTGTTCAAAAATCCTAAATCGTAAGAAGAATGACACATCAGGCTCTCCTTACAATGTTATCTATCGTGCTGCCTCCAGGAAGAGTCTAAAATATCTTTTAGACTTATTACACCCCATACAATGTTTCAGACTTATTACACCCAGTACAGTGTAACACTACCATAACGTCTATGATTGGGTTCATTGACGGGTTTTTAATTCATGTGTGCCTTTCTAATGATATATTCTGAGAGCAAATTCCATTCCATTCATTTGTCAGTAGCTTCTGTTAGGGTTTCATCAAACAGCAGCAAATTCTGTATTTCCGATCTCCACAAAAATTAGCTCTGCTGTGAGGTAGATGGACCTAAGACGTCTAAAAAGATGTAGGACTGAGCCCACGTACTGAAACGTACCATGCACCTTAGCAAGAGGAGTAAAAGCATTGAGACAAACCGCAACCCGCCTGCCAGGAGATGGAAGCAAATCTATCAGGAAGGGAAGCCTCCCACTTGAACCAGACAGCTCAGGAGAAGCTCCCGAAGGCTGGCAAAGATAAGGGAAGGTGATCCACTTCTACTAAAGTAAGAGAGGAAGAGAGAAAAGGGCAAAGAATTCTGAATATAGACAGAAATTTGTACTAAAAATCCTGGTTTTTCAAAGATAAACATTTGAAAACTTTTCACAGGATCATTGAGAAATATACTCCTTATTTTCAGGGTCCTAAAGCCAGAAGATGGATACCCGTTGGCTTTGCTCTTAAGTATGTCCTCTAGGAGGGTGTCATTGACCTTGGTATGGTATACCCAGCATCTATCAGACAGTGTTTTCCTGACCAAAGCAGAACATTTCTGATGTAATAGTTGTGTCTACAAGCTCTCTGATCCAAGTGACCTAACATGAGTCAGGGGTAACTTCTAAGATAATCAAAGACTGATTTGTAAGAACAAGTACAACAAAGAGCAAAGAAAATGAGGAATTTTTGAACTTCTCTGGGGACCTCATTTGGCCTGAGAAACTTTTGAACTTCCTCTGATGCCTCAAGCATGAATTTTCTTCTCTTCTTTCCCAGTAGCAGATTGAGAGTAGTTTATAATCAGTTTTAAATTGCAAACAGATAGGGAAATTTCCCAGCACCTCATTTGACTTGTTGAGCATTTAGCCAACAAATCTTTAACAAGATTAGGAAGGTGCCATGTAAAACAAAATTTGAAAGTGTCCGTCCAAGACCGGTTAAAATTTAAATGTATTATAAGTTTTTCCAACCCCAAGGAGAACCTAAGCCAGGCTGGTAGATTCTGTAATGAGTACATTTTGGAGGAAATTGTTATTTGACAGATAAAATGAATTTGGTAGTGGAGGTCTAGAAACCAGTTCTTCAAATAAAGATCATAATCATCTTTATATATAGCAACTGCTTTGTGGGTGGAGGTCTAATTAGAGTCTGCTATCATATTGATTTGAATATTTTAAGCAGAAAAGAAATAATTTAAAAATATTATTCATTTCTTCAGGTAACTTTATTAACTCCACACACATAGAGACCCAGGGTTTACTCCATTTTTTCTTTGGAAAGGTCAGCCATCTTCTACCCCAAGATCATAGAGTATTAGTTCATTTCCTAAATCAATCAAAATCTACTCTTGAGAGTTACTTGGTATTTGTCCCACACTAAAACTGATCCACCCTCAAAATCAAAGATTTAATATCTCAATAGCTTCAGTTCTTATAATCTATACCAGTCTTCCATGAAACCAACTCATGGTCATGAAAACCTCTAATCCATTGACCCCTCCACTTCCATTAGCTTCTCCTTTTTCTTCCTCAGGTTGGAATTCACAGGTTTCCATTACAGTCAGCCTTTTACAGGCACGTTCTTTCTCAAGAGTTGTCTATCAGTTACTTGGCGGGGGGGGGGAAGCAAACATTGATCCAATGGCTGTTTGATTTCACCATGTTCACCGTGTCCAAAATTATACAACTGAGAATTATCAAAGAAAATCACACAAAAGGTGATTCAACAGTAGCCAAAAGTCCAAAATCATTTCTCAGTAGCCTCCATGAAATTGCTTCTTCTCTCTATTTCCCTCTCTCTCCCTCTCTTTCTCTCTGTCTCTCTTATCTCTTTCATGCATCCTTGGCATTTAGAAAAGTATGCATGTTTTGTTCTAATGGTTTCATTTATAACTCTGTTTCAATACTTATTTACCCGTGGTGAAACTTATTCCACTTCTTGGAAAAATCAAACCATGGCCTTTCCTTACTTCTCAAATTTTATGCCTCCCTGTTTCGGCTGCCACATTACTTAGTTCTTCACTGAGGCAATACTCAGACATTATCTTTCTTCCTGTTTCTTTCATTCATACCTTGTTTCTCTTCCCTTGTGCAAATAAAGTACCCCCCCCACCCCCGCCGACTCCCCGGCAATAAAGAATCTACCCATCTCAATCTTCCAAGGACTTTCTTGGAGTAACCCCAATCTATCCCCTGAATTCTCATTCTCATGATATATCTGTTTTTTTTACACAAGCAAGATCCAGGTTGTTGTTGTTTAGTCATTAAGTCATACATTTTCAGCACCATGGACTATATAGCCTGCCTACCAGGCTCCTCTGTCCATGGCATTTTCCAGGCAAGAACACTGGTGTGGGTTTCCATTTCCTTTTCCAGGGGATCTTCCCGACCCAGGGATCAAACCCACGTCTCCTGCATTAGCAGACGAATTCCTTACCACTGAGCCACCAGGGTACCATCACATAAAATAAAAAGGAAGAAGCCCTCTTGATTATCCGTTCTTCCCTTAGGTTCCCCCACACTTCTACTTCGCCCTTTTCCAACCATTTTCCACATTCCAGGTGAGATGATGTATTGGAGGTCGGCCATGTTGGTAGCGCTCATCCCCATCTCCCAGTGAGTCTTGGACTATTTTTTCTCAGCACAGCTCTCCATGCAGCCTGGCTTCCCTTGCTCTGCCATCTTCCTGGCATGCTTGCCTACGGCTGCTCACATGGCTGTATCCTTCTCATCCTCAAATACCCGCTTAAAGACTATTCTCTCAGGCAGGATTTTCCCAGTAATCTTCTGTTAACAGTGCCACAGGCACACCCCACTGCTTTATTTCCATCACAGAGCACGGTTCCTGACTCTTTAATCAATTTGCAGTGGGTTGCATTTACATGTGCTTATCTGTTATTTTTCTTCCCCCAGCTGACAAGACGTCTGTCTTTTTGTTCTCTGGGATATCCCTGATATTTAGCTCAGGGCCTTAATAAATGTTTATTCAGTAAATGAATGACGAATGCCAGCTGTGAAGCTCAGGCAAATATGTACTTGAGCCAAAGGTAGATTTTAAATACGCTTGTCTGTGGCTCTTACTACTTTGCTCACAGTGTGTATGTTCAGCAAGTAGAATGGACCTTGTCTACAGTGTGTACCCAACAAATATTTGTTGAATCGATGAATGACTGTGGTAACATGTATCAGAAACAAATATCAGATTCTTTGCAGTTTTTATTGGCCTTTTCTTAGCCTTTGGCCATTGGAATCATTTATAGATGATGCTGTGTGTACCTAGACCAGACCCTGGTTAATGACCCATGAACTTCATGTTCTTTTTAACTTCCTGCTGAGGGTCTGAAATGGTAAGACCTGCAGAGAAGTTAAAATTTCCAACTGAAAAAAAATAACATTTGACTCTCTTTTTTCCTAAATCTGATACTACTTTCGAATGTATATAAACTGCCCCTAGTACAGGAAAATAAAATAGTCATATCAGATTGCATACTTATCTCATACATATTTATTATGCTTTTATTATTCATAATCCTTCACACATGGTGAAAAACCCACCTGTCAATGCAGGTCAGACCTAAGAAACATGGGTTCAATCCCTGGGTTGGGAAGATCCCCTGGAGGAGGGCATGGCAAACCGCTCCAGTATTCTGTCCTGGAGAATCCCATGGACAGAGAGAGGAGCCTGGTGGGCTACAATCCAAAGAGCTGCACAGAGTCAGACACAATTGAAGTGACTTAGCACACGCACATGCTACTTAATTACAAATAAAATCATTAAACATCAAATAATCTTATAATAAAATTACTAGTTGGTATTCCTTATTTCAGGCAGATGGTAAATAATGATGCTACTTAATAAGATAACATTTTTTGCTTTAGTGTTAATTTCTCCACCATTTGCAAAGTAGCATTCAGATGAATTCATTAATAATAGAGCCTTGAGAGGCATCAGCTATCCTGTGCCATGACCTTCAAGTAGTTTCAGGCTAAAATTATTGTATCCAAACCACATAGACTATAATCTTTGAACTTCTGCCATCTATTTATCTATTCAATAAAGCAAGTTTGAAAAGATCATTTAAGCAAGATCCTGGCTTCATTAGTTTAGTTATCAGATCATCTCAAACACACACGGGACGACTTTCTAACTAGGCTGTGTCTCTGGTGGGTTCTTTAGCTTCCATAAGACACACAGAATACCCTCTTGCCTCATTTCCTGCCAAGGCAGCATGGAAACATATACATGTCCCTGTCAGTCTTCAGAATTTAGTCGAGAAAAGTCATCACTCAAGACAATTTTCTCAAAAGATATCTGGCCCATCCGTTCTTCTAGGTATTTCACAATGAAAATGGCGATGGATCAATGATGGATCTTCGGAGACCCATAAGAGCAGAACTGCTTAGCTGCTCTAACCCCATCATACGTATAGAGGTCCAGGCAAAGAGGAGCCCAGGGAGATAAAGTGACACGTCAACAAGAACCTGCTCTCAAGAACGTGTTAATCACATCACAATGCTTTTCAGTGTAAAAAATTGGAGATAATTT